>NC_090277.1:55312500-55647500 GCF_040414725.1 Anabrus simplex
GGCTCAGGAGCACCTCTACGGAGGTTCGGACCTGCCTTCGGCAGAATAACCCTTACCTTACCTTAAATATCACATGAGTGAGCCAGGATGGAACCTGCCAAGCTGGAATCAGAAAACCAACGCTCTACTGTCTAAACTTAGAGGTTCTGCTGATTGTTGTTCTAAAATGAAGCACAATTATGCAATCATCCTGCCTTAAGAGTAATCAGAGGGAAAATAGAAGAGAAGAATGTGGGTTTTTGGAAAAAGAAAGCGAAAACCCTTGAAGGGGAAAAAAGAAAAGAAAAAGAAGAGAATTCCCTAGATCTCACAAGAATAATGCCCTCGGTATCAGAATAAAACAGGAGCTGGCCAAGGACGGTTGGATGAGAAAATATGAAAGCGAAGAGGATGATACGAATAGAGAATTATTGTTATTATTATTATTATTATTATTATTATTATTATTATTATTATTATGTATGGCTCCATGGATAAATGGTTATCATGCTAGGCTTTGGTAACAGGGGTCCTGGGTTCGATTCCCGGCAGGGTCGGGAATTTTAACCACAATTGGTTAATTCCGCTGGCACGGGGACTGGGTGTATGTGTCGTCTTCATCATCATTTCATCCTCATCACGAGGCGCAGGTCGCCTACTGGAGTCAAATAAAAGGGACCAGCACCAGGGCTCTCCAGAGGCCACACGGAGTTTAAATTATTATTATTATTATTATTATTATTATTATTATTATTATTATTATTATTATTATTATTATTATTATTATTATTATTATTTAATGTTCCTTCAATTGCTATAGAATTTAACAAGGGCCGCCAGGGTTTCGTCTGGAACATAACAGAAGCAAATGACAAGGAGCTGTCGCATTTAAACATCCTTAAATACCATTAATCTCAGTCCAGATCGAACCCAGTACTTTGGGAACAGAAAAACAACGACTCACGAAGATACAACGTGCTAGGAATGGCCTCCTTAGAACAGCAGCAGCAATCAGCACTCGACGTGGGGATTTATTCGTTATCAGATTTCGTTGTTTCATGGCCACCTGATAATTCGTATTCTAATACCGAATACTGGTCGTTGTCTGGTGGCTGAACACTGTTTAACAAATGCCTTTCTTCAGACGAGGCTCCATTTCCATGAAGCAGCAAATGTTCCATCAAGCATTACATTATCGAAGGAATGTTTACATTTTAAGAATAGGTCTCGCTAGCTCGGCTGTTATACCCGTCGCATCATTAAGGAGACTGCAATGGAGGGAACGCAAATTATAAAGAAATTTGGGTCTTCTTCTTCTCCTCCCCCTCCTGCTTCTTCCTCTTGATGTTGTTTTGTTCTTCACTTGGTATAATGACGGACCTGAGCTCCAAGAATTATACAAGTTACAGCGAGCGGTCAGTCTGAAGCGCGCCTATCTCCTGACGATGTCTCAACAACATTGAAGATAACACCCGCGCTACGAACATGTGATAAAACAAAGAAAATGCGTAATTAATTAATAATGCAATAACATTTTAAATCCTAGAATCTAACATACGTAAAATGCGTCATATATCTGCACACTGCTCCTTCCCGTGTTACCTCAAACAGATCACCTTCATGCAGTGCTTCCACTGATCAATATGCATGATGTCACCACATTTAGATACACGTGTGAAGAGCGAATGCTGGGAGAGTTATTTTTCGCCAAGACTCAGCGCCTTATATCCATACTGTTAGTATTGACGCATTATCAGGGTACGTAAAAACTTACGTGCTACCTGTATGTTACAGGTACTTGTTTGATATCGTATGCGGGTAGGTTGCTCATTCTGGATGGTTGCTTTATAGTTGAACTAGCTGATGTACCCGTGCTTCGCTACGGGATTCTCAGAAAGACAGACTTCGTGGTTTTCCTAACTGAAGTCAACATAGGTCATTACAAACTCGTCGGTAGGAATGTAGCGGTTAAAAGTAATGTTATCACATAAAACCTTCATCAAATGAAAAACCACACCTTTTGTCACTTTCAACGATCAGTACTACGGTGCCGATCTAACAGTCCAAAGTTCCAGTGCTGGAAGGACCAGGCCGCGGACAGCCGTGAACACTCCTCTGCCATTATTCCGTTATATGCAAACTGCTCATTCCAGTCAGTGCCTCAGAGTAGGGATTGAATAGCTCGAATGCTATGATGAACCAGTGTGTTCATACCAGTATCGGTAATATCAGAAAATTTATGAACCAGAGAAATGGCACGCTAAAGAAGAAAGTTATCTAACTCCCCAGCTACTTCCCGCCAATATTGAGGCAGGCTGTTACACTCTGTACGACCGGGAGAGTTGGCCGTGAGGTTAGGGGCGCGCAGCTGTGAGCTTGCCTCCCGGAGATAGTGGATTCGAACCCCACTGTTGGCAACCATGAAAATGGTATTCTGTGTTTTCCCATTTTCACACCAGGCAAATGCTGGGGCTGTACCTTAATTAAGGGAAGTTAGGACTTAATTTATAAATAATTTATAATTATTGATAGAATTGAATGAAATTTGGTTTGTTGTCTCCTAATGGTGAAAGAAGGCCGTATACCAATTTTCAGGAAAATAGCAACAGAACTTTCTGAGAAATTAACACTTACAATTTAAATTTTTTTAAAAATCGATAAGCATAAAAAATGCTCCAGCTAAATAGTTACCTCAAATATCACATTGAAATCTGGTGTACAGGCACTTCAAGGTATGAACAAAATTTTAACAGAGAGAAAGTCTGCATATGTAGTCCATGAATGTGAGGAAAAATGTGTTTTATGTGTTCAGGTTTTTCTCAAATTAAGCTAAAAAATACCCCTTTGAAGGCTACTATCTTTTAAAGTATCAACATTATAAAAAATCCCTTCTGTTAATATCCAGACAATATAGTAGGTGTTAACAACCCATTAACTTCTCATGGAATTTGAAACCAAATTGGTTCAGCTGGAACATTTTAAATACCTGAAAATGTATATATATATATAAAAACAACATTTTCGTAAGTAAAAGCTAGTGGATGGGGACTCAACCAGATATTTAAATCTAGTACTTTAAAAATGGCGGAACCGGAAAAATACCACCGCCATATTATCCGCAGGAGTCCGGCGTACAATAATATGCACAAATTGAAAAATCGATAACTTTTACTTTTTTCACCGAAATCTCAGTCCCGGCCTCCCTTAAGGCCAAGGCCACTTCCTTCAAACTCCTAGCCCTTTCCTATCCCATCGTCACCATTCTTCGGTGCAACGTAAGGGAAATTAAAAAAATAATCGGTACGCAGCAGTAATCCTATCTATCGGAGATGAGTGGCAACAGAAGACACAAAGCACACCACAACAAACAATGGTCAATGTAATGTTATTGATCAATTTTATAAGCTTTCTGCATTGTAGGCCTTCACATTTACTTTTCTTTTGACTCTGTGATATTAGGGCATCTTATAAAATTATTTATAGCGTAGACTGTAGTTTCTTATTCTCCGACTTTACATAACGATTTTCGTTAAATTCTGTTTACCCATTTTCTCATGACTCGGCGCTGATATGGACTTAGTAACAAAAATTCAAACTCATGAATATCTCTGTGATAATAGCCGGTACCGTAACAATGTATAAACCGGGCGAGTTGGCCGTGCGCGTAGAGGCGCGCGGCTGTGAGCTTGCATCCGGGAGATAGTAGGTTCGAATCCCACTATCGGCAGCCCTGAAGATGGTTTTCCGTGGTTTCCCATTTTCACACCAGGCAAATGCTGGGGCTGTACCTTAATTAAGGCCACGGCCGCTTCCTTCCAACTCCTAGGCCTTTCCTATCCCATCGTCGCCATAAGACCTATCTGTGTCGGTGCGACGTAAAGCCCCTAGCAAAAAAATAAAACAATGTATAAGACATAAATGATCGTAAACTTAATACTATATAACTTTAGTTATGTAGTATTTATCGATACAACCACTAATAACATAAATAGTTGAGAATTAAATTTTAGGCCTTCATCTACACTACCATTTTTCTCAGCGTGAATACAATTATTTATAACCTAAATTATAGCGACTTATTCCCCGACTTTGCCTGCCGATTTTCATTAAGACAGCTAATAACATAAATATCTGAGAATGAAAATTTAGGCCTTCCCCTAAAATACCATTTTAATTAATTAATAGAGAAATGTACACTCAAGTTTGAGCATTAAATAAATTTCACATTTTAGTCTTTGCTATAGTCTGTAATTGTCCTGGTTCTTTTCGTGCATGTTATGATGTGATATCTTCTACACTTCTGTCCACACAAAATGCACTTACAATCTTCGTCTGGCTCATGGAACTTCTGGTTTACGCATACCTTGTGGTGAAACCCATGTATGGAGAGTCGTGTTATCACGTGGCGCTGTGTGTTGCACTCTCTAGTCCATCTATCGTCCGTCATCGCTGGTGAGGCGTAGAAGTCGAGGTCGATTTCACTTTTCTTCCTTTCCCTGATATTTACTAGTGCCCTGCTTGCTTCCGTTGATTGTAGGTAGAACTGTGATCGTATGTCTTCTATGAAATACGTCTCCCGCAGCATTTCGTATACCATCCGGGATGGCGCTGTCTTTCCGACTCGGGTAATCCTCTTCATGAACATTGCTTTTATTCTTTCTATTCTCATCAGGTCTCCGATCTTCAGCTTTTCCCACACGATCTCAATTCCATATGTTATCACTGGCGCTACTGTCGTCTTGAAAAGTCTCATCGCCGTGCTGATTGAAAGGTTTGAAATGTTTTGGATGCTGTATGAGGCTCTGATTGCTGCTGCCGTTCTTTCTTGAATATGTATACCAAAGGACGCCGCCGTTGTCTGTAGTGTTATTCCCAAATATTTGTAATTTCGTACCTTTTGTAATGGCTTTTGGTGTAATGTTATGTTGTCTTTGGGCGTTGATTTCCCACCTTTTCTGAAGGTCATTTGTACTGTCTTTTCTTCATTTATCTGTAGGCTGTTTTCCTCCACCCAGGTCTCTAGTCTGCGGACTGCCCTTTGCACATCCTCCTTTTCTTTCGCTCCGATCAGCATGTCATCTGCGTATAGGATCAGCTCTGCTTTTGATCCTTCCTCTACTATGCGGTTCACATCTGCTGTATAAATGTTGAAAAGTGTGGGACTCATGGGATCCCCTTGCATAACTCCGTTCGTCTGTATTATGTCTTCAGAAATTTCTACGTTGTTGTTTATTCGGATTATGTTCCTCCGTAGACATGCTTCAACTATTCTCACTAGTGGGTCTCTCTCGCCGATTGTCAATTTCATTTTCTCGATTAGCTTTCGCCTGTCGATTGAGTCGAATGCCTTCTTGAAATCAACAAAGACTGCGTGATATTTCCCTCCTTTGTGTCTTAAGGCTTCTTCTACCTGATTTATTAGGTATTTCACTGCCTGGACCGTGCTCCTGCCTTTCATAAAACCGAATTGATTTTCTGGAATGTACCCACTGAAGGCTTCCAGTAATCTTTCATTTAGTATCTTCGTGAAAACTTTAAAGGATGCATTTTCTAGTGCTACTCCTCTAAATGAGTCTAGTGATGTTCTGCTCCCTTTTCCTTTGAACAATATCTTTAGAGTCGCTGTGTTCCATCCCTCTGGTATCTTCCCAGTCTGTATACATTTGTTCATTAGGTCTTTCCACAGTTCTTCCATCTCGCCAAGTGAATCTTTTAAGTGTTCCATGTAAATTTTGTCTGGTCCTGCGGATTTCTTGTTTCTCCCTCCTTGTATTGCTTTCCTAATTTCATACGTTGTTATTGGCTCCACAGCATGCGCGGGTTCTGCTGTTTCTATGTCATATGCTTGCTTCAGCCCTTCCTTATTCAGTATGTTCGAGAAATGATGTTCCCACTTCTCCATATTAATTTCTCCTGTTGCAATTGACGTCTTCTTTTTCAGCGCTATGTATGGGTCTGATTTTGCTTCCTCGGCTTGTTTCCTTCCTTGTTTCTCTGTATATTCTTCTTTTTTCTTTTTTATTAGTTCTTTATATTTTTTCCTTTTCTCTGCATATGCTGTTAAGTCTTCTGGGCGTCTGTATAATTTTGCTGCATTCAGGGCCTTTAGAGTTGCTTTTCTTTCCTTGTAACACTCTTGGTCAAACCAAGCTTGTGCGTGTCTTCTTTCCTTTACTATAATAGCTTTCGTTATTACTTTGGTGGCTGTTTCTAGGGCTTCTTCTAGTCTTTCTTCTTCTATTAGGTTTCTAGCTTTCCCGATGTTTTCCTCGCTTTCTTCTACTGTTTCCCGCTGGATGTTTCTAGTATATATACTTGGTCTTTTTGCTTCCTTCCTCTTTTGTTGGATTTCCATGCGTAGGCGTGTCATTATAGGTATGTGTTTCCTTATTGGTGCTGCCGATGAGTTCCATAGGCCTTCTTGTTTACACAATTGTAGTTGTACTCCTCTAAAAAATAGTAGGTCGATGGCACTATGACCGTTATGTGCAAAGTAGGTTGGTGTTTCTTTTTTGTTCGCTATTTTGAAGCCTTCTTCTTCCAGTGTCTCAAGAAGGATGCGAGTTTTGGTATTTTCTTTGTCTATCCTGCAGTTAAAATCTCCGGCAATTATAACGTTCCTTTCTGCTTTCGTTTGTTCTATGGCTATAGATATTTTATCCATTATGTTTTCTATAGGTGTATTTGGCTGAATATAAATTCCTATTATCGTAATTTCTGATGTGATTATTGTGACCATGTTTTCCTCCTTGATGATTCGCTTGATATCTCCCAGTTTCCCTTTTATGAAGATTGTGACTCCCCCTGCTGGTCTTCCTTCCGTCGGGGTCGCTAGCGTGTGTATACCATAGTAACCTTGCAAGTCCATTGGTTCCGTGAGGAATGTCTCTGTCAGTATCATAACATCTGTGTCGTCTATTGTCTTCTGTGATATGTGGGGTATTGCGTTTCTTATTCCCTCTACATTCCATAATAATACTCTTATTTCCGTGCTCGACCAAGGTCCCTTCTTCTTTGGCAATTGGGTGAGATGTTTACTGGAGTTCCACCCCTCGTTCTTCCTCTGGTCTCCTATCATATCTCCGAAAGCGAAATCTTCTGACTTTTATTCCCGGTGGCCAGAAATCCGCGCTCTGTGCATCTTCCAGATAGATATATGGGAAACCGACCTTAAAAGCTTTTCTGTCTCCCAGTGTATGAAGTTCTTCACATTCTATGTGTCCTATGATGCCATTCCTTTCCAAGAATTTTCTTATATTTGTTGCCGTGGTGCTCTGTTTAAGCCGACCTACGTGCAGCCATGCCATTTTTTCTGCCGCTTCTAGTTCACCGTCATCATTTTGTCTTTGATTGGTTAAGGGCGATATGTTATTCCATTTGTTTCTCGTTTCCCTTATTGTCTCTCTCTGGCGAATTTGATTCTTCTCTTCGCGTGTACTAGTGCTTGTTTCATCGAATGCATTTTGTGCTGTCCTGACCGTGTGGTTTATTTCTGTTGTAATTTTGCTTTTTAGACTTTGGTTAACTTTTTGCTCAATTATTTGATCTAGCTTGTTTTCCAGGAATTCCATTATGCTTTCTAATTTCTCATTTACTGTCTCGACATTTATTGTCGTCTGCTTGAGTATAGCGTTATTGCGTTTCTTGCCTTGTGTTATTGGAAATGTAGGATTTGCTGCGTGTTGTATTCTTCCTTGGGGGTTTTCCTCGTCATCGGCAGATGGTGTGCTATTCTGACTCCCAGTTGCACTTTTATTTATGCGGCCGAGAGATGTCCTCATGTTATTTGTTTCCCCGAATGTTTTCTGGGAACGATCTATGCCCTCTATATCTTTACCATCCGGATTGCTGCTCTCTCCAGTTGTTGGCGCCTTTGCCTGGTTGTCTTCCCCTCGTGTTTCTGTTGTTGCGTCTATAGATGGTGCCACCTGTCTCGCGCTGCTGCTTTCGTCCCCTTCTTCTTCCAAGTCAATGTGATGTTTTCTAACCTCTACTGTTGTATTTGCTTCGAAAATATCCACGTGATTTCCTGGCTTCACATTTTCCTCTATTGCTTTGATATATTCTGTTAGAGTACTCACTGCGTTCAGAATGTTGTCTTTGGTGTCCTTCTTCATATATCCTCCCGTTTCAGCTATATTTCTTAGTTTTTGTAGAGCGCTTTTTGCTTGCACTTCCATTTCTTCCGCCATGACTTCTGCACGTTGTCGCATTTGTAGCATGAGATGGGAGTATCTCTTCTGTGTGTTGCTAAATGTCTAGTCGCATTTGTTGCAAGAAGTTAATACTTCACCCCTGTGCGATGGTAGAACGTCTTGTTGCACTTGTGGCAGGTGGAGAGAGTTTCCTCTCTATGCGTTCCGGGTTGTCTAACTGCATCTGTTACATGAGATGGGAGATTCCCGTGTGTGTTGCGCTAGAAAGTCTTGTCGCACTTGTAACAAGAGATGAAAATTTGTCTTCTCTGCAGCCTGCGTTGGCAGCGTTGCGATCTAGTGGTTTCGCTGTTCAACACACCGGCATGTAGCTCCAGCGTGCAACTTACATGTTTGAGGTTAGAATTTCGCCAGTTTTACGAGTATTGATCTTCTCGATTTTCGCATACTTACGGGATTTTCGGTTGTTTTTCTTCCGTCACTTTTCTTCTCTGTTGTTAACAGGCACTTCCTAAGTATGTAAGCTAGTCTTTTATCACTTTTAACACATATATATTTCGGGACCGTCCGACGCACGAGACTTTAGCACTATGTTTAGAAGCCATTTTAATCAGCGTAAATAAAATTATTTATGGCCCAGATTATAGCGACTTATTCCCCGACTTTGCATACCGATTTGTGTTAAGATATGAACAATAATAACATAAATAACTTCGGGAGTGGCAACACCATCGTACTAATAGCCTATATATATGATTCATTCATTATATACCTGACCCGGTCACAGGCTGGAAAACAGGTTGTAGGTTTTCAGAGAATTTCAGAGGATTCCCCTGAACATATTTTTGGAATTTATCATCGGTAGTTGAATTATACAGATTTTTTAAATCTTGTGGATTGATGATCTTTCTTTATAAAAGAGGTTTATAACTGATTAGCTTTATCTAACCACTCAAAGTTTCCATAGCCTTTTTCTCTTCACAGAAAAATGTTAGAATATTATAATATAACAAAGTTCTTAGCCTCAGGATGAAGAACAGTTACGGAAATGGGGCAAAATCTTCCGTTTCCTCCTCAAATAATCATCTTCATTGTCATCTCCTCCTCTCACAGTAGGTCAAGAAGTCAGCTCCGTGGAAGTACTCCTGATAGTCATCAGGTATATACTCAGCCAATTTCTTCAGATCATCAATTTTCTTCTTCTTAATAGGTACGCAGAGTTTATTGGCAGAAATGATAGCACTCGACTGGAGCTACCTAGTCTGAAATTGTTTATGTTCAAACCATCAATGAATGATAAGACATATCATAGTTTTATAGGTTCTGTATAACGAAAAATAATAAAATACTTCAGTAAACAATAATGATGCATTTACACAGTCAAATGACCTCAAAACAATACATTAAAACAAGAGAGTAGCGAGCTGCTAATCGACAAGCACCTAGTGCCTCTATGGGTATTTCATAAAAATAGGGTTTCAGTCTGGAATGATGCCCTTCCTTTACAAAACGCTAACTTTCCAATCACAATCTCACAGTGAAGGAGAGGCTGGACTAATCTCCTTTCTTGATAAAACGATGTGATGACCATTCAAGATGAGAAATTCAATGTTAACTCAATTTCGAAAAAAAAATGTGACTGATGTCCTTTCTTTATGAACCAATTCAGTTATTAGGCATGTGGCTCTCCAGGACACAATGGATAACGAAGAATGAAATAGGAGGAATTCATTTGCCGTATCCTTGACGAGCTGGGTGAAGATGAGAGCGGGGAAGATAACCGTTTAGAAACTGAATCTGAGCACGAAGACTCTCCTATTACGATTCGAACTATTCACCCAGTGACGATGGTTCCGAAGATAATCTCGACTGTGATGCAGATTTACGAACTTCTGTTGACATTCAGCAAACTGAAAGAAACTAGGAAGAGAATAACAGAAGCGACAACTTCAACTTCATTTTTGTTGTGTGTGAAATGGATAAACTCTTTACTAAGGATGGGCATATAACTTACAGAAAACAACTGATTCAAATACAGGAAAATACCCTTAAAAGAACGTAGTTCATATCCGATCATCACCTACATCGAACGTAGAAGCTGATCCACTTATGTATTTTGAATTATTCTTTGCTAACATAATTCAAACTATACTTCTTAATTCTTAAATAATATATTACTTCTGGCAATAATGTGGAGTTTGCTTATTGTTCTGGCGTAGATATCGACATGCACGTAAATTGTACTTATCTTAGTATTGAGCAACTAGCGAATAATGTTAGTATTCTTGGGTTAAAACTCCTGTATATTGTATATGGCATTCTAGACCAAAGAAGAAGTCATATTGGAAAGAAGGAAAATATCAAATCTTGGCTGGTTTCCTTTCGGAGCTATGGATATCAGAAGTTGAATACGAAACAACACTGCAAAGTGTGTCGTTTAACGTGATCACAGCTATCTCCAGTTTTGCGCGGAATTCGAGCCACGGGTTCGAGACTTTATCTCTTTACTTCTTCCTAATAAAATAAAGATGAGAGAGACCGCTACGGCTATGGAACCGAGCTCTGCATTCGAGAGATGACTGGGTTCGAACCCCACCGCCAGCTATCCTGAGTTCACATTTTCACTTCCAGGCAAATTCATAGGTCACAGCTGATTCCTTCCACCCCCTTACACAATTTAGTTCATCATAATTAATTTCATTTTCATTAGCTCCTCAACCGAGGTTGGCATCGGGAAGGGCATCCAGCCGTAAAACGTGCCATATAAATTCATCTTCCGTATCGGAAAAGGACACGATGCCGACCATAATTACTATTATTATTAATATTATTTGAATAAGCCTTTTTAGGGTACGGTAAACCAACTTTGGTTACTTTTCTTTGCATTTAAATTTCTTCGTTCCCAAACTTCATTGATTTTCTGAGAATGTTGTTCCTTTTCCTCTTGAGTCCATTTTCTTCCAGATGTTAATTTCTTTCTCTCCTAAAATCCTGCCTTTCGTGTTACTTCTCTGAAACGTGTTCTGTTTCCTATCTTATCTATTTTAATTCCAGCGTTTTTATATCCTTTTCAGTTTCATTAAACCACGTTGGCTTGGATTTGTAACTGTTCAATAAGTTGAAGATTTGTTTACTTAGTCTATTGTTATTTATTCTATCAAGGTCTCCAAAAAACCTGGAATCTTCTTTTCCTCGTTATATTTGTCAGTTTTCAACTTTTAAATATAGCTCTCTCTTTGATCGCAGTCTAAAATCAGCATTGTTGTTTCTTATAGGTCCCAGTATTTTTCTCAACATTTTTTCAACTTTTTCTAATTTTTCAAGATCCCCAGTTCTTGTAAGTAAGAGTTTCTGCTACATATAAAATTTCTGGCAGGGCCACTGTTTGATAATGTCTCAATTTCAAGTTCCAGGATAGAGATTTCTTACCGTATATATTTTTTGTCATATGAAATATCCTTTTCATTTTGTGTTCTTTGTTATGAATTATTATTATTATTATTATTATTATTATTATTATTATTATTATTATTATTATTATTATGACAGATGGGCAGAAGATAACAAGATGAAAATTAACACAGAGAAAACAGTGAAAATGACATTTCGGAAAGGTGGCCGAGAGGCCGCAAGTGACAGGATATACCAAGGATCTACAGTCCTTAAGACTGTCAATACATTTAAGTATCTAGGACTGATCATGCAGACAAAAGCAACAACCTATAGGATTCACATAAAGTCTAGAGCAACGGCGGCCACCAAAGCAAAATATGATATTAAAACAATTACCAAGCTTTCACTAGAAACTGCTATGAAACTATTCGATGCGAAAATTGCGCCAATTGCCACATATGGACTGGACATTATATGGAATAAATGGGGTCTGGCTGAGCTGAAGACAATTGAAGCAGTCAAGTCGCGCTTCCTGAAAGCTACACTGGGAATATCAAAATACACAAAATCAAGGCTTGCATATGAGCTTGCAAAGGAAACCTTCTTCATCGAGGACCTCCGAATGAAGCGAGGGTTTCCATCCACAGATGCTTGGGAAAAATTAATCCAGGACAGAGTGAAGAAGAGGGAAGAAATCTGGCTCGATTTCTACTCAGCGGAGGCGATGATTAATAGAACATGGACAAAGACCAATCAAGACATGCGACATTTTGTTAACTCGATGGCCGTCCATGGGTACCACCATAAACTGTGCAACACCGAGTACTTCCACGACCCCAACGAAACCTGTGTTTGCAAGCTGTGCAATGAGCATTGCAGTCGATATCACGTAATCACATGCAAAAGCCGGGGATTATCTATTGTGAACTTTTGTAATAGTGAGAAGTGACAGTACATAATATGACAAACTTTGTTTATACAATGCACAATTTGTGTGCTGTATCTTTATTAATTATGATGATTAATAAAGTGTTTATTATTATTATTATTATTATTATTATTATTATTATTATTATTATTATTACTTTATGTAGGAACTAGGAATGTAATTCAAGGACCGAGCTCGATAGCTGCAGTCGCTTAAGTGCGGCCAGTATCCAGTAATTGGGAGGTCGTGGGTTCGAGCCCTACTGTCGGCAGCCCTGAAGATGGTTTACCGTGGTTTCTTATTTTCACACAAGGCAAATGGCGGGGCTGTACCTTAATTAAGGCCACGGCCGCTTCTTTCCAACTCCTAGGCCGTTCCTATCCCATCGTCGCCATAAGACATGTGTGTCCGTGCGACGTAAAGCAAATAGAAAAAAAATGTAATTCAAGGTGCTCCATTCTTATCGGTTAAAACCTCTCTCTATCTACACCGACGATAAAGGAAAACAGACCCCTATTTGAATAATTGAGCACGCGATAGAATGCCTCGAGGGCAGAATTCGATGTTTTAATGGGCCTCTCAACTAGCTTACCTGGCCTTAGCTGTTACACCCGCATGCGGTAGCCACTAGACTACTTGTTTCAAGATATCCACCAAAATTACGAAGTTCCTTTACTTAAAATGCCTTTTTAACCCACATTCTGGGTTGTACCGGATGTCAACTCAAATGCACACTGTCGATATTAATTCTCTTTTGAATAGCTAAACAGTAGCACTGAGCTGTAACTCATTTTCTGACTTTTGTTTAAGAAATTTCGTTACTAGTGTGATAGCGAGTGAGAATAAAACAGCTGACGAGGGAGTTTGCGATCGCGCATTGCAATTGAGTTGCGGCTGAAGAGCGCGCGACTGAGGCGTAGATTATAAAGCACGCAGTATGTACTTTACGAACATGTACAATATATTAACGTAGTCCAAGGCAATGTAGGTTACGAATTTGTTTCTCCTCAAGGCAGATTTTATTCCTTACTTGCAAAATCTCCTGTCATTCGACTACTTTTAAAGGGTTGCAGCCATATTCACTTTGTGAATAAGTTTGGGAAAGAAATGAAAACTTACACGAAAATCGCGTCTTTTCGTACAAACAGCGGACAGTCCTCTCACCACTGCGTTCCGTGGTTCAAACCCCGGGCTCCCCATGTGAGATTTGTGCTGGTCAAAGCGGATGTGGGTGGGTTTTCCTCCGGGTAATCCGGTTTTCTCTGGCATCTTTCATTCCAGTAACGCTCTCAAAAATCAGTTCATTTCACTGTTAGTCATTAATCATTGTCGCAGGGAGGCGCGACAGGCTTCGGCAGCCGGCACAATTCCTATCTTCGCCGCTAGTTGGAGCTTTAACCATTCCATTCCTGACCCGGTCGAATGACTGGAAATAGGCTCTATATTATCGTTGTAATAATCCATTCATCGAAAACTAACCCAAAATATAGTTCGAATGAACAGAAATTTGAAGGGCTTATTCATTTTATGTAACGACCAAGATCTTCCTTACGAAGAAACATTTATAATCAACCCTTCTTCGGACAACACTAATGTACATGGCTGGTAGCTCAGGCGGTAGAGCACTGGTCTTCTGAACTAAAGTTGGTGGGTTCGATCCCGGTTTAGTCCGGTGGTATTTGAAGGTGCTCAAATACGTCAGCCTCGTGTCGGTAGTTTTACTGGCACGTAAAAAAGTTCTGCGGGACGAAATTCCGGCACCCGGTCGTCTTCAAAAATCGTAAAAGTAGTTAGTGGGGCGCAAAGCCGATAGTATTATTATTATTATTATTATTATTATTATTATTATTATTATTATTATTATTATTAAACTAACTCGAGGTTTCGGCGACAATGGAATAGGGCAGGGCTAGGAGCGGGAAGGAAGCGACTGAGATACACCCCAGTATTTGCCAAGTATGAAAGTGGGAAACCACGAAAAACCGCCAGCAATGGAGTTCAAACCCATTATCTCCCGAATACAGCTACGTGACCCCAGACGAAGATGCCATTTTATTAGTCTCTTAATACCATTTAAGAATATGAAAAGGGAATGTCGATATCTTCAATGATTCAGCTGCTCTTACTGAACCACACCGTATATTATAGTATTTTTATTCTAGTTAAGCAACATTAAATAATATGGCTCCGATACAATCCTGAAAATTTTTGATATCCCCCTGCTGTTCTTGTGAACTGAACTGTTGCGAGGAGTGAGACGCATGCGCAATTGGAGAGGACGCCAGGCACCCCGACGCGACGCTGCGCTCCGCCGGTAATTGATGTGGCTAAGAGAGGAGGGGCCATGGACTTGGCGCGCACCATCTTCCGATTGCTGACGTCACTTCCCGAGCACCGCCGGCCGCCATCTTATTTCTTCCCTTCACTTTCTCGTATCTCGTTGATTTTAAAGCCAAGAACAAGATATCACACCGAAAGGTTGTATTTATTTCTGAGGGATTGTTGTTGTTGATTGAGTCATCAGTCCATAGACTGGTTTGATGCAGTAACGTTTTCATTTCTACATAACGACTGCATCCTACATCTGCTCTAATCTGCTTGTCATATACATAATTTGGTCTACCCCTACCGTGCTTACCACCTACACTTCCATCAAAAACCAACTGAACAAGTTCTGGGTGTCTTAACATGTGTCTTATCATTCTACCTCTTCTTCTCGCCAAATTTAGCCACAACGATCTTCTCTCACCAAATCTATTCAGTATCTCTTCATTCGTGATTCTATCTATCCATCTCACCTTCAACATTCTTCTGTAACACCACATTTCAAAAGCTTCTATTCTCTTTCTTTCTGAGCTGGTTATCATCCATGTTTCACTTTCATACAATGCCAAACTACAGACGCAAGTCTTCAAAAACGTATTTCTAATTCCTATATCAATATTCGAAGTGAGCAAATTTCTTTTCTTAAGAAAGGTCTTCCTTGTTTGAGGAATTGTGGCATTAAATAAAGCCTCCGTAGCTCAGGTGGCAGTGCGCCGATCTCTCACCGCTGGATTCCGTGACTCAAATCCCGGTAACTCTATGTGCGATTTGTGCTGGACAAAGTGGTGACGGGACAGGGTTTTCTCCTGGTACTCCGGTTTTCCCTGTTATCTTTCATTCCAGTGACACTCTCTAATATCATTTCACTTTATCCGTCACTCATTAATTATTGCCCCAGAGGAGTGCGACAGACTTCATCAGCCTGTCGCTGATAGTCGCCGCTTCAATAATTCCATACTTGACCTTTTCGAAATGAGACAGGCTGTGTATTTTTATTGTGGCATTAAATATAGACAAGAGCTTCCCGTACAGCAACAGTATTGGCAGTAGGCTTTGTCCGACGAGAATGGCCCGTGTGTATTGTCCCATTATCACCATTAATATGAAGAGGATGACGGCAAAGCAGTTAACGGTACCATTTCACATATCGTCATCAGCAGGACATCTTCTGCAAAAATTAGGCCTTGTATTACATGATTTACTAAAACTTGACTCGCCCACTTATCTCCTCCATGACCAATTAATATATAATTGATAAATTACAAAAATTAAACACGAGATAGCATACACCCGTGTTCAAGGCCGTACCCGTGGGGCGGGGGGGGGGGGTTGTTGAGAGTTTAGCGGGGTTCAAACCTCCTGCGGAATAAACACTGAACTTGAAATACGTGTTAAAGCCTGTTCTGTCCACCAGACCGCTATGAAATTACTTTTCTACTTAACCCTCTGAGTTGTAGAACGTACTGCTCTAAAATTATTTCAAACTTTTCTTTCTGTAAAATGTATTTAAAAGTAAAATGTCTGTTTATTACCATAGTATAGGTCTGGAAGCCCCGCCCCCTCCGCCTAACGAAATCCTAACCCCCTCCGAAAAAACTCCTGGGTGCAGGCTTGCCCTTGTTTCGGAAGCAATTCAGATTGGATTTTGCCGCATGCTACCCCGTCCCCTAATACAACACTACACAGTACACCTCCATAGATGATCTCAATAGCTTGTACTAACTTTTAGACACCCTTAGCAGGCGTAATTTCCCGACGAATATCTTTGGAACAAGAAGGTTTTTTCTTCCTTTTTTTTTTTTTTTTTTTTTTTTTTTTTGCTAGTTGCTTTACGTCGCACCGACATAGATAGGTCTTATGGAGCGGCCGTGGCCTTAATTAAGGTACAGCCCCAACATTTGCTTGGTGTGAAAATGGGAAACCACGGAAAACCATTTTCAGGGCTGCCGACAGTGGGGTTCGAACCTGCTATCTCCCGAACACTGGATACTGGTCGCACTTAAGCGACTGCAGCTATTGAGCTCGGTAAGGAAGAAGAAGTCAACAACAATCTGGATTCATGAAGTCAAGAAAGATTTGGAAAGAAAATATATAAGAGAAGAAGCAGAAACAGAGAGAGAGATTTTTAGAAAAAAGTGTTAGGAATAGAAGGATTCCAAGGTCGGGAGAAAAAGAAAACGCGCTCAAAATGGTCCGTGGGATGGAACAAGAGGCACAATGAGTAGATAAATGAGAATAGGAGGAAGAAGGAGGAACAACAAGGGATGAAGGATTAAAATTGTCACGTGGTCCTTAGAAGACCCGAACGGAGGGAGAATAATAATAATAATAATAATAATAATAATAATAATAATAATAATAATAATAATAATAATAATAATAACGTACAGTATGTCTAGAATAGAATAGAATCGAATATATTTATTTATCACCTACAGGATGTCCCAATTACAGACGATGTAATAGAAAATTAAATAAAAAATGAAATAAAATAAAATAAAATAATAAAATTAAATGGATAATAAATTAAATAATATACATACAAACAGATATAAATCTTCACATGTTTTCTACAGATTATTTACATAATTTACAAAATTATCACGTTCCATCCTTCAGCAGAACTTCCCGAATTGCAGTGGAAGGGTGGTGAAAAATGGCGAGTGACCCTTCCAGCTGATGTATGGCCCTAAGGGCTTGCATGAGCCAGGAATTGTCATGTGCAACCGTCCTACATTTGGGCAGGTGGAATGTACATTTCTGCCTTGTTCGTCTGCTTGGAACAGGAAGTGGGATCAACTCCAGTATAGCCGGACAGTCCACTTTACTCTTCAAGGAATTTAATCGCTAACATTGCGTTCACATATTTTCGGCGCGTTGCCGGCGTATTCATACCAAGAATGTTTACAAACTCTTAATACTTGCTTGAAGAGAGTGGCATGCCCAGGAATCCAAAACTAATCCACTTCATGAACCTTCTCTGTACTCTCTCGAGATGGTGTATGTGGCCCCCCTTTAGTCCTGTTTCCTGATAGGGAGTCGTCTTTGGAACCAGACATTTTCTGAGCACCTGTCTTTCCCTCTTTCTTATGTTTTTGAGCCCACCTTTCCCAATCATATCCAATGTTTCTGATGCGTAAAACTATTTAGGTTCCACAATTGTGTCTTGATGTATTCTGCCCAGTAGGTTTGCACCTTTCTTTGTCAATTGATTGGCCAATTGATTGGTCAGTTCCATTTTTTCAGTTGCTCTTGAATAGCATATTATTATTATTAAGCGTTCAATATGCATATCTATGAATATTAGAGCCCGGATTCTTAGAATAATACTCCCATCCCCCAGTCCCGGATCACCAGGAGATGGGGATAGAATAATCATTTATTGCAATGCAAATTACAGTACATGGTGCATGCATAATTTTGTAACAATTAATTTGTCTATTACTAGGCCTAACTTAAATAATACAATTATGCCTACTCACTAATTACACCCGATCTCTGAACTGTAGTTTCTGAGACTTTTATTTTTTATTTTTGTCCTAGGAGTTAACAAATTTATATAATATAGGATAACATGTACCTTACCCCTATTAATTCGTGTTAATGCATAATGTCTATTGAATGAATCAATGAATCAATGAATGAATAAATGTCTACATGGATGATTTGCCTGATTGGGTTATATTAGTACACAGCACTGAAAAATTTCTTGATAACCTCATTATGAAAATAAACCAGATAAATCTAGGCAATGAAGAATCATGGATAACTGTAATGGGAGATTTTAATGTAAGGGTGGGTGAGAAAAATCCGGTGCACGGTAGAGAAACAGACGCGATAATAGTAGAGGAAAGAAAAAGTCAAGACATATAATGTAATAAAACTCCAGAGATTCTCTTAGAAATGAATGCAAAAGAAGAAATGGAGGAGTGGATGGGAAAAGAAGAAAGGAATTTAACTTATATTGTGGACACAGGAGGCTGCACGATAGGTTTAGTTGTAGCTTCTAGAGAAGCACTGAAGTACATTAAAGCCCGGATTTTTCGGTAGTAATAAGGTAGAACACAAACTAATTGAAGGGAGTAACAAGTATCCACCATCCTACACAGGCTACGAGTGTTGCATAAACTTTAGGGGCACGGTCCAACAGAACCCCTACGATTTATGTTACTCTCGTTACATAACGGAAGAACGGGCTAGACGGCATTTCCTAACAAACAAATTACTTTGCGTTCTAAAGTATGAAAATGAAAGCGCCTTTAAACTATGCTTCAGTGAAACTTCAACTTTGACCTCAGGACCTGAGCCTGGTACTCTACCACTGATCGACAGAGTGAGCTGTAATCGGTGTCTCAACAAGAGAAAAACTTTGAGAAAAGTCCACTCTGGTTCAATAACGTAATGATCTAATCTCATTTGTTATTTTTATTTCCTTTGAACTTGATCGGAAATGGGGAAAAAAGTCTACCACCAAGGAATCATTTCATTCCGGAAGCGGGCGTCTTTTCCTTCGCGAAGGAAATGATTTCTTCTTCCACCCCTCCAGAAGGGAATACAAAAAGATGTTGGCACAGCCCCCTCCCCCCTGTCACAGCTGACGGATGAGTGTTCCAGGAAGGGGAATAACCTGAGCGCTGATTTGCCTACCGTTATTAGCCCCCTCATTTTGCTACCCCCTCCCCTCTCGCTGCATATTTATTATCTCCGTCTTGAGAAGAACGTCCATCAACTATAGATTAAGGTCCTCCATGGCACAGGGTGTGCCGGAAATGATCGTACCAGCTAAGAAAAATTACAATCTTCACATAAAGCTCCCTTAAATCTGAGGAAAATGCAATCAATCATTGCGAGAACTCGCATGAGACAGAGTGCATTAGGCTATTTATTTCCTGTGCTCCATGCTAGGGGATCGAATCCCATAATATTCGTTTGGGCAGTACGCAGAAAACATAGCGCTGAACTTCCGGAATAAACAGAGCAAATCGATTATTATTGTTATTATTATTATTATTATTATTATTATTATTATTATTATTATTATTATTATTATTATTATATTTTTTACGCTGCGGCCTGCTAGGGACAACATGTTAATTTCAATTCATATTTTCTTGTTGTTTCTTTTAATGCTATTTGCTTTACGTCTCACTAACTACTTTTACGCTTTCTGGAGACGCCGAGGTGCCAGAATTTAGTCCCTCAGAAGTTCTTTTTACATGCCAGTAAATCTACCGACACGAGGCTGACATATTTGAGCACCTTCAAATATCACTGGATTGAGCCAAGTTGGATTCACAAGGCCAGCGCCTCAACCGTCTGAACCACTCAGCCCATCTTCTTGTTCTTTTCTCTTCCGTTCTTTCTAGTATTCCTTTATCATCGCACTATGCTTCATTCTTCTCTCCTGATACCACTCTGGACCGGGTCTCCTTTTCATACTTCCTTGAAATGCTTCCGTTCTTAAAACTTTCTTCTTCTTCTTTTTCTTCTTTATCTGTTTACCCTCCAGGGTCGGTTTTTCCCTAGGACTCAGCGAGGGATCCCACCTCTACCGCCTCAAGGGAAGTGTCCTGGAGCTTCAGATATGGGTCATGGGATACAACTGGTGAGGATGACGAGTACCTCGCCCAGGCGGCCTCACCTGCTATGCTGAACAGGGGCCTCGGTGGGGGGCGGGGATAGGAATATTGGAAGGGATAGACAAGGAAGAGGGAAGGAAGCGGCCATGGCCTTAAGTTAGGTACCATTCCGGCATTTGCCTGGAGGAGAAGTGGGAAACCACGGAAAACCATTTCTAGGATGGCTGAGGTGGGAATCGAAGCCACCTCTACTCAGCTGACCTCCCGATGCTGATGGACCCCGTTCCAGCCCTCATACCACTTTTTAAATTTCGTGGCAGAGCCGGGAATCGAACCTGGGCTTCCGAGGGTGGCAGCTAATCACACTAACCACTACACCACAGAGGCGGCATTATTATTATTATTATTATTATTATTATTATTATTATTATTATTATTATTATTATTATTTCGATTAGCTAAGGACTACGCTTGACAGTCTTCACTTTATGTTCTGCCGTCTCTGCCTTAATTTTCTGTCAGGATCTCTTACTTCTTTCTTCTGTTCTTCTCTGTAGGATCTCTTTTTACTTACTGGCTCCTTTCCTGTTTCCTGGAGTCCTCTGAATTCTTTGATTTTGTCTAAACCTATTTGTGTCCGCTACGTCTTCCTCTTTCATCTCAATCTTCGCCAAGTCAATTCTCACTTCCCGAAATAATTTTCACTCTGTTTCCCGTTGTCTAAAGAACTCCTGTCAATCCTCAATAAGTGGCCACAGAACTGCACTTCTGTTTTCCTCATCTCGTCAGCGACTCCTAATAATAATCTTCTGGCATAATTCTTTGTTAGAGCCTCCGTGGCTCAGGCGGCAGCGCGCCAGTGGAGGCGGGACAGGTTTTTCTCCGGGTACTCCTGTTTTCCCTGTCATATTTTTCATTCCAGCAACACTCTCCAATATCATTTCATTTCATCTGTCGGGCATTAATCATTGCCCCAGAGGAGTGCGACAGGCTTCGGCAGCCGGCACAATTCCTATCCTCGCCGCTAAATGGGGACGTCATTCATTCCATTCCTGACCCGGTTGAACGACTGGAGACAGGCTGTGGATTTTCGTAATTATTTGTTAGTTCCGAATCTTCTCTCACCTAGTTTTCGTGTTTGGACGCTGGATTCTCCTGAGCATCTTTCTTTCTCTCTTTCTAATATCTTCCAGCCTGTTTTTCCCATTCATATCCAAAGTCTCTGCTATTCTGTTATTCCTAAATAATACAAATAAATAACTAATTATTGCTAAATAATGCAAGTATTTAGGTTTCCCCACTGTATCTTGGTGTATTAATTCAGTCCAATAGGACGGCACCTTCCTTTGTTAATTGATTGGCTGGTTCCATTTTTCTCAGTCTTTTTTGAATAGTATATTATTGATGATGATGATGATGATGATGATGCTTGTTGTTTAAAGGGGGCTAAGATATAGGTCAAACGGCCCCTAAAGGTACGAGATGAGACGAAATGTAATGACAATTAAAATTCAAAAATTCATCCACTGACCTCTGGTGTTCCTCACAAATGGTACTAATCACAGGCAAGGTAAACCCATCGTGTTACGCATATAGTGGTTCTAATCAAAGGCATCGCCCAGACCTGTGGTGATCCTCACAAATGGTACTAATCACAGGCAAGGTAAACCCATGGTGTTCCGCATATTGTGGTTTTAATCACAGACATCGCCCAGACCTGTGGTGTTCCTCATATCATGGTAATAATCGCAGGTAACGCAGACCCATGGTGTTGCTCACATAATGGTATTAATCACAGGCAACGTAAACCCATGGTGTTCCTCACATCATGGTAATAATAGCAGGTAATGCAGACCCATGGTGTTGCTCACATAATGGTATTAATCACAGGCAACGTAAACCCAAGGTGTTCCGCATAGAGCGGTTCTAATCACAGGCATCGCCCAGACCTGTGGTGTTCCTCACATCATGGTAGTAATCACAGGTAACGCAGACCCATGGTGTTGCTCACATAATGGTATTAATCACAGGTAACGTAAACCCGTGGTGTTGCTCACATAATGGTATTAATCACAGGCAACGTAAACCCAAGGTGTTCCGCGTGTAGTGGTACTAATCACGGGTACTGTAAACCCATAGTGATTCACCCACGATTATGCTAATCACAGATTCATGGTGTTACTCACATAGTGGTACTAATGGCAAGTAAATTCGACCCATGGTGTTCCTCGCTTGATGTACTAATCACAGATAATCTCATAGTTCAAGATCCATGATCCCCTGATCGCCCCTCTTAGTCGCCCCTTACGACAGGAATAGGGTACTGTGAGTTAATGGCATATTATTGTTAATAAGTGTTCATTCTAAAGGCCTCTCTGTATATAATAGCGCCTTTAAACCGTGCCCCAATAGAATTCTCAAAGAGATTTGTGTAGTTTATCTATGAAGTGTCACCTGTATGGTTACACTGAACAGAACCATCAACATTTTTGACAGCCCTGTTCTAACCTATTAAAGCACATATATTTTACTCCTATACACATTATTACTAACTGATGAAGGGATCTGTTACATCAAGAAGATGAAGCGAGTGGTTTTGCTGACATAGGCCTATGTTTTATTTATATATTTTCCAGGTCCCTAGACCTGAGTTTTGATAGAGAGACGAATGCTATTCGGTGGTATAACTTACGCTGGCTGACATTCCCATTTCTGTAGCGAACGTTTTCTCATGGCCCCCTCTGATTTATGACGCTACCATTTGTTTATCTCCTTTTCCTTCCATGACGTCACAGGATCCCACCTACTAAACTTCTGATACTTCACCTGTTCTTTTTTTTCTTTATCTGTGCACTGGCGTACGATAGAACAGTCAACTAATTTTATCAGCAACACTTTATCTGTAAAAGTAGTTCTTCCTTTTAAAAAATCGGCCCAGAGGGCTCAGCAGGTCGTCAAAACTCGACAGTGAAAACAACTGCATGGCGACGTCAAGAGATTCCCCACATCAGTTAGTCACACAAATCATAAGTTACATAAGGAGAACGTTATTTTTTTGGACTGTAGGGACAGCAGTGTACCGAAATGAACGACTTCCTGTTATTACGGAGTATTATATTCGGTAAGTCTTACCCATTATTTCCCTAATCATCAAAACTAGCAGAGTTCCCTGCTCTGACAACGGATCGCAGACAGGTTCTTTCAGAATTGTCCATCAAGGAAGGAAGCGAAATTTAGGTAAGAGAATTTGTGGCCTGAATGTGAACCACAGCGGCATGAAATTTAATTTTTAAAATCCCACCGCCACTTGCTGGGATTTCACCATTTTAAGAGAAGTCACTGACAAATTCGTTGAAATATCACGCTGAAACCGGTCATAATAATAGTAATAATAATGAAATATGAAATGGCGTATGGCTTTTAGTGCCGGAAGTGTCCGAGGACAAGTTCGGCTCGCCAGATGCAGGTCATTTTATTTGATTCCCGTAGGCGACCTGCGCGTCGTGATGAAAATAAAATGATGATGAAGACGACACTTACACCCAAGCCTCATATCTGCGAATCAACCAATTATTATTATTATTATTATTATTATTATTATTATTATTATTATTATTATTATTATTTTACGCCTCCATGGTTAAATGGTTAGCGTGCTCGCCTTTGGTCACAGGGGTTCCGGGTTCGATTTTAGGCAGGGTCGGGAATTTTAACCATAATTGGTTTAGAGAATCTATGTACAGCAGCTCTTCACGAAGAAGGTATTACCAATATAACAAGTTCAAACGCGGTATTTAAATTAGGCATAATGAATAAAAGGCATAATGAATGAATGAATGAATAAATAAATAAATAAATAAATAAATAAATAAATAAATAAATAAATAAATAAATGAAAATCTACAACCTGTTTCCAGTCATTTAACCAAGTCAGGTATGGAATGAATGAAGTCCCCATCTAGCAGCGAGGATAGGAATTGTGCCAGCTGCCGAAGCCTGTCGCACTCCTCTGGGGCAATGATTAATGACTGACAGATGAAATAAAATGATATTGGAGAGTGTTGCTGGGATGAAAGATGACAGAGAAAACCGGAGTAACCGGAGAAAAACCTGTCCCACCTCCTCTTTGTCCAGCAAAAGTCTCTCATGGAGTGACCGGGATTTGAACCACGGAACGCAGCGGGTAGAGGACGGCGCGCTGCCACCTGAGCCACGGAGGCATAACAATAAATAAATAAATAAATAAATAAATAAATAAATAAATAAATAAATAAATAAATAAATAAATAAATAAATAAATAAATAAATAAATAAATAAATAAATAAATAAATAAATAAATAAATAAATCGGCGTTTCCCCCGGACTCAGCGAGGAATCCCACCTCTACCGCCTCAAGAGCAGTGTCCTGGAGCGCGAGACTTTTGGGTTGAGGGATACAAGTGGAAAGGAGGATCAGTACCTCACCCAGGCGACCTCATCTGCAATGCTGAACAGGGGCCTTTTGTAGGGATGGGGAAATTGGAAAGAATAGGCAACGAGGAGAGAAGGAAGTGGCCGTTGCCTTAAGTTAGGTACCATCCCGGCATTTGCCTGGAGGAGGAGTGGGAAACCACGCGAAAAACCATTTCGAGGATGGCTGAGGAGAGAATAGAACCCGTACCACCCCTCCCTTCTACTCAGTTGACCTCCCGAGGTTGAGTGGACCGCGTTCCAACCCTTGTGCCACTTTTTCAAATTTAGTCGCACAGCCAGGAATCGAACCTGGACCTCCTGGGATGGCAGCAATTCACGCTAACTGTTACACCACAGACGCGAACATAATAATAATAATAATAATAATAATAATAATAATAATAATAATAATAATAATAATAATAATAATAATAATAATAATAATAATAATAGTTATGATACTAAGTCCCGCAACCTACTTTTATGGATTTTGGGCATGGCGTGGTTCCAGAACTTTGTCACGCAGAATTTCTTTTGGGCGTTGGTAAATCTACAGAATTTGATTACCTTCAAGTACTCGAGTACAAGAAACTGGAAGCAAATGCCAGACTTAAAACCCTGTGTCGTTACTCCAGGGCCAAAAGGTCGAAGCCCTCTGTAAAGTGAGGGCTAGTAATGCCACATATGACACCAATGATGTCAATCTCGGAAGAAAAGTGAAAATCCATTAATCGTGTGACAGAGGAGTGTGTGAACTGAATTCTCTGAGAAGGTCATGCGAGGAAAGGATATAGCAGTTCGTGAGAAGTTTACTGCTGTACTACTGTGTTGCTATGCCACCTGTGAACGGGATGTAAAGAGACACTTTCTTCTTTACTCACGTGTTGCCACACACATCCAAGTTAGCCAACACTCTGCGAATGTCAGCACACTTGTACACTTCCTTATATTAAAGGTGATGTGTTGAAGATTACCAGGTTACAGAGTAATGATAATAATTTCTTGTGGCTATTCCTAGCCTAAAACTCGTGTTGTAATTGCCAAGGGGGTATTTAATAAGAGAAGGAGGCTTCTTTGTGGTACAAGGACAGGGACCTGAGGAAGAAAATGATAAAGTGCTTTATATGGAGCTGAGATGTGGATGTGGAGGACGATAAAATGGGTAGAGAAAGTAGGGGAAGAGAGAAAAATAATAAAGGTAACTAGAAGACCCATGTTGTTACGCAGCATTCGTTTATAAATAGGTCACATATGCCTGTCGTAGGCATATTGTTTTACCTTCCCTTTTCAATGCTTTTTTTTTGCTAGGGGCTGTACGTCGCACCGACACAGATAGGTCTTATGGCGACGATGGGATAGGAAAAGCCTAGGAGTTGGAAGGAAGCGGCCGTGGCCTCAATTAAGGTACAGCCCCAGCATTTGCCTGGTGTGAAAATGGGAAACCACGGAAAACCATTTTCAGGGCTGCCGATAGTGGGATTCGAACCTACTATCTCCCGGATGCAAGCTCACAGCCGCGCGCCAACTCGCCCGGTTTCAATGGTTTTATGAACATTTAGTAAGAACACATGTTGTAAGTAACGGCACCGAGTCTCGTGTTCCATTCTAACCTTGTTATGTTTTAATCACTTATTTAGTGATCTAAACACATCAATCAGTGTTCTAAACACATGTTGTAGTTAACGACATATAGGCCAGTGTTCGATTCTAGTCTTGTTATGTTTCAATCACTTCTTTAGTGATCTGAACATGTGTTGAAGGTAACGACATATCGCGTGATTATAGCAATGCATGTTTAAACTTGTTCGATAGAGGTATGCCTTGACTGAGGCGGAGGAGGAGGAGGAGGTATGCCGCAGTTCGTAGTTAGGATTAATCCATTCTGACGTTATCATGCCGTCTGTTTGGTAAACATCTGTCCATACATTCGCTGTTTTATCCTTCATTTCTTGATGTAAAGCTTGGTATTGTGTAGTAATAGTAAATGGTACTTTTAATCGCAGTTCTTCTATATAGCTCATAGGTTAGTCTCGAAGGCAGAGATCTTTTTTAAAGACACATGGCCATCACTCCTTCTAGGGTAGCTAGGTTATTCGATAGGTGTTCACAGATAATGTCTAAGACGTATGTCATATTTGTATGTAGATTTCTTGTCTTAGCAACATGTAAGTAATCAGGAACGCTCTGCCATCTGTTGAATATATTTGAAAGCTCAAAAAGGTTAGAAAATCAAAGAGTATTTATCAGGGAGTAGTATTCTTCCGTGATCAGAGGAAGTGTATACTCTCTGGCTTGACAGGTAATAATCAAACATGGCTCACATTACTAAGGGTGAAAATCGCTTATATCAGAATATTAATGAAAGTGTTAGTCGCTTAGCAACCCGCTAAGTACAGAATGTATTGCGGGTTAGTGTAAGCCTTCGCCTGCATTTATTGGAGTGATATTTTAATGATTTGATTTTACAATTACTCAAAATTGGCTGAACTTGGAGACCTATCAATGTCTCATGACTGACCGGCAGGTAATTCTGGAGATAATAAAACAAGAATGAAGCAAATCGTTCCAGTAGAACGGACGGACGGATTTGCCAAAACTGTTTTTAGTAAACTCTTTTAATATAAAGATCAGGAAGAGGAACCACAGTTGGTTTGGGCACTGGATAAGACGAGATTGTTTACTGATGGATGCTGTGGAAGGGTCGGTAAATTGAAGAGGAAGAAGAAGAAGAAACTACATGGTTGAGAGTATGAGGATAGATGAAAATTATGAGAGAACGGAGAGCGTAGCTGGTAACAGGTTTGTATGGAGAGCTGCAATGTGAAGACCTGCTCTATGGCAGAACACGAATGATGAAGATTTCTAGCCTGGTGCAGATCTATTTAAGGCAGACCCTCCGACGAGGGTGGGTGGCTCCCTTGGGACTGAGTATTGTTGTAGTGGAATTTCTTGCGGTTCCCATCAAACATAGTGGTTACCTTGCGAGGTGTGAAGTGGGTACGGGTTTTTTCTGACATGAATATGCCTTATGGCTGGGGTGACGTGACAGAATGTGTAACGAAAGTGACGTCACAAAGTAGTTTTACCTAGCAACAGTGACCTTGACAGGTGCACGGGTTGTAGATTTGTATAAATAGTGTTTCTCTCATCGGTTGGCCGGCAGACGCGCCCAGCTTATCTGCTTCCCGATGAAAACTGTCCTGCACACCAAAATGCACATTACAAGTCAGGTTAATATAAAATGTTTATAAACTATTACGAATTCAATACGAGGCGAAACTATACGTCATTCATCATTAAGATATCAGGTCTTAAGGGTAGGTGGACGACATTATGGGAAAAAGTGACATGAAAACAGATAAGATTTGAACTAGAATATCTTACTCAATTTGTGCAATATAACTTCAAAACTCCCAGAACAGGTAAATTTGTACTTTTCTTTAACTGTTAGCATCCAAAAAGTTTTCAATGTTACTTGAAAATAGTGTTATTTTATATTTTTTAAATATAGTGCAATTTAATTGTTAGTATGCATCTCAAATTTCAGGTACATTTTTCTAGGTAATGGCTGTACTTCAGGAAGTAAAATAATTTCAGAATCATCCTAATAGGCTTGGGGCGTGATAATAGACTTCAGTTAGAACAAAAATTATACCTAATTTTTATTTTCAGACACTTTAAATTTCTGATCATGAACGTGTTAATTTTTTTTTCAAAACATAAGTCCTGTGAGTCTCTAGAGAATAAATTTGTTGTTTTTAAGTATATCTTACAGATAACAGTACACATAAATATAATGTTTAATTTCAGCTCTGTATGGTTAATAGTTCCTTAGTATAGTGTACCTGAAATTTGAGACGTATACTAAACATTATATTGTACTATATTTCAAAAATATAGAATAACTCTGTTTCCTAATAATATATAAAATTTTTAGGATGCTAACAGTTAAAAAGTACAAATTTACCTGTTCTGGGAGTTTTTAATTTATATTGCAAAAATATAATAAAATATTCTAGTTCAAACCTTACCTATTTTTATGTCACTCTTCCCTGTAATGTTGTCCACCTTCTCTTGATACAGTAATAAGCTCATTTAACTGCTTTCAACCTGCGTGCGAAGTGACATGCTGCTCTTAAAATGAAAGAAAATATGTTGCCTTATTCTTTTCTACCGAGTAGATAAAAAAGGGAGAAAAGCTTAGTTGTGTTTATGACAGTTTATCAGAGCGTTTGGCCTCCAGACGTTACCGGAACTTGGTTATAATGTCACGGTTACTGCTCCCGAACATGGGCCATATAAGCTCCATATTAGAACATGTTCTACTTCCTGCCCTCCAAAAACTGATGACGAACGATAAGATACAGAGCTGCGGCTGTAGAATACACCCGTAGGCCCAGCAGTAGCAGTGACAATAATAAAAATGACTGCCAGACTTCAACGGTGATGTCATAATTAGACTGGAAATTAATGATCTCCTATGTTATTAATGACCTGAGGAACTGTTGAAAGTTAACATTGTTAGAGCTTAATTTGAGCCGTTAAGTGCAATGATACTCGCGCTGCTGAGCTTCATTTGTCCTAAACAAAATTATACATCAAAATATGGTTCGTATATACTATAATTTATTTCACACACCTTGACTTATTTGCCTTCTTTCCACACTCAGAGAGTACGGAAAATGACACTTTACAATACTAATTACTAGGGCCCGTATGATAAGTATAGTCTACCCGCACGACGGTAATGCTATGAGGTTTGCATAAACATTAGGGGTTCGGCCCATTAGAACCCCCGAGAATTTATGTTACTCCCACTACATTAGGCTACGTTAGAGCGGGTTAGTCGACATTTCCTGCTAAATAATTTTGTTACTAAATAATTTTGTTAGTAAGAATTGTCGACTAGCCCGCTCTAACGTAATGTAGTGGCAGTAACATAAATTCTAGGGGTTCTAATGGGCCGGACCTCTAATGTCTATGCAAACCTCATAGCATTACCGTCGTGCGGGTAGACTCTATTTATTACTCGCTTCAGTAAGTTTGCATTCTAACCTATTACTGCATAAACATCCGGGCCCTACTAATTACTATCTGCATTGTTTTATTAGAAATCTCTCTCTTTCGGCTCCCATATTGATCTTTTATTTCTCCAGTATTGCATTAACAATCACGATGGCTAAACAACTATGTACGACTCCCGTCAGACATGCAGAGTGTATCCGTGATAATATTACAAACATTTAGGGAAAATGAAGGACGGCAAATGGATCGATTTGAGATAAGGAACCATATTCCTGAAACGATCGAGTCAAAAGTTAAGGAAAATTCATCTCATTCACGGTAGCCAGAAGAGAGACGGATGCGCAGTAGATTGTCGTGGTCGTGACGTCACCGGACCGTCGCTCCCATTACACTACGCATTGTTTGGCGCGTTAATATCAGTCTATATACACTTTGGTGTCGGTGATTTCATTATAAGCAGTGAATTTAGGTGCATTGCTGTTCGTCTGCGGTCTGCACGTTGTTCCTTTAATTGTTTAATTACTTCGAGCCTTGCGAATGTTATGAAAGTCGTTACCTTGTGCATATCGTTCGTAAATGAAGTGAATTTCAGTGTATATGTCGTGTTTGTGCTGTTAAAATGCCGCGTTGTGCGGTGGCAGGCTGTACAAACCATCCCAGCCCTAATATATTTTTGTCAAATAGGGCTTATGCCGTACTGGACATTCAATACCATTATTATTATCATTATGTTTAGTATTATATATTTTGTTAGGAATAAAAATCAATAATGTTAGTACAGTACTTACTATTTTCAGGAAAAGTAAGAGCATGCAGTATTTAATCTTATGTATTTTATTTAGACTTTGAAAATCCACAACTTGTTTTGGTTAATATTATTTATTGATTGTTAAGCCTTAAGGCTACGGCCGCTTCCTTCCCTCTTCCTTGCCCATCCCTTCCAATCTTCTCATCCTGCAACAAGGCCCCTGTTCAGCATCGCAGGTGAGGCCGCCTGGGCGAGGTACTGGTCATCCTCCCCAGTTGTATTCCCCGACCCAATATATCACGCTCCAGGACACTGCCCTCGAGGTGAATCCGAGGAAAAACCAACCCTGGAGGGTAAACTGATTAACAAGAAGAAGATTGTTAAGCTCTGGGAACTGTAAATACTAACATCTCCAGTGTATTGGAACATTTAAAAATGATTTTTCAGTATATTAGCAAAAGGTGTCACTATTATGGACTTCGGAGTATATCTGCAATATTTACGAAAGCACACAAACAATAATAAAAATAATAGTTCTATGCAATATCTTAGTGGTTTTCATGTGATTTTTATTACAACATAAACGTAATTGTGATAAGGAACATAAGCGAGCTGATTTGGAGTAAGTTACAGCGCCTGGCAGACAGTCTGCGGTCCGCTGACGTCACACGCTCCTGGCCGGCTGCTTGTGACACCTACCGTCTCTTTTTTTGCTACCGTGAACTCATTTAAGTCCATTTACCTGCACAAGTTCTACAAGCTGCTCCATTTACAACAAATGTTCGACATGGCGTCACCCTGCGTCAATGCAGGCATGGCACCGTCACACAACGTTCTGTCATACCCGTTCGAATATCTCCGGTGTCGTTAGAACAGCGAGAATTCTTACCAAGGGATCCTCGTCAGTCTCGACAGGTGTCTCATACACAAGGGTTTTCACATGGCTCCACAAGAAGAAATCAATTGGGTTGAGATCAGGTGAACGAGTGGGCCAAGAGACAGGACCTCCTCTTACTATCCACTTTGCAGGGAATGTCTGATCCAGATGTTCACGAACACTAAGTGCAAAGTGAGGTAGGACTCCGTCATGTTGGAACCACATCCGTTGACGAAGGGCAAGTGGGATGTGTTCCAGGAACGTGCGCAGTACATCTCTCAGAACCATTGTGTACAATGCTGAATTTAAACGGGGAGGAAGAAGAATAAAAAACGGACCTACTGTGTAATCTTTAATAACTTTTGACTAGAACGTTTCCGGACTACGCTTCCTTATCTCACAGTGATCTATTTGCCGCCCTCCATCATCATTGAAAGTTCGTAACATCATCACGGATACATCCTGTAGAAAGTCATCTAAACTATGTACTACAAATTTAGATCTTAGCGAAGAATAAACAATGCCGCCGCCTTAACGCCTGATATTGCAGGTGGTCTTACTCTATGCGTTCAGTAGTAGCGTCGACCTTCGGAACCGAAGATTGTGGGTTCGAACCTGGCGGAGGTAGACAGAAAAATTATATTCGGCACTCCATATCATACGATATCAGCCTGTAAAAACATCTATGGTGGTACATTTGTTGTTTACCCGAAAATATTAATTAAAACTCAATAAAAGTTCATCCGATATATTTCTGATTTCCCCTGACATCTAGTAGAGTAAAGCGGGACGTCCATAGTGACTCATAGGCAGTGTGAATGACATCACATGAAAATACCTGCACATAATAGCTGAAGGCATGCCAATTTTTATTATTGTTATTTGCATACTCGGTGGCACTTAAAAGCAGTTCTCCATGGAGAAAGATTTATTTACATGTCTGAAATAACCTCATTTCTACACAGTAGCACAAGCGTTTAAAAATAGAATTCATTAGCGGCGTAATAGCACGCGCCTAATCTTCCACACAAATATCTCTCCATTTGTTCCTCTTTCTGCTAGCCTATCACAGATCACTTACTAAACCACCGCTCCCCCAATGCCCCAATTTCCATCCAAACCTTTTACCTTAATTGGAAAACAGATTCAAAAAAATCTACCTCATCACTTAAAAACCCATTAAGTACTTTATCGAATGCGTTCAGAAACCACTGATGGACATTCAGTAATGTTTTTCTTTCTTTTCTTCACTTCTTATCCAGTATCAATTCTCACCATTATTTCTCTTTTACTTTTTCTTTTTTTTAAAACTTCTGTTCCTGTTCTTTATGTTAAATTGGAGTTGAGAGAGCTGGAAACGTGCTTTTATCTCGGCCAGATATCAGTCCTGGCTGCCACCTTTTAAAGCTGTTCTCCCATTCCACACAGAATTCTGTGATGTGGTGTGGTGTCAAAGACAGCCTGCCTCGTGTTGATAAAGGTTTGTTGTAGGTTAACACCAGGTAGTAGACTGCTACTTCACAATCTTCGTCACCTGGGCGACAACTACACGGTGTTCAAGAAATTAGTTCACTCAGATCAGTGTCTTATATGCTATAGGGTAACCGAGACAGGTATTAATTGTCAACACATGTGATGAGCGAGGATCTCCTGCCAAAACTTCAGATGTTCGGTCATTGTTGGCACATCAGCTGCCTTGAGAGTACTGTTGTCTATGGCTGCTGGTCGTTTCACGTGTGATGAATGGTCCCAAGAGCTCTGAACTCGGATCATTTAATGGGGAACACAGTTCGAAACATAGTAATTATATTGCCCTTTGGTGAACGGGTGCCAACCCCCGCGATGTTGGGATAGCGTGCCTGCCTCTTACCCGGAGGACTCGGGTTCCATTCCCAGCCAGGTCAAGGATTTTTACGTGGATCTGAGAGCTAGTTCAAGGTCCACTGGCCTTAATAATTATTCTCGGAGAGTACAGTAACCTTCACGGTGTTTTCCCCACGGTATCCCCTGCCTGTCGTAAGAGGCGACTAAAAGGGGCCCCAGGGGCTCTGAACTTTGGAGCGTGGGTTGGGGACCACGGGGCCCTCAGCTGAGTCTTGGCATTGCTTCCAATTACTTGTGCCAGGCTCCTCACTTAAATCTATCCTATCCGACCTCTCTTGGTCAACTCTTGTTCTTTTCTGACCCCGACGGTATTACGTATGGAGGCCCAGGGAGTCTTTCATTTTCACGCCCTTCTTGGCCCTTGTCTTCCTTTGGCCGATACCTTAATTTTTCGAAGTGTCGGACCCCTTCCATTTTTTCTCTCTGATTAGTGTTTAATAGAGGATGGTTGCCTAGTTGTACTTCCTCTTAAATCAATAATCACCACCACCACCACTCAAGGTCCACTCAGCCTACCTGATTATAATCTGGGATAGTGACCCCGGCCTAGAAAGCCAAGAATAACGGCCGAGAGAATTTGTCGAGCTGACCATACAACATCTTATAACATGCAGGCCTTCAGGCTGAGCAACGTTGGCTTGGTAGGCCAAAGCCCTTTCCGGCGGTTGGACCATGGTTTTTGGTTCTTTTTGATGAAAGCACAGTGTACCAGTGTACAGTTAAGAAGGTCTCAGGCTCGATTCGCGATCGGTTCGGGGATTTTAGTCGTATGTGATTAATTCCTTTTACGAGGGTTGGGGCATAAGTTAAGGCAATTTTTTTTCTCACATTTGCACTTTGCTACCACACAATGGTCATATGTCCTGGAAAGCACAGTGCGGGATGGAGGTGCGCTGGAGAGATACCATGGGACTGCAGTATTGCCTCAGGCTCCGTGCCAAATTGATATGATGGGGGCAAGATCAGCGTACATACAACAGAACCTTCCTGCAGAGACACTTGCGTCGTGCCATTAGGTACAAACATCTAGGCCATCGGCCTTAAATGGTACGATGTGAAACGGAATATAATAATAATAATAATAATAATAATAATAATAATAATAATAATAACTGAAATTTAAAATGATGAAGAAAATGATGAAGAGTTTAAAATAATCAGCGGATTTAATTCGCAATACGTTATTTCCTTATACAATTATTTTTAAAATAAATTAAAATTAAATAAGGCATTGCCTTTGAAATGAGAGAATGTATTTAATTCAAATTAAAAGTTTTGAAAATACAAAGACAGACTAAAACAGAGTTGATATAATATAAACGCAGTTCACAATACAATTAAAACAAATAGAAAATTCGCTTTTAAATACGATAAAATAGGCCACCTCTTGTCCTTCTTATTTTTCTTCTTCCAGTTTTCCCATGCCTGTGGGGTCGCGGCTGCGAATTATGTCACACATGTGGATTTTTCTCTGTTTTACAGCCAGATGCCCTTCCTGATGAAAACCTTATGTGGAGGCATCTGTTTCTGTAGTGGTTAGTAGTGTGGTGTGTTGTCTGAATGTGAAGAGGAGAGTGTTGGGACAAACACAGACACCCAGTCCCCGAGCCGGAAGAATTAATGAGACGCAATCAAAATCCCTGACCCGGTTGGGAATCGAACCAGGGACCCTCTGAACAGGAGGTCTCAACGCAGATCTTTCAGTCAAGGAGTTGGACGATAAAACAGGCCACTACCGGCATAAAACGGATGATAAGGTCCTGTAGTTTTTATTACGATATCGACAGTCAAGTATATCCTCAAACTTACTTTTGTTGCTTGCTTCTTCAAGCTTTCTTATTGAGAAAATCTTGTTAAATTAAATTATTACGATACCAGCAGGCATGTCTAAGTGTTAAATTTTATTTTCCATACTGCCAACCGCGAAATAGGAAATTTTCGGAATTGTACCTGATTTGTATAACATATGACAAAACTGGACATGGTTTTCCTTTCTGATCTCAATTCAAACGCCTCCCTTTTTATAGATGGATATATTTGCCTGGAATGCAGATGGAGCAAGAGAAGGTGATGTTTAAAAAGTAACAGCCTGTAGCGGTGTTCTAACCACAACTAATGTGAAAGTTGTGTCACATCTGATAGCATTTGACTTCTGGAGTTACATTACAACAGTAGCTGGCGAGGGTTGCCAACTTAACTCTGTGAAATGTTCCTCTTCATCACATTCCAGTGCGTGGAAATGCACCGAGAAACGAAGAAGAAGGCGTAAGATGTACAGCGACTAATACTGAAGTAAACATTCCCGAATCTCGTCTGATCTCTTACGTTTCACCAATCTGTTGAATTCTTTTATAAGAGTGTGTGTTATCAGTAACATTGTCATAGGATGTACGTAATGCCAGCCCATGGTATAGTTTTTTTCTTTTCTAATTTCCTTTACGTCGCAGCGACACAGAGAGGTTTTATGGCGAGGATGGGATAGGAAAGAGCTAGGAGTGGGAAGGAACTGTCCATGGCCTTCATTAAGGCACAGCCTGGTGTGAAAATGGAAAACCACGGAAAACCATCTTCAGATCTGCCGACAGTGAGATTCGAATCCACTACCTCCCGAATGCAAGCTGATAGGTACGCGACCCAAACCGCGCAACCACTTGATCGGTCGTGGTGTAGTATTATGTCTGTATTATAGCCAGAGGACCGCGGTTCGATTCCTGACCAGTCCGAGGATTTTAATTGTGGACTGGAAAATATAAACGACTTCTTTCAGCCTTGTAAGAAGAAATGATATGAGAGGTAGCGGATTCGTTCAGAAAGCCAAGCAATGCGGCTCAGGGCACCATGGTGCTGACCATCTTGAGAAGAAATGAATAGGCAGCAGTCTGCTTGGCAAGCCAAGGACCTAATGAGCTTGTCCACCATGGGAATCATAATCAGAGCCCAGATTTTAGGCAATAATAGGGCATAGTGCAAACTTACAAGTAACAAGTATAGCCTATCCTACACAACGGTTATGATAAGATCTTTGCATAAACATTAGGGGCACAGCCTCATAAGAACCCGTAGAATTTATGTTACTCAGCTTAAGCACAGCTTGAGAAGCACACCGAGAAAAGCCCAAACATACAGTGGGTTCCAGCCGGTGTCACCGTAACATACTTGTCATAGCAAGAAAGTCGGTGTTCATATCCCTCCCCTAGCGAAGTTCTCTTCTATTAATGCGTTCTTAAGCCTTGTACAGATTTTCCAACATCGTCTCCAAACCCCATTTGAATTCGCTCGCTAAGACGAGATTGGCTAATTTCAGCAGTTCATAAAATGACAATGGCGTGAGATCCCGAATTTATATTACAAATTATTTACTAGTCCGACCAATCCTCCATTGCTCATATACCCCGATCAGGTTTTTCCGACCAACCTGTACTGTATATGATGTCTCGTCATTGACACCCATCGTTCTTTCACATGTAGGCCTACTGATAATCTGGCAAATCTACCTTGTTGGGACTCTTCCTTCTAGCCTCTGCACCTTGGTTCTTCCCTGAATAATCAACTTCTCCATACTTTATAGTCCTCTCCTCATAACATGATTGAAGTATTTCAGTTGACGGACCGGAACCTGATATGAGATTCTCCTTTCAATTTTAAGTTCTTTCAGGATGGAGTCATTTGTACGGTGATCAGTTCATAACATTTTTAACACCCTTCTCCAACAAAACATTTCCGTTACATCGATTCTATTCATCTCCTTCTTTCTTGCTGTCCACGATCCACATTCATACATTAGAATGGGAAATAACAAATCATATTTTCAGATTCTTCGAGATCTGTTACTCCTTTCACAGTCTTACTAATTTTTTAATTGCCTCCTTATCCAGGTACTATTATTCATAAGGTCATCCGAATCTATACACAAAAACTGCATTCAATATATAGCGATGTAATAACAACTTGATCTGCTAAACCAAAGGTGGGCACAATTTGGACTCAATGAGCAGCGCTCCAGCCCGGAGCATGCGCTCTGACAGAAGGTACAGACTAGCAGCTGCTTGCACGGCTCTCAGTTACAACTAGTGAAGGGACATTTAACAGTTTTATTGTGGCTAATGTCTCGTTCTATTCAGTGCATTAGATTATGGTGAGGAAGTAAATACGTTTACTTATATTCATTTAATTAGCTTATACGTAGGAATCAAACTCAATTACTATGGCATGTTATAAGTTAACCAGGGCTACGAGTCTGATGACATGTCATCTTTTCACTGGTTGACAACAGACATTACGAACTTATACAGAAATCCTGAACATAGATCCCACATTGTAAAATGCTAATTTATTAGGTCTTTTTGTCATTTTGAATTTTAGGTCACTTTCTACAATTATACGTCATTATTTGGTCATTTCATGGAATGTATTAGACTATCTTTTACTTTTTGAGTAACTTTCTTACACGTTTGAAGATTTTGAAGAATTTACGCGTGTGGTATAGGATACTATCGCAACTTATACAATCGTAATAATATCGTATGGTTCCAGTGTACGGGACCCTCACCAGGATTACTTGATTCTAGGACTGGAACAAAACATTCAAAGAAAACAGCTCGATTTGTTCTGGGTGATTTCCGACCAAAGAATAGCGTTACAAAAATGTTGCAAAGTTTGGATTCAGAAGACCTGGGAGAAAGGATGCGAGCAGCTCGACTAAGCGGTATGTTCAGAGCTTCCAGTGAAGAGATGGCTTGGAATGACATTAGTAGACGAATGAGTTTGAGTGGTATCTTTAAAAGTAGGAAAGATCACAATACGAAGATAAAGTTGAAATTCAAGAGGACAAATTGGGGCAAATTTTCCTTCACTGGAATAACTTACCAAGGGAGATGTTCAATAAATTTCCAATTTCTTTGCAATCATTCCAGGAAAACAACAGACAGGGAAGCGGCCACCTGGGCGACTGCCCTAAACGCAGATCAGTAGTGAATGATTGATCTATATATTGAACTTTAAGTGAGAATGAATACGAAGACCTGAGAATCTTTACAAAGCTTTGTCAGTCTGAGGACTAAACAAAGTTTGTTCACCACTTCTTGAAAATGTCCGCGTTCCAAGAGAGACATCTCCAATTGGAGAAATCTTCCTCGTAAAGAGTAAAAAATATTTCTGAAGACTTGAAGCAAAGTTCTTTGCGAAACGTAAAAAATTCACCTTGTTTTCTCGACACGGCAGAAGCCCAAAATCTTATTATAATGACCACAACAAAAATATAGGCTATACCAACTCAATTAGTAAATTGACTGTAAAATTTATGTCTCCTTTTAAAGTTTTCCGATCTTTTTACTGGATCTTTGCGTCGATTTTATAGACCATATATTCAACATGTTTAAGCAATCGAACTCCTGGCCCTGGTTATAACTAAATGCTGTTTTGACTACTACTTGTACTCATAATACATTGTAGGCCAACATAAAAGCTTGTTTAGGAACACAGTATAAACAACGAACGACGATTGTATTGCGTAAACATGAATTGCTGTGGCTTTGCTTGCGTCTTGACTGCGCATATGGCCATCTAGTCTTTACAGCACGAACTAATAGAAATCAACTGCTCTCGGCTCTTCCCGCGTTCATGCCCTTAACTCAAGAAGCAGGGGCTCTCTCATTGCCCACCTATGTGCCAAACTATATTAGCACCACTCTTAATATATTGTCACTTAGCACTGAAGTTTATTAGATTTATTCCTTACCAACATCAGCCGAGTCTCACTTGTAAAATTGGATTTTCACGTCATACTTTCACCACTTCATTTCAAGCTGTAATAATCATTAATAAAACATTACTAGAACCCGAATTTTTATGCATTAATAGGTTAGAATGCAAAGTTTCTGAAGCGATAAGCAAGTATAGTCTACCTTCACAACGATTATGCTATGGGGTTTGCATAAACATTAGGGGTACGCCCCATCATAACTCCTATAATTTCTGTTATTCTCGCTTCATTATGGAAGAGCGGGTGGCCGACACTTCCTATTAACCAAATTTAGTTTGCAATCTAACCTGTTACGGCATGAAAATCCGGGCTTTGGACATTACATTCCATTACAACCAAGACATCAACATAAACCAACGGCAAATTATATTCTATCCGCTCACCTTAATCTTTTCAGTTAAGCATCCATGTAGATTATAAATAAAGAAGGTGAAATATTACACCCTTGCGGTACCTCTATCAGTAACTCTCACTACAGTCTGTATACGCAAATATTCTAGTGTAACCGGAAAGTGTGTTGTGTGTGTTGTGGTCAACCCTGCAAGAAGTGCAACACATTCATTCCTAACTTCACCCAATTAATTGTGGAAAGGAATAGCCAGTATCAGCTGAGCACATCGCGGGAACATAAATATCTCTTGTCTACGCCCATAAGTCACTTTCTACGTAAGGATGAAAATCGTTCACATTCTCATTATTCTTTTCTTTTTGTCTGTATTACGTCTTGCGTCCTTCAGCTGGGTGCATCCCAGAAATTAATAACAATCTCCAGCACATTCAACTTCCCAAGAGCGCATCAGAATTAATCTCCTACTTGATTTATACACTGCTGGAGTTTAGATTTATTGGTATGTTAGTATTCTGTGAAACTACAAGGCCTAGCGTTTTTGTTTCTAGCATAATCGCGAAAGCTGTAGCAAGAAATATGTGCAAATTCTCCCTCTTTTCTGTATAAAATTGACAGTCTATCCCTATATTTTGATATAGCTTATAAAAGGCTTTAATGATCAATTTCACTATCGGTTCATATTCTTCTGTGAGTTTGTGGAAGTTTATCGTTAAATTTGCTTCAATGATTGGCATTAAATTTTATACTTAATAGAAGGAATACAGGAAAGAAAATTAGGATACAATTCACTACAACATATTTAAATAATAGGTCATGCGGCAAGCGTTGATCAGAGAGGAATCGCAAGTGCTTTTTTTCCAATATATCCCCAATGGCCATAATATATTTTGATAACTTGGTGTTATGATATTTTTTCTGGTAGGAACTTCCAATTGGTTTCTGTGGAATACCACTTCTTGTGATTTCATATTAAAAAATTCATATAAAATTTAAAATGTTTATTTTAATCACATTTTAATTCACGTGGCACTTATCAAAATCTTACAGGCCTATCCCATCAAATGACAGTAAAATGAAATGAAATTTCCCATGGCTTTTAGTGTCGGGAGTGTCCAAGGACAAGTTCGGCTCGCCAAATGCAGGTATTTTGATTTGACACCCGTAGGCGACCTGCACGTCGTGATGAGGATGAAATAACGGTGAAGACGACATAAACACCCAGCCGCCGTGCCAGCGAAATAAACCATTACTGGTTAAAATTCCCGACCCTGCCAGGAATCGAACCCCTGTGACCGAAGGCCAGCAGGCCAACCATTTATCCATGGAACCGGACACAGATTACAGTTATTCTCTAATACAGTCACGTAAATAACGCCCTTTACCAGACACGTTTCGACATGCTCAAGTTCGCGAAGGAAATAGCCTACACGTTAATTGTCGTAGGTTCTGTCTCACCTGCGGTCGTTCTTTTGTGCAATTTCATTATTATCAGTGATATATATTTTAATTGGCGGTAGGCTGCCACTATTGTAACGCCGCAGACTTATTTAGTCAATTGTTTTCGCTGTTACAGCTAACCTCCACCTGAGCGCGCTACTCAACACAGCGCCATCTTGTAACAGGGTATGCGTGTGACGTCACATTTAGTACAAATTTTGCCTTACTTTGAAACGGCATTTCATCAAAACTGCGTTTAAGATTATTATTTTTTAATTCAACAGATAGCCTCCTCTTTTGTCTGCCAGTTGAGACTTTAAACATAATCGTAAGTTAAATACTTCCAGGCGTTCTACGATAAAGATGGCTCGCCCGGTAGCCATGATTATTCAGCTGTCCAGTGCCTACGGCCTCACACAGCTCTTAGCCAATTCGAGTCCTGTCGGTAAAAAAGAAAAAAGAAAAACACCATCAGAATGATGACCGACAGGGAAGGAGAGTTGGTGGTACACAATTTCTAAACACTAGATTGTGTGCATAAACCCTGGGTAAAATTTCAATCATCTCCACATTGCTCATTTAATAATCTGCCCCTTAATCCCATAATCCCCTACTACGGCGAACACCTTTTCGCCCGGTACATAGTATAAATTAATAGACTAATAATAAAAATAGTAATACAGGGCGAGTTGGCCGTGCTGTGTGCTTGCATCTTGGAGATAGTGGGTTCGAATCCCACTGTCGGCAGCCCAGAAGATGTTTTCTCATGGTTTCCCATTTTCACACAAGACAAGGGCTGTACCTTAATTAAAGCCAACACCTAGCCCTTTCCTATTCCATCGTCAGCATAAGAGCTATCTCTGTCGGTGCGACGTAAAGCCACTAGCAAAAAAATAATTTAATAAATAATAATTAAATAATAAAAAATAATGAAATAAAATAAAAATAAAATAATAAAATAATAATAAATAATAAATAATAATAAAAGTATTAACATTAGCAATGGCGTATGGCTTCCAGAGAGGTGACCTGCATGTCTGTGAGGACGGGAATCGAATCCGGGACCTCTAGAACCAAAGGCCAGCATGCTGATAATTTAGCCATGGAACTGGGCATTTAAAACAATACCAGAATAGTTATAACAATTTCGATAATATATCCGGTCTGGTTACAGATTTAGAGGTATTGCAGGTTGGCAGTTTTAATACTATAAGACACTAATTAACCATCATATTGAAATACACATGTAAACTATAAATAAGGACGGTGATAGATTAAACCCTTGCGGTCCCCATAATTACTATCGTAAACCGAGAAGTCAGCACACATATTAGTATTCATTTCCCATCAAATACAATTATACTGATAATACTTTTCTCTATGAGGTGAGTTATTCTTTAATTTCGTCTTATTTTGCTTTCTAACTTTGTGGTAAGTTTCCTGTTCGGTCCGAGTAAGCACGTGCCGCACCCCATCACGTGCTACAGAGGAAGTGATTTCACTCTCTAAACTCCTGAGTAACGAGCAATGCAGCCATACAATCCGACAAGGGTAGTGTGGGACACACGGAGGGGGATTCACATGGATCGATGAATCCTTTCGCTAAATAATTCACTAAGCTATCCTGTCCTGTTCTGTTCTGTACTGCTTGTCCCTCCGGCTACAAACAGTGGCCAGGAAAAAAATGTCTATTTTATTATTATTAGTTGCGAATAAGACCATTTAGGACAATGCAAACCACTGTTTAATTCTATTTTGTACCCATATTCATGACTACAGCCCGGATGTTTATGCATTGATAGGTTAGAATGCAAACTTCCTGAAGCGAGTAACGAGTATAATCTACCTTCACAACGACTATGCTACGGGGTTTGCATAAACATTAGGGGTACGGCCCATCAGAACCCCGACACTTCCTACTAACCAAATTAGTTTGCAATCTAACCTGTTACTGCATACAAATCCGGGCCTTATTCATGACTACGATGAGCAGTATTTTTTCCTTGCTTTGTACCCATATTTAGGACCGTGAAAAGCCATTTTTACGTGCTTTGTACTCACATTCCTGTCGGGTTTGAACCCGCTATCTTAGAACTCGGACGCCAACACTACCACTTCTTTGCCTTGCTTGGTACTCACATTAAAACTATGTAAAATACTGTTTTGCCTTCCTTTTTTTCCTTGCTTTGTACTTTCATTTAGGACTGAGAAAATCACACTTTCTGCCCTGATTTTTAGACCCTATTTAGGAGTTTCTTGCTTTACTTTGAGACGATATTTATTTCAATGTCCTTCTTTTCTCTCTATGGCCTAAGTTGCTCCGGTCCATAACTTCGGTTTTTCTTCTTGGTCAACTTGCAATTCGCGAATATTGCTAATCTCCTGTTTTGGAAGTATTCGTGTGTAATTCTTGTCAATTTAAGGTCGTTTCTAATTTTACCGATCTATTTCACAGTGTCAGTTTTCGTCCTACTCTTGTTTTCATAGAATTCTACTTTTTTTTTGGTGTGTGATGCGTTTTCTAATGCCACTGTGAATGTTAGTGTGTTGTTTAATTTCCTGTCTCTTTTTGAGATTTTATTGTTCGTCTGTGGATTTTTCCTTTTGATTTTGCACGTCTTTGATATCTGTGATTTTACAATGCTTCTTATGTTGTTGTAGTAGGAGTAGTATATTTTTTGTGCTTTTCCGTTATTGGCACCTAAATTTGTTGGTTTTTACTGCGATTCCGATTTCCTGAATTGTTTTACCGAGGTTGGAATCAGGTAGTGAATTCGGCCGTAAAACACATCCCATATAATTTTATCTCACCTCGCCCCCAACCCCGTATCAGGAACCGAGACTAGTGGGTAGAAATAATAATAATAATAATAATAATGCAGGGCGTGCGGTTAGGGGCGTGCAGTTATGAACTTGCATCCGGGAAATAGTGGATTCGAATTCCACTGTTGGCAGCCCTGAATATTGTTTTACGTGGGTTTCCCCATTTTCACACTAGGCAAATACTTGGGCTATTCTTTAATTAAGGCCACGGCCGCTTCCTCCTCGCTCCTGGACCTTTCCTATCCCATTGTCGCCGTAAGACGTACCTGTGTCGGTGCAACGTAAAGCAAATTGTAAAATAATAATAATAATCAGAAGAAATTAATAAATAATTTAGACAACTCATCAAAACGTTCCGTGGTTTCCAGGACAGCAGGGAAACTCTAGTAAGATAAGGGAGGTCCTATACAGAAGAGCAGAAGAAGTAAGTAGAAGAAAGGATGAAAATATAGTGGCAGAGAGTGAAGGTAGAAAAGGTTCAAAAGTAGGCCTACTCCAAAGATTGTCAAATGTCCATAGACATCCGAAACCGAAATTTAAAAAATATAATAATAATAATAATATAATAATAATAATAATAATAATAATAATAATAATAATAATAATCGTATGGTCTCAGCTACCGTGTGCAAACATTTTAATTTGACGCCGTCTGGCTGCCTGCTCGTCAATTTCGACGTTACGTTTTACTCCAGGCCTACTCGATACCAGAGTAAACCGATTCTCTCTTGAGCGCCTATGGCTGGGTTTTGATGACTTTTGTCGGGTGGACGCTAAATGTTCCACCAGAGATCTTTGACAGGCTGACATCGTAGGACATGGAATGTCGAATGGACTTTTTTCCACCCTACGCAAATCCGACTACCTCGCCCCGGTTTGAACCCACAAGCTTGTGGTCTGGAACTCCAATACTGCACTATTAATCCACTAAGAGATTAAGAAGAAGAAGGAGACGAAGAAGTTCGAGATGAGTCTCAAGAAATAGCAGGCCAGTAGCGTGCACGGAGACAGATGTTAAGAAAGTCAATAGGCTCGAGGCAATAAGCAAGTGTAATCTTTCACAGCGAACAGTTGATAGGTCAACATTCACACTCAATCTTTCAGCTCATAAGTTATGCAGTGGCCTAATCAATTCTGCATTAAATGGCAATTCGTCATTCCCGCCTGCTGCAGACATTAACTCCCACACAATAATAACAAAACCGCTCAATGGTGCCCCTAATGAATCTGTACAGGAATGTTTCATTACGTGCTGTACTTAATTTACAATAAACGGAGAAGATTAACTCATAGGTGCGTGATGTGGCACGACTGTGACATAGGCTCAACATTGATTTGTGTGTTTTTGAAGAAACCTTCGTGAAGCAATCGATGTTTCACTTCTACTATGGCTTTCAATTGTATGTAACGAAGAGTTAGAACAAATCAGAGTAAATAGAGTTGCATTGGACATACGAGTATACCAGTGGCGTATACTGAGGGCTACCAAGGCTATCAGTGAAGCCCAAACGTCAAATGAGAACGGTGGAAATCTAAAGCACATTATAATATATGCATCTTACACATTGTTCCATTTAAATAACTTGAAAACAATGAGAAAAAAAAAACGTCGCACGTATTTCTGAGAGCAAAGCATCGGAGACTGATACTGCAGCCCAGATTCTGCGTCCCTCCTCGACTACCACGCGCGGCTTGTTGCTATTAATCCACTATGAGATGTCTGATAGGTGCGGGGACCGGAGGGGGATAGGTGTGCGAGGCTTCGCTCCGTCACATCGCCACTGCTAACGAACAACCAAGCGTTCCTTAACTCCTCACTTAATTATATAGATAACAGAGAGCTGGTATTAATTCTCGTTTACGTCCGACTCGTTGACTGACTGGTCAGTGTACTGGCCTTCGGTTCAGAGGGCCCCGGGTCGTGGATTTTAACCTTCAATGGTTAATCCCAGTGGCTCGGGGATGGGTGTCTGTGCTGTCCCCAACATCCCAGCAACTCACACACCACACATAACACTATCCTCTACCACAATAACACGCAGGTGCTGCCCACCCGCATCGGAGGGTCTGCCTTACAAGGGCTGAACTCGGCCAGAAACACCCACACGAAATTAATTCCCGTTTGCTTCTACATCCTTGTAGGAAGACACTGAAGGAGTAATAGGAGTAATATACATTGGTTGGAATCGAACCTGTGACCATGGGTCGACGCCATCACTGGTCTCCCTTAGAAGCTAATAAACCGGTAAAAGGAAATGGCGTAGCCGGAAGTGTACGAAGACTTCGGTTCGCCAGGTGCAGATCTTTTGATTTGACGCCCGTAGGTGACTTACGCATCGTGATGAGGATGAAATGATAATGAAGACGACATATACACCCAGTCCCCTTGCCAGGGGAATTAACCAATTATGATTAAAGTTCCCGACCCTGTCGAGAATCAAACCCGTGACTGCTGTGACCAACCATTTAGCCATGGAGCCGGTCAATAAACCGGTGAACCATGGGTACGACCGCTGATAATGCAGTATTATTCAAAATGTTAATATAATAATAATGGGGAATTGCATCTGTATAGGCTTTGTGGTGACCTAATTAGGAAGAAATGAATGGCGAAGACGTCATAAACACCCAGTCCCCAAGCCAGCGGAATTAACAGTAAGAGGGGGTTGATTCTGAGAACTGAACGGGGGCCATCGAACCACAGGGAAACATTCCATCAATTTAGCCACAAAGCTAAGGACTTTAATTTTCTAAACCTCAGGCTAACATCTCCACTGAACAGGTGTTGAGTATTGACAGTAGCAGAGGCCAGGGCAGTAGCTTGTGAAGCAGCCTTGACAGCATATCAGGCTTCTCCGTTGCCTATTGGCTGCTGCTCGAAACTCTTAAAACTTGACGTTCACTAAACCAACCATCGAAAAGGGGTAACCTAAGTCTAGTGGCAACCCACGTCTTGATCCCAGCATACGCCACTGGAGTATATATAGCCTATAGCCGTACGGTTAGGACCAAACCCCCCACTGTCGGCAGCCCTGAAGCTACTTCCTTTCCAATCCTAGCCATTTCCCATCCTCCCATTGGCGAAAACTTTCGGTGTAGCCACATAATTTTCTACAATCTGTAATCCATTTAGAACACCTTCAGCATACATTGAAAATAAGAACTTTGACCTAAATAGCGGGAAAATATACTTTCAAATCACTTGATTTTTCTTGGATCTTGAAAATTGGCGGGTAGTACCGGAGAGATAGAAACAAATTCTGTGATATATTCGTCTGAGGAATTCTTTTTTTTTTTTACAGCTACCAAGGATTTTTGCCTGCTGTCATTTCTTGATGGATACAGTACTTTTGCATCCATCTCTTGGCACAGGCCAGAGTAAAGTGTAGCTTCCACCGAAGTCCCAGTCAACATCCATGGCTGTGACAATATGGAAGTTGCTGGGGTATGGGTAGTGCTGAGTAATGACATTCAGCACATAACTAGTGCATCTGAGTGTTATGAAAGGTGCTGCTCATAGGGTCAGTCGTGCTGCAATAGTACTTTCTGACCCAGTGAGGAAAGCAATGGCAAACTACCTCACTCCTCATCTTGCCTAGCACACCTCATTTTGGTGCTGCCATTGGTTTTTGGGGTTTCCTTATAACCGCATAACCTTTGGTGGTGCTATTTGAGGATCCAACCAGCCTCTGCGCTGATGACCTAACAGGCACACCAAGGATTTTACTGCGACGTAAAACCACTAGTCAAAAATAAACCAGCAGTTGAAGAAGCCGTCGTATATATATTTGCTTTGGGCTTTACGTCGCACCGACACAGATAGGTCTTATGGCGACGATGGGATAGGAAAGGCCTAGGAGTTGGAAGGAAGCGGCCGTGGCCTTAATTAAGGTACAGCCCCAGCATTTGCCTGGTGTGAAAATGGGAAACCACGGAAAACCATCTTCAGGACTGCCGATAGTGGGATTCGAACCTACTATCTCCCGGATGCAAGCTCACAGCCGCGCGCCTCTACGCGCACGGCCAACTCGCCCGGTCAATATAAAATTACATGAATGCCGATTACGTCACAGATTTTACGGGAGAATTTCTCATTCTCCTTGACTTAATGCAGTACAGAAAATATTCTCAGCAGAAAGTTCATAATTTGAATTCTTTGCGTGTATTTTTCTTCCTTTCGCATTATGAAATAAAATTAAGTATCACCTTCATTTTGTGAAGTAATAATAGCGCATTGTATTGGAATCAACAGAGCTGATATTCGCCGTCAAAATGCTAACATAGAAGCACTGGTAAGAACTTAGTGATGGTTTTTATGGACGTCGAGAAGGCCTACGACAATGTGCCTAGAGATACAATCTGGAAATGCCTAGAAGGAATAGATGTCCCGAACTTCCTGACCGATAAAGTAAAGAAGCTCTTTCAAAAGTACTTAAGCTATGTCCGAGTAGGTGATGGAAGATCAGATTGGTTTGAAACCAAATGAGGAGACCAGCAGAAAAGTGCCTTGTCATCACTCCTGTTAACTATTGTCATGGATCGGATCATAAAATCCATCAAAGGACGTTGCAAAGAGCCAGACTATGTTCTGATATGGAGAGAAAATGAAGCAAAAGTACAGGAGAAACTAAATATTTTGAATGACAAGTTTAAAGAATATGGACTAAACATCAGTAATATAAAAACTATTGAAATGGCTATCAACAGGAAAGGCACAGATTCAAACATTTCCATGGAAGGAACTCTGTTACAGTCTGTTTATAACTTTAAATACCTTGGAAGTATCATTTCAAAGGAAAACACAGTAAACCAAGAAATACCTAATAGGACTCAGAAAGCTTTCCAATTTTATTTCAATTGAGTAATCTACTCTGCTATGATAAAATACCCCAGAAAGCAAAATTGACCATGTTTCATACCTACTTCATTCCAATATACACATATGGTCTCGAAACATTTATCGTTCATAACGAGGCAAATGGTAGAATCCAGTCAACAGAAATGAAATTCATCAGAACAATGAACCGAAAGACCAGGAAAGACAAGGTTAGAAATGAATCAAACAGGAAGGAGGCTGGCATCAAAATACCCGTTTCCAAGCTTTTAGGAAGACAATGGTTTGGGCATGTTATGAGGGTGGACAGAACGTGAATAGCAAGGAATTACTTTGACACAGAACTGAAAGGGGAGAGGCCAGTAGAGAGGCCAAGGAATCGATGAATAGACGCAGTGAAATCGGAGGTCAGCAAGAGGAATGCCAAGTGGGAGGACATAGAGGAACAGAAGCTATACTTTGACACCACACCTGAGAAACTGAAGCTAGAAAATTATGATGATGATTTTGTGAATTTTTAAATTCTGAAGATGAACATTTTTCGCAACTTTCGAACGAAAATAAACTCTATGATTACTGTAAACTATAAGTTAGCTGTTCTACAGCCTGCATAAAATAGGTTCTAAGAATGCGATGACAATCGGTGGATTTCTATGCGGAATCATGGATGAGTTTCGAATACAGATTGCTGATTCATCGATATTTTTTCCATTCACTTAAAGAATACATTGATTCTACCGATGAACTCAGCGGTGAATATAAGTATGTTATAAGATTTCCCTATTGGAACATCAAAAATGATCATAAAATGTGGGACGCGATGTTACCTAGCAACCGTGTAACAATGTTAAATATTGATGGATGGAATTGACATACAGATCGATGGTCTGTGCAGCTTTCAAGGTACTGTTGCTAGGTAACATCGCGTAATACGTTTTGTTACATGGCATTCTCCCAGCAAGTGCGGCTGATCCATTCATCTTTGTTTCGAATATGACAGCCGCAGTTGCTGGCGAAGTGTCAGATGTTGGACAGGGTCTAATAACCTTATATCCTGAAATAAATAACAAAGATGCTTTCAATTGCTCACGATATAATACAAAGGCTGATCTGTTGAGCCAACTTTACCATAATTTCTAGTGCAGATAGAGTACGTGATGATCATTTTATAAACATTGTAAACGAAATTGCATGAAAGAAAGGGGGTGATGATTCTATTCCTTTGTGCAGCTCCAATTTAGCGGTTAGGAACCAAGAAGCGGCTTTCACCGGGGATAAGCCAGGGTTTACATGGCATTAAACTGACAATCCGCTTGATTCACGAGAAAGTAGATTTATCACTGAGCCACTTAAAACTCCCACCACTGGCTTCTGACAGTTCTTCCTCCATCGCAATGTAAAAATACAGCTGGTAATCATCTGCTTTGATCCTGCCTCCACGCCAGATTCTCATTCAATATTTGCTTCACTGTGATACGACACATCAGCAATTTACTATGAAAAATATTTGTTTTTAACGCCATTCAATGGAGATTTGCATAGTGATTTAAGCTTTCTGTCCAGTTGGCTGGGATTTGATTTCCGGAACTGTTTTGTAGATGTATTTACATTCTTAATTACGGGTATTTTAGCAATTTTTGTGTGTGTGTGAGGGAGCATTGGGAGTATCTGTGTTGGTTTCTATGATTGGCACTCACGGTAATAATTTTCTTGAGACATTCAGAATTTTACAATGTTGAATTTTATGTTTATGATTGTATTTTTAATCTCACTGTGCTCTTTTATTTATTGATTTGTGATGGGTGGTTAAGTCTATAATATATTTTAAAACGTTCATGCATTTCGTAGGATGTGTGTCAACTTGAGATATATTTTGGGCGGTTTATTTTTTTCATATGGACTTATTTTGTTGAGTTTTTGAATTTGTGTCTTAATTGTCACTGCTAGAGAGGTAGTTTATCGTGTTAAATTTTATAATCAATTGCTTTTGTTCTTGATATTGTATTGTACTTTTAGAAGAATATTTTCTTTTTATTCGTTCATAAAAGTAGTTTGATTCCCACTCTATATTTAATTCTGGGTGGAGGCTTATGAACCTGAGCGGTTACAGGCAGGAGTGCATTTGTTGTTTCATAATGTATTGGCTTCTTTGTCGTTGTTGGTAGGTTTATTTCATGTTTACCGTGTATATGGGAACTTCGAATTGAGATTATTGATGTTTACTTAATATCATGTTTGAATGGTTTTAAGTTTGGCTTTCTCTTAAGTTAGGGTCGCTAAATTTATTTCATATAGTATATGATTACCTAAGGCTCGTATAGAGGAACCTGTGTCAGGGTCGATGCAACACAATACCATTCTTACCACTGTGACTGGTTTTCATGGCATTAAACTGACAATCCGCTTGATTCACGATAAAGTAGATTTATACTGAGCCACTTAAAACTCACACCACTGGCTTCTGACAGTTCTTCCTCCATCGCAATGTAAAAATACAGCTGGTAATCATCTGCTTTGATCCAGCCTCCACGCCAAATATACATATATATATATACAGATATATACTTTTTTTTTTGCTAGGGGCTTTACGTCGCACCGACACAGATAGGTCTTATGGCGACGATCAGATATATACTGCGAGATCGAAGAAAAGAATTCAAAAAGCATAAAAGCGAGGGTAATAGCTTTGAAATATCGAAGATTCATGAAGTATAGTGAATTCCATGGTCTTATGGATGCATACGTATACAATGTGAGATTTAATTTCATGGAATAACGAGGATATAATCAATTACACGGCTGTCATAAAAAGTAAAAACTAATGACTTCATATACCGAAAAATCCACAGTCACAGATCCCACTGCCATCTGATACCTCGCAATATCAAAGCTAGAAAATCACAGGGAAGAAAGACAGAGGATGACTGAGGAAAAGATTCCTTCAAGACTTGGCAAAGAGTCTTTATTATGGCTCTTATTATGAAATGAAGTGAGGAGCTGAAAACAGAAGACAAGGCATTGTCTATAGACACTGATGATGATGATGATGAATTCCAGAAAGGCCCCCAGCACAAGAACATGTCACCTTCCGAAACTTAATCTCAGCTGACAGCTGGAGAGAGGATCAGTAGGGTCATCATCACATTGTCATTTAAAATACACTTGTATTTCAGATATACAGTATACACGTGTAATGTTTTAATTTTTTTCATTAAGGAAAGTTCACTGGATTCAAAGAAGTGAAGAACCAGATTATTAGTTTTTGTGACGTTCACGTCCAGATGAGTTCACGTAAAGGTTTTCCATTTGGATGGACATTGCTCTGCCCCAATTTCTATCATCGTTTTACATGTGTCATTGTGCAGCAAAACAAGCCGTGTTGTAATCCAATTTTCAGTAACTAGGGAAGCAGCGAATGACAAAACTGGCTTGTAATCGCGTTTGGGTTAACGGGATATCAAAAGTGTTTAGTGAACTGGGGTGTAATGGTGCGTGTTCTGCTGACATTTCTACCTGCAAATACCGCTGAAGCTTCAAAAATAATTCAGTCGCGAGTATCACGGAGATCCCACTGCCTTCTGATACCTCGCAATATCAAAGCTAGAAAATCATTCGGGAGAACGCTATAGTGAATTCCACGCATTTTTGAAGATATACAATGCTAGATCCAAGAAAAGAACTCACAAAGCATAAAAGCGAGGGTAAGAGCTTTGAAAAATAGAAGATTCACGAAGTATGGTGAATTCCATGATCTTATGGATGCATAAGTATTAAAATGTGAGATCTAATTTCTTGAAATAACGAGGATATATCGATTATACGTCTATTAGGTAAGGTAAGGTAAGGGTTATACTGCCCGAAGACAGGTCCGAACCTCCGCAGAGGTGTTTCTGAGCCGGAGTTTACGTGCGGTAGGGTGGCCAGTTCCTTTCCGCTCCTCCATTCCCTTACCCCCCCACCAATAGCGCGTGGCAACCCATCCAACTCCTGAAGACGCCCAATGTTGCTTAACTTCGGAGATCTCACGAGATCCGTTGTTTCAACACGGCTATGGCCGTTGGCATACGGCTATTAGAATACATAAAAGTAAAAACTAATGAATATATATATATATATACCGAAGAAGCCAATATCACTGGTATGGTGTCCGACTCGTTGGCTGAACGGTCAGCGTTCTGGCCTTCGGTTCAGAGGGTCCCGGGTTCGATTCCCGGCCGGGTTGGGGATTTTAAGCTTAATTGGTTAATTCCAATGGCACGGGGGCTGGGTGTATGTGTTGTCTTCATCATCATTTCATCCTCATCACGACGCGCAGGTTGCCTACGGGAGTCAAATAGAAAGACCTGCACCTGGCGAGCCGAACCCTTCCTGGGATATCCTGACACTAAAAGCCATACGACATTTCATTTCATTTCACTGGGATGGTATAGTGAAGTCTATGAACTTCTGAATAAATGTGACAACTAAAAATGAGAATGAATGAAGTCCCCATCTAGCGGTGAGGATAGGAACTGTGCCGGCTGCCGAAGCCTGTCCCACCCCTCTGGGGCAATGATTAATGACTGACACACAAAATGAAATGATATTGGAGTGTGTAGCTGGAATGAAACATGGCAAGGAAAACCGGAATAGCCAGAGGAAAATCTGTCACCCCTCCGCATTGTCCAGCACAAGTCTCACATGTAGTGACCGGGATTTAAACCACGGAACCTAGCGGTGAGAGGCCGGCGCACTGCCACCTGTGCCACGGAGGCTCAAATGTGGACCAACTACTTCCTTCAAATACCGTGGAGGATATAGACTACTTAATTCATGAGTCCCGTGTTGTAGGCCTGTCAAGAATAATAATCCATATTAGTCTCTTATCTCGTCATTCCGAAAGGCTCATACGGTCCTGAGTCTAAGCTGGCAGGTTCGAACACTGTAAGTCCAGTGGTATTTGAATACGCTCATTACGCCAGCCCCGTGTTTGTAGATTTAACAGCACGTAGGAGAGCTACTAGGAGGCAAAATTTCAGCACATCGGCGTCTCGGAAAACTGAAACCTAATTAGTAAAACAGAACCAATACAGTAGCATTGGTACTTTTCTTTTACCTGGATATCAGTTATTATTATTATTATTATTATTATTATTATTATTATTATTATTATTATTATTATTATTATTATTATTATTATTATTTCCGGCTCCATGGCTAAATGGTTAGCGGGCTGGCCTTTGGTAACAGGAGTCCCGGGTTCGATTCCCGGCAGGGTGGGAAATTTTAACTATAATTGGTTAATGCCGCTGGCACAGTGGCTGGGTATATGTGTCGTCTTCACCATCATTTCATCCTCATCACGACGCGGAAGTTGCCTACTGGCGTCAATTCAAAAGACCTGGATGTGGCGAGCCGAACTTGTCCTCGGACACTCCCGGCACAAAAAGCCATACGCCATTTCACTTCATTTCATTATTATTGAAAATGAAAACCTACAACCTGTTTTCCAGTCAATGACCGGGTCAGGGATGTAATGAATGAAGCAGATATAGACTGTTAGTACGATGGGGTCGCCACTCCCAAAGTGATTTATTAATGACTGATAGATGTTAAGAAATGAGAATGGATAGTGTTGCTGGAATGAAAGATGACAGGGAAAATCGGAGTACGCGGAGAAAAACCTGTCCCGCCTCGGCATTGTCCAGAACAAATCTCACATAGAGTGACCGGGATTTGAACCACGGTATCTAGCGGTGAGAGGCCGACGCGCTGCCGTCTGAGCCACGGAGGCTTCATTATTATTATTATTATTATTATTATTATTATTATTATTATTATTATTATTATTATTATTATTATTATTATCTTCTTCAGTACATCAATATTACCGACTATGCGTTGTTAAAGGTGAGAAGAGACCAATTCTAGAACTACAACTAATAATAACAAGTAAAAAGGCTACAAAAATGCACGCGTCAATACAGTACATTCAATTTGTGATTTCGCATACACTAAGTTCACTGTCCTGTTGGCCTTGATGTCTCCATCCAAAAAAAAACCTCAGCAATAACAACTACTCTTTTTCCAGGGCCCCTGAAATCAGTTATCACCATCATTATCATACTAAAATCTAATGTATGGTATCTAAACAAATAGTGTCCGTTGTTCGGTTTCCGCGTGGGACTGTTAGGCGTATGAACACGAGATTATGACGCATAGAACAGCTCCAGGAAGTGAAGTTGTAATGTGGGGGCCCAGCTCAGGACCGTGTGGTAACCGTGTTGCGGGTGATGGATGGTCGACCTTGAGTAATGTGCCGTGCGGTAGAGGTATCATGAGATGGACCATAGCGGAGCTGAACGGATGTCACGCAAGGAATTCCCGACCTTCCTCACAGAGAGTGCACTGCGTGTCGCGTTCGTGTGGGCAGACCACTGACCTGCACCAAGTTTACCAGTAATTAGGGATTGGCGATATTCGGTCCACTTCTAGCACAGTTCCCTTAAGCGCGAGTATGTAAACATGAAACAAGTGTGCCATGCCAAGTCCCCAGATAAAACTTCCCTATTCAGGAGGCTGTGAATATGGTCACATTACAATACTAAGCCCTCTAACACGGTACCTGAAGCATGAGGAGTCAAATTTACCATGGTAAGTCGTTCTTCTAATGCTTTTTCCACATCTGTGGGGTCGCGGTTGCGAACTGAGTCGCACATGTGGATTTGGCCCTGTTTTACGGCCGGGTGCCCTTCCTGATGCCAACCCTATATGTAGGCATGTGATAACTATTGCGTATTCTCTGGTGGTTCATAGTGTATTGTGTTGACTGAATATGAAGAGGAAAGTGTTTAGACAAACACAAATACCCAGTCTCCGAGCCAGAAGAATTAATCAGACGCGATTAAAATCCCCGACCCAGCACAGAATCCGTGGTAAAGTGTGTATACACACTTACCTCAGTAGAAGTGAGTCCTTCTCTACACATCGGGGCCAATAAAAGGGAACAAAATAATATTCTCTTCTACAAAGAGCCAACGGCCGTAGCCGTGTTGACACAACAGATCCCGTGAGATCTCCGAAGTTAAGTAACATTGGGCGTGGTCAGGAGTTGGATGGGTTGCCACGCGCTGTTGGTGGGGGTAAGGGAATGGAGGAGCGGAAAGGAACTGGCCACCCTACCGTACGTAAACTCCGGCTCAGGCACACCTCTGCGGAGGTTCGGACCTGCCTTCGGGCAGAATACACCCTTACCTTACTACAAAGAGCTTTAGGCCTACTACTACGGGCCCGAGTTGACTTTAAATTCTGAAGAATTCAATGCATATACTATTAAGAAATGCATATCAAAGACCTTACAACCTTTCATCAAGAAATACTTTAAATCAAGAGTGCTATTCACAAAAAAGTGATCATTTAAGATTTTATAAAGCACAACTGTTATTCCCAACAACATTATCAAGAGTTTTTATTGATCATATGACTTACAATTTTAACAAAATTTGCTAAAATTGTATTTTAAATGTCGTACCATACATCAAGTCCGCCTCTGTGGTGTAGTGGTTAGCGTGATTAGCTGCCACCCCCGGAGGCCCGGGTTCGATTCCCGGCTCTGCCATGAAATTTGAAAAATGGTATGAGAGCTGGAACGGGGTCCACTAAGCCTCGGGAGGTCAAATGAGTTGAGGTGGGTTCGATTCCCACCTCAGCCATCCTGGAAGTGGTTTTCCGTGGTTTCCCACTTCTCCTCCAGGCGAATGCCGGGATGGTACTTAACTTAAGGCCACGGCCGCTTCCTTCCCTCTTCCTTGCCTATCCCTTCCAGTCATTCCATCCCTCCACAAGGCCCCTGTTCAGCATAGCAGGAGAGGCCGCCTGGGCGAGGTACTGGTCATTCTCCCCAGTTGTATCCCCGACCAAGTGTCTGAAACTCCAGGACACTGCCCTTGAGGCGGTAGAGGTAGGATCCCTCGCTGAGTCCGAGGGAGAAGCCGAACCTGGAGGGTAAACAGATGATGATGATAATGACCATACATCAATGTTTTTTAATGTGTCATGCCAATTTTAATTAGCCTATATCTATTTTGTATTCTGATATATTAATGTTAATTTATAATAGCTGATGATGTCCCTTAGGGGACGAAACATGTACTAATATAATAAATTATAAATTGTATTGAATAGGCGGACCACTTGTTTATAATATTTAAGTTTACCTTAAATATATATATATTTTTTGCTAGAGGCTTTACGTCGCACCGACACAGATAGGTCTTATGGCGACGATGGGATAGGAAAGGACTAGGAGTTGGAAGGAATCGGCCGTGGCCTTAACTAAGGTACAGCGCCAGCATTTACCTGGTGTGAAAATGGGAAACCACGGAAAACCATCTTCAGGGCTGCCGATAGTGGGATTCGAACCTACTATCTCCTGGATGCAAGCTCACAGCCGCACGCCTCTACGCGCACGGCCAACTCGCCCGGTACCTTAAATATTCTCTATTTGGTAATGCGTTTTATGAAAATAAATAAACATGCGTATCTACTTCGTTTCCTGATATTATCCAACAAGAAAGTCCATGGAGTATAAGGGAAATATATACCATCAACCCTGTTCTAATGTTTATGTGTAGCAGGATGAGTGTCTAACTCATAGAAGAATGACCCGTCTCTGTTGACTGTTTCTGCCGGTGTCACACATACAGCTGCGAAAATATCGGAATATTAGCCTATCTTTGTCTTTGACTGTACAATGATAAGCTCTTTAGTAGGTAAACATGAGTCGAATGTAGAATGCTAAGCCGCCTAGTGCAGTGCACTTACGCTTGAAAAGATAAACAGTCAATAATGTACAATGCTAAGCCCTATATTACTACGTTCTTGAACCCAAGCACGAAAACATGAGTGAAATGCGCGATGCGCAGCCTAATATTAGGCCATCATCCTTTTTATGCAAAAATCATTTCAGTGAAATATATATATCAATAAATAAACAAACAGCCTAATAGTTAACTTTTACTCTTTCTCGGCAAACATCAGAATAATAATGTCCGACTCCATGTCTAAATGGTTAGCATGCTGGCCTTTGGGCACAGAAGTCCCGGGTTCGATTCCCGGCGGGGTCGGGAAATTTAGCCATAATTGGTTAACTTCGCTGACAATGGGGCTGGGTGTATGTGTCGTCTTTATCATCATTTCATCCTCATCAAGACTCGCAGGTCGCCTACGGGAGTCAAATCAAAAGACCTACATCTGGCGAGTCGAACTTGTCCTCGGACACTCCCAGCACTAAAAGCCATACGCCATTTCATTTTTACCAGAAACAAATTTCGATAATCTCTTCTTCTTCTTTATCTGTTTACCCTCCACCGCCTCAAGGGCAGTGTCCTGGAGCTTCAGACTCTGGGTCGGGGGATACAACTAGGGAGGATGACAAGTACCTCGCCCAGGCGGTCTCACCTGCTATGCTGAACAGGGGCTTTGCCGGGGAGATGGGAAGATTGGAAGGGATAGACAAGGAAGTGGGAAGGAAGCGGCCGTGGTCTTAAGTTAGGTACCATCCCGGCATTTGCCTGGAGGAGAACTGGGAAACCACGGAAAACCACTTCCAGGATGGGTGAGGTGGAAATCGAACTCAGTTGACCTCCCGAGGCTGAGTGGACCCAGTTTCAGCCCTCGTACCACTTCTCAAATTTCGTGGCAGAGCCGGGAATCGAACCCGGGTCTCCGGGGGTGGCAGCTAATCACAGTAACCACTACACCACAGAGGCGGACATATTTTCTCATACTTTGTTATATTTGATTTACCTGAAATACCTAGCTCATGTCCCTGGGATGTCCCTGGGATGAGTTCCTTGCCTCAGGGGCTAGAATTGTCGATTTTTTCTAATGGTTTAACGTCGCGCTAAGACGTCAATGTTTTTTTGACGATGCAAGATTGGGAAAAGGACAGGAATAGAGAAGTACCGGCCGTGGTCTTAATAATTGAAGTAGAGCCCCAGCACTTTCCTGGTGTGAAAATGGGAAACCACGAAAAACCTTATTCAGGGCTGCCGACAGTAGGTTTCGAACCCACTATCTCCCGAATACAAGCTCACAGCCGCTATTCGCACTACCAACTCGCTCGGCTAGTGAGATTTTCAAACCTGAGCAGTTCCCAGCGCTTGGACTGTGAGTCGTCCGTACGTTGCACTATCTATGGATGGGAGAAGCAGGTGGGATCGATTCTAGCTTTGCGTGATTTCTCACTTAACTCCAGGCAAGTGATGAGAAAGTGTTTCCCTCACGAACACTCACTTCCCAGTGTCTGGCAAGGTTTGCTGGGAATGACGCTCCGTAGGTTGAAATATGGACACCACACACCTGTCTGCAAAACAGTCGATAGACAGAAGGGTTCAGTTCGTAAGAGAACAAGGCCAGATCAAAGGTTTGTCCGATTATCGATCTTTAGTGGGCACACAATCTGATTCAAAATGTTGAGTTGCGAATAGTAAGCATTTTCTCCTCCTTAATTTGTTTACCCACCAGGGTTGGCTTTTCCCTCGGACTCAGTAAGGGATCCCACCTCTACCGCCTCAAAGGCAGTGTCCTGGAGCGTGAGACATTGGGTCGGGTGATACAACTGGGGAGGACGACCAGTGCCTCGCCTGGGTGGCCTCACCTGCTATGCTATATAGGGGTCTTACGGGGGATGGGAAGATTGAAAGGGATAGACAAGGAAGTGGGAAGAAAGCGGCCGTGGCCTTAAGTTAGGTACCATCCCGGCATTTGCCTGGAGGAGAAGTGGGAAACCACGGAAAACCACTTCCAGGATGGCTGACGTGGGAATCGAACCCACCTCTACTCAGTTGACCTCCCGAAATGAGTGGAGCCAGTTCAAGACCCCGTACCCTTTTCCAAATTTTGTAACAGAGCCGGGAATCGAACCCGAGCCTCCGGGGGTGGCAGCTAATCATACTAAGCACTACACCACAGAGGCGGACATTTACTTTTCATAAAAACAAATTTACTGACTTCAGAAAGGTATTACGGTGAGACCTCGATGTCATGAATCATCTCGGGAGCTAAATTTTATTCTGAGTTATCGGAATTTCGAAGCATAGAGAACACCGTATTTTTTTTCTACTTGCTTTACGTCGCACCGACACAGATAGGTCTTATGGCGACGATGGGACAGGGAAGGGCTAGGAGTGGGAAGGAAGCGGCCGTGGCCTTAATTAAGGTACAGCCCCAGCATTTGCCTGGTATGAAAATGGGAAACCACGGAAAACCCTTTTCAGGGCTTATTGAATACATTATTTTTGACAGTATTTAAAAATATACTATACAAATTCTATTTTACGGCGTCACTTTAATTATAGTACTTATAGAAACTTTTTAAAAGACAGTATACAGTACATACAGTAGTGAAACAAGAAGCCTACCTCCGTCAACACCTTTGGAAAAAATCCGCTAGTCTCTTCTGTTTGTTACTGTTAGCCTTTCCTCCCTTCACATTGAAACTTCTCGTCAATCCACGCAGCCGAGATTCGTAAATGGAGCTTGTCGTCCGCGTCTTCGGGGGTTGCTTGCGTACGTGACCGGTAATTAATTCACACCCGAGGCTTCGCCGATTTTCCGATCACTAGAAGTTGTAGTTTTTCGGTTCCCATCATATTATCTCCCAGCATCACTGTAACCCTTTCTTTACTTGTTAACTGTTCCTCACAACCCACAAATGCCGTATTACACAGTTAATGTTGCACGAAATTCGAGTTACACAATACTTTTTTGCTTCAAGGGAGGAAATGTTTGTTTCGAGAAATTCCAGTAACAGAGAAATAAATACGCGTGAGAAATAGGACAAACGGCCAGGAAATTTAAGTTACTTCGAGATATCGAAGTTCGACTGTACATAGATTTTCTGGAAATAGAGTACAAGCTCGATTTTACGCGATTGTTAGGGGCTTTGCTTTATCCCTCATTATACTGTAGGTAAATCTGTGGCTTGGTTCTAAAAGGGCCAATGTCTCTAATAAATACTAAACGAACTGTTAACGGTTAATTAAATAAGCCCAATAAATAAGACCAATAAAAATTAGAGACCTGGCAATTTTTAAAGAATACGCTAGAAAAAATTAGCCTTCAATCAGGTGACTTCCACAAAGGAAGTATAAAGTTATTTAAAGTTAGTTGTTGAAAAAAGTAGTTGGAAAACTATAAGCAAAACTTCAAATGACATTGGCCCTTTTAGAACCATGCGACAGAAATAATAATTTCGTGTGGCTATTTCTAGCCGGGTGCAGCCCTTGTAAGGAAGACCCTCCGATGAGGGTGGGCGGCATCTGCCATGTGTAGGTAACTGCGTGTTATTGTGGTGGAGGATAGTGTTATGTGTGGCGTGTGAGTTGGGGATGTTGGGAACAGCACAAACACCCAGCCCCCGAGCCATTGGAATTAACCAATGAAGGTTAAAATCCCCGACTCGGCCGGGAATCGAACCTGGGACCCTCTGAACTGAAGGCCAGTACGCTGACCATTCAGCCAACGAGTCGGAATACTGCAGATTGATCCCGGTAAATGGAAGATGACGTATAGGGTGACAGAAGAAAGGGAGAAAAATAGTAGCCTACAAGAAAACACAATTTTATGCCCGACACATTGGCTGAATTGTCAACGTTGAGGGATTGCTTACTGTCTAATGCCTACATATATGAAACCATTTAATATCTCCAAAATTACTGGTCGGATTTGTAAAATAAGCACATCACTGAACTTTTCATTCTATATTTAATTGTACTATTGAGTGAAATCAGTATATTTCGATTTTAAAAATCAAAGTTGCTACCGGTTTCACGGTTATTACTAAAGCCCGGATTTTTATGCAGTAACAGGTTAGACTGCAAATTAATTTGATTAGTAGGAAGTGTCGTCCAACCGCTCTTCAATAATGTAGCAAGAGTAATATAAATTATAGGGGTTCTGATGGGCCGTACCCCTAATGTTTATGCAAACCCCATAGCATAATCATTGTGAAGGTAGACTATACTTGTTACTCACTTCAGTAAGTGTGCATTCTAACCTATTAATGCATAAAAATCCGGGCTCTAGCTAACTACGTATGTGATGGAGACGAAATGGACAGTTTTTTATAAGCCACTTAATACAATTAAAGAATGTCAAAAAATGTATATCGATAATGCTTAATTTGGGGATATTAGGTCGCGTAATATTAATGCCGGGCCCGTTGTGTAGGAGTAGCGTGCCTGCCCCTTACCCGAAGCCCCCGGGTTCGATTCCCGGCCAGGCCAGGGATTTTTATCTGGACCTGAGGGCTGGTTCGAGTTCCACTCAGCCTACGTGATTAGAACTGAGGAACTATCTGACGGTGAGATAGCGGCCCCGGTCTAGAAAGCCAAGAATAACGGCCGAGAGAATTTGTCGTGCTGACCACACGACGCCCCGGGCTGAGCAGCGGTCGCTTGGTAGGGCAAGGGCCTTCAAGGGCTGTAGTGCCATGGGGTTTGGTAATATTAATAATCTGCTGACGCGGTTCGATCCTTCACCTAGGATCGTCTTCACAGCAATCATCATCATCATCATCATCATCAACATCATTGTTGACCATCTCCAGTTGCCCGGGTGTGGTGTACGAGCCCCCTCCATCTTTGCCCATAACCCACTGTTCACTCATAATCTTCTCCCAATCTTGTCCTCTCTCCTCGACATCTTTCTTCACCAGATCTGCCCATTGATCCTCCTGTGGGTGGGGGCAGTAGAATAACACCCACGGTATACCTTGCCTATCGTAAGAGGCGACTGAAAGGGACCACAGGGGCTCTGAACTTTGGAGCGTGGGTTGGCGACCACGGGGCCCTTAGCTGAGTCCTTGCATTGCTTCCACTTACTTGTGCAAGGCTCCTCACTTTCATATATCCTATCCGACCTCTCTTGGCCGACACCGACGCTATTAGGTTTCCGAGGCCTCGGGAGTCTTTCATTTTCACTCCCTTCGTGGCCCTTGCCTTTCTTTGCCGATACCTTCATTTTTCGAAGTGTCGGATCCCTTCCATTTTTTCTCTCTGATTAGTGTTATATAGAGGATGGTTGCTTAGTTGTACTTCCTATTAAAACAATAATCACCATCTGCCCACTGGTCTTTTTCCTTTTACTTTTCTTTCATATTCTCTTCTTGCAGTCCTGCTTGCACTCATCCTTCTTACATGGAAACGAAATGGAGAAAGACAGGTAGCAATGTTCTCAGAGGTGGCTACAAATTATATTGGTGTGGACTGGAAAAGAAGGCCAAAAATGGTGTGGGTTTCTTACTGACAAAAGATATGGATGCCGTGTCAAACGTTTCCTACAAGAACGACAGGGTCATAAAAGTATATATACAATTAGATTCAACAAATCACGTTATTGTACAAGTGTACGCCCCACAGACTGATGCAGTGCTGATGATAAAGAAAATTTTCTTCAAGACTTAGATGATGTAATCGATGAAGAAAACGTTATCATTATTGGAGACCTAAATGTAAACAGACAAGGTTGTGAGGATATCGTTGGGCCACATGGGCTTGGAAACAGATATGCAGAAGGTAAACAACTGATTGATCTCTGTAGAAGAAATGGCATGATCATCAAAAACACGTTCTTAAAATAACGGGAAAGCCGTGATCGATTATGTCATCAACAACAAAAGTGGGGGGGAGGGGGGGTATGGTTGACTGATGTCAAGCTCATTCCCAGCGAAAGTATGGGCAGCGACCATAGATTGCTGATTACGGACTTGGATCATATGACAAATGAAATTCAGAAGAAAAACAAAGAAGAAAGGACAAATGAAGACATGGAAATCAGAAACAGCTTAGGTCACAGCAATAGCTGTTTATTGATAACTGTCACTCCATAGTGACCAGATCAAGATAGAGAGACCCTAGTGCATTCCATGGCCTCCAAAGTCAAGAAGAAAGATGTTGACGAGTTAATTATCGAGGGTAGCATGATCTACTCAGTATATAGCCGTCACCTTTGTTAAAATTATTTGGGTGTATAGCAATTTCTATCGCCTCACGAATGATTCTAGATATAAAATGTTTCTCTTTGTAAATGACAGAAGTTTCATCCAAAATGATTTGATGGTCATTATGTATGGCATTTTCTGCCACAGCTGACTTCTCTGGCTAGCAAAGACGTAAATGCGTACGATGTTCTTCTATAACCATTGTTGCTACCTTCTTACATGTTTGGGCTAACATAAACCGATTCACAGGAGTAAGGAATCGTATATATATATACACACGATTTATTTATTAAGAATGTATATATATATATATATATATATATATATATCAGCACAGTTTAAACCAATAGGATCTTTGACAAATAGCAAACAATTGCATCTGATGATATTAAACTTTAAAATTTCTAACAGGGTCTGTCTATTTTGAATCTGGTTACTATGGAGTGACAGTTGTCAATACGTGATTTGTTATTGCTCTAAAGACGATCCTGGTCGCAGGATCGAAATGCGTCAGCAGATTACTGACATTATGCGAATTAATATCCCCAAATTAAGTACCATTACGTCATTCAATGGTCGTGAAAGTCCATTTATTAAGAATGTATATATTTTCAACTAATCAGAAGATCTTTGGTGTGGATAACTTATCTGAATAACCTTGTATTTTATTTTTGTCTTACGGCAATCTGTGCTCATCAAAATGTTAAAAATCTTCAGAAATATTATGGTGCACATTTTGAACACGACTGTACAAACACAATTAAATAACATTTCACATTCGATACAAATATATGTATACAATAATTGAAGCAGTGACATTGTTTTTAAGGCCGATGACCTAGCTGTTAAGCTTCTTTAAACAAAAAACAACGGTGACAGATTTCTATGATAAAGAATGGTCTTAGGTAAAACAAAATTATCATTTTCATAAGATAGAGATAAAACAAAAGTTTGATTTAACAAACAGCGGTGACAGATTTCTATGAAATAGAATGGTCTTAGGCAAAACAAAGTTATCATTTTCATAAGATAGAGATAAAACAAAAGTTTGATTTAACAAACAGCGGTGACAGATTTCTATGAAATAGAATGGTCTTAGGCAAAACAAAATTATCATTTTCATAAGATAGGGATAAAACAAAAGTTTGATTTATGGAGATACTATATTAAGCAAGAAATCATAAATAATTTCTTTGACGGACAAAAATCTTTTATAAAAACGTAATTGTCCGCCTCTGTGGTGTAGTGGTTAGCGTGATTAGCTGCCACCCCCGGAGGTCCGGGTTCGATTCCCGGCTCTGCCACGAAATTTGAAAAGTGGTACGAGGGCTGGAACGGGGTCCACTCAGCCTCGGGAGGTCAACTGAGTAGAGGTGGGTTCGATTCCCACCTCAGCCATCCTGGAAGTGGTTTTCCGTGGTTTCCCACTTCTCCTCCAGGCGAATGCCGGGATGGTACTTAACTTAAGGCCACGGCCGCTTCCTTCCCTCTTCCTTGCCTATCCCTTCCAATCTTCCCATCCCTCCACAAGGCCCCTGTTCAGCATAGCAGGTGAGGCCGCCTGGGCGAGGTACTGGTCATACTCCCCAGTTGTATCCCCCGACCAAGAGTCTGAAGCTCCAGGACACTGCCCTTGAGGCGGTAGAGGTGGGATCCCTCGCTAAGTCCGAGGGAAAAACCGAACCTGGAGGGTAAACAGATGATGATGATGAAAAACGTAATTTCTTTAAGGTTCCAACTCCATTTCAAAGAACTGTCATTAACACTTTCAGACGCATACTCTCGTCTTCCTGCTACACTTTTTGCCATTTCGCAGTTCCACTGAAACTCAGGCAAGGACACGCTGTGATGATAACGTTTCTCTGTCTGAGGCGAGAGGCGAAGCGGCCTTTAAGGAACGAGGCACTAATGGGATGGACCTCCCGACCTCTGTGGAGGACAACAAAGAACCTTAATTAATACAGAATCCCTTCCCTCCTCCTCACCTGCTATAACTTTCTTCGAAAACCGCTCACAATATATAGCGAGTACGAGTTATTGCTCTAATAAAATAAAAAAGAGAAAACTATTAATTTGATGCCCGTCTACCTCAGAACCAGATCGCTTGGAAATTATCTTGCAGATATTCGCAGTGAGTGAGTTGTCAGGTATGCGTGGTGGTGAAAAGAAATTATATCTTGATGTAATCTATACTAACAAACGGAAAACGAAGTGTAGCGATCTATCACAATTGAGAGACACACGAGATGGTAATTTTTTTCTAAGTTTTAACAAAGAATCAAAAATCATGTCTATAGGTAGTGGTAAAAGTGATCAAATAATAACAACAACAACTTAACTCTCATCTTTCCGGTCGTATCGCACATTCCTTGTCCGACTCGTTGGCTGAATGGCCAGCGTATTGGCCTTCGGTTCAGAGGGTTCCGGGTTCGATTCCCGGCCGGGTCGGAGATTTTAACCTTCATTGGTTAATTCCAGTGGCCCAGGGGCTGGGTGTTTGTGCTGCCCCCAACATCCCTGCAACTCACACACCACACATAACACTATCCTCCACCACAATAACACGCAGTTACCTACACATGGCAGATGCCGCCCACCCTCATCGGAGGATCTGCCTTACAAGGGCTGCACTCGGCTAGAAATAGTCACACGAAATTATTATTATTATTATTATTATTATTATTATTATTACACATTCCTTCGACGAAAATCCCGGCATTTGCCTGGAGGAGAAGTGGGAAACCACAGAAAACCATTTCGAGGATGGCTGAAGTGAAAATCGAACTCCCTCTTCTCGGTTGACCACACGAGGCCGAATGGATCCCGTTCCAATCCTCGTTCGACTAGTCAAATTTCTTGGCAGAGGCGAGAATCGAGCCCGGGCCTCTGGAGGTGACAGACAATTTCACTAACCACTGATGCGGAATAATAATAATAATAATAATAATAATAATAATAATAATAATAATAATAATAATAATAATAATAATAATAATAATAATAAATTTCATTATCCGTTTAACTTGCAGGTTTGGTTTTCCCCTCGGTCTCAGACAGGGATTCCACGTCTACCGCCTAAAATGCAGAAGTGACAGCGCAAGACTTTGGGTCAGGGATACAACTGGGTATGAGGACAAGTACCTCGCACAGGCGGCCTCACCTGCTATGCTGAATAGAGGCCTAGTGAAGTGATGGAAAGACAAGGAAAAGGGGAAGAAGCGACCGTGGTCCTAAGTTAGGTACCATCCCGGCATTTGCCTGGAGGGGAAGTGGGAAACCACGGAAAACCACTTCGAGGATGGCTGAAGTGGAAATCAAACCTTTCTCTACTCAGTTGACCTCCCGGGGTTGAGTATCCTAATTAAAGGGTTCTAAAACACTGATAGGTATAAACCCACAGAAGCAAACTAAAGGGAGTAAAGCACACTACGTACCAACAATTACTTATCATTGTTCCTCAGGTAATTAATTTCGCTAGGAGAGATCGCTGACGTTGGGTTATACTTTTTTAGAGGTCTTCATTCTTCCTGTGTCTGAATTCCCCAGATCTTAGAGTGTTTCTTTCCTTCTTTTCTAGCTCTTCTATTTCTCCCGTGTCCACCTCCATGGCTAAATGGATAGCGTGCTGGCCTTTGGACCAGGAGTTGCCGGATTCGTTTCGCGGTCGGGTCGGGAATGTAAACATTCATTGGTTAATTCCAACGGCTCGGAGGCTGGGTGTGTCTGTCGTCTTTAGCATTAGAATTCCTCACAAGTAAGGTCTCATCCTCAGAGCGTGCAGGTTGCCTATACGGCGTCAACTCGAAAGACCTGCACCAGGTCTGTTCGGAGGCAAAACGCCAATATTATTTATTTCTCCTCTTTTTTATTATTATTATTATTAAATAAATAATAATAATAATAATGTTATTTGCTTTACGTCCCACTAACTACTTTTACGGTCTTCGGAGACGCCGAGGTGCCGGAATTTAGTCCCGCAGGAGTTCTTTTACGTGCCAGTAAATCTACCGACACGAGGCTGTCGTATTTGAGCACCTTCAAATGCCACCGGACTGAGCCAGGATCGAACCTGCCAAGTTGGGGTTAGAAGGCCAGCGCCTTAACCGTCTGAGCGACTCAGCCCGGCATTATTATTATTATTATTATTATTATTATTATTATTATTATTATTATTATTATTTGAATATTTGTAAAATTGTTGTAGATGTCATATAGAGTTACCTATAAATCACCTTCAAAAAACAGGCAACTCCAAATAACAGTTGTGTGTATGGTATTATAAAGGTATTCGGATACGTACAAATTCTACCCTATCGAGTTAAGAGCTACATCGATGGCGGCGTAAGGTTTCGTAAGTCTACTGATTACTGTTTGGTGCACAACTTATAACTACGAAATATGCTTCTAAAGTGTGTGACCTCCTGATAACATTCGAGTAATTATTAGCTCAGAAACTCTGATGCAAATACTGCTGTACAAGTTATGTAGTGTATGTGGCATGTAGTTCCGTGGCCCATTGTGTAAAGCTGTGTGAGGAGGTGTAGAACTGCAGATCCAAAGCCTTCTATGTATAGTTCAAGGCTGTTGTTGTACACACGTCTAATTTCATGGCCTCCAGTATCTAGGCATTATGACGCCTAAAAGAAAAGGAAGTATTTTCATAGAAATAGGTTTATGTGTTAAATTTCTGTAAGAAGAACAATATTTCTAAGACTGTATGTTGAGAATCCAGCCCGGTCCAGCGAGAGTTGAGCCGTGCTGTTGATCTTCTTGAAGAAACCTGAACTGTCTTCTCATCTTACAGCCAAGAGGCTGGTAAATAAGACACTTCACTAGCCACTAATCTCAAAACGAACAACTGGACACGTAACTGGCCCCAACAGAGCAGAGGAAATTAAATGGCTTACAAGCACAACTTAAATAGGGATTTTACATACAGGTTATCAGCCTATAAATAGAATTCGAAAATAGTCAATCATTTCAGGAATAGGCCTATATTTACTTGATTATTTTATTTTTTAGGCCCTTAGGATCTCAAGTGACTTGTTCAGCACGTCTTTGCTTCTCCCAATGCCTCTTCATTCTTTCACTCCTTTTTCTCTCCTCCCCTGTGATTTGGATCTTGATCTTAGAATCGGTCCATTTCTGACTTTCGACGACCTTTTTGTAAACAGATATATCCTGCACAGACATTAATGGATATTTATCTATTACGCCAATAACCTTCCAATCGTCCCTGACTTCCCTCATCCAGCTTTTCCCCATTAAGCATGTCGCTTTCCGTACCTTCTTTGTTAACGTTTCGTCATCCATCCTCATCAAATGTTCCACGAAACTCAAACTTCATTTCCGTAATACAATTCAAATTGGTTGCACATTCTCGCATATCTCCTGTCTAATATAAAGACATTTTCAGTATAAATTGATATCTAATAATAATAATAAGAAGAAGAACAAATAGCACCAGCTAAAGAAAGGATTGAATAACCAAGATAATAGCGATGAAGACTGGACTTCAAATTTCCTTTGAGAAGACTGAGTTCATGACCAACGCGCCCCTCAGCCGTTTAAGTTAGGAGACGAAAAAATAAAGAGAGTTATGAGCTTAAAGTATTTGAGAGAAACATTGCAAGAAATTGGATCGGAAAAGAATGTCATTAAAGGGCGTGTGAGAAATATGGAAGTGGCATTTCAATTGACGAGAAACAAATACAACAAAAAGGCATCTAGACACCTGAGTACCTGTATACAGCCGAAACATGATTGGGAAAGGTGGATTTAAAGATATCTGTGAGAGAGAAAGAAAAATATCCAGAAAATTCTAGACCCCAATGTAAAAAGAATGGGTGAGGGGGGGGGGGGAAAGGGAGACAAATCTAACACAGAATCGTATCAAAGAACACGAGTTGTTGAATTCATGAGAAAGAGAAGGGTACAGTTCCAAGGACATTTGGTGAGGATGGACAATAATAGACTGACGAAGACCATCTTTGAATTCTTCAGAAAGATGAAGACAGAGCTTAAATGATTTCGAGAAATGAGGTTGGACTTGACGAAAACAAGGGTTGCGGAAGATGATACAACGGACAGAAATCGATTTAGACAATTCGTCGAAAAGGTCCGCGGTTTCCATGAGACTGAGAAAACACTACTGATGAAAGGGAGATCTTATAAAGAAGATCATAATAATAATAATAATAATAATAATAATAATAATAATAATAATAATAATAATAGTTTTTACGTCCCACTAACTAATTTTACGGTTTTTGGAGACGCCACAGTGCCATAATTTACCCCGGCAGGAGTTCTTCTACGTGATAGTAAATCTACTGACACGAGACTGACGTATTTGAGTACCTTCGAATACCACCGGATTGAGCTAGGATTGAACTTGCCAAGTTGGGGTCAGAAGGCCAGCGCCTCAACCGTCTGAGTCACTCAGCCTTGCAAGAAGGAAGTCGGAGAACGGATGGAAATATACTGGCAGAAAGTGAAGGCAGAGAAGGCTAAAAATATCACCAAGATTGACAAAGATTGTACATAGATGGCCGAAACGAAAGCAAGAAGAAGGATCAGATGGAGAAGAAGAAGATATTTTCTTGAAACTCATTAAGATTTCAGAGTGTAGCGAAGAGTACGGTTCCTGTCAGCTATCCACAGAGAATACCACAGGAAATTCATCGTGTGCTAGAACTTCAACAACGCATGCCTGCAAGATGAGAGGTAAGAAGAATATTAAGAAAATAAAGCAAAACCTGGAACACTCTCGAATCGATTTATCTCGTTATCGACTTTGGGGAGGTCCATAGCACACCGCTGTTAATTACCAGTGGGCCTCAGTTAATATCTTCCCTCCCACAGGTGAATTGTTTAGCGTACACAAGGACAATGGTCAATAAATCGTGATCCCCCATTATTTATTGTTTGTACTACGAGATCAGTACGGCAGGACGTACAAGAAAGAGAGGATTTCAACTACTGGCTGCCACCGAGAAAAGTCTCGTAGTGGGTAGCTTCTAAACTGTATTTGGACTCACAACTAGTGTACTCATAGTTTCAGTCTCCCGGCCCTACTCTCTAGGAATAGCAGGCCTGCGTCTTACCACGGGTTTGATTCCTGCCAAGGTCAGGGATTTTAATGTTGAAAATATTCCTTAGCAGAAGAAAACGTAAAATTAAGCAAATTGTGAGACCAAACTATAAAAATAAATTTCGAAAATCACCTCTGGCATAAATGCAGTTCCGGAAAAACTGCCTAAAATCGCTTCTTTCTCTATTCCTTTTTAATTCAAATCCCAGCCAAATTAACTTATTTATATAATTATTTCTGTAATGTGTTCCTTGATTCAATACCCGCAGGCATTTTTCGAATATCCACAACGAAATAGTTATAAGAGCTTAAGTGAAACTCTACATTGACTCACATTAGCGCTTATAGTGGTGCATAAGTGAAACAATGCATTGACTCACATTAGCGCTTATAGTGGTGCATAAGTGAAACAATGCATTGACTCACATTAGCGCTTATAGTGGTGCATAAGTGAAACAATGCATTGACTCACATTAGCGCTTATAGTGGTGCATAAGTGAAACAAAGTATTGACTCACATTAGCGCTTATAGTGGTGCATACAGTAAGTGAAACAATGCATTGACTCACATTAGCGCTTATAGTGGTGCATAAGTGAAACAATGCATTGACTCACATTAGCGCTTATAGTGGTGCATAAGTGAAACAATGCATTGACTCACATTAGCGCTCGTAGTGGTGCATAAGTGAAACAATGCATTGACTCACATTAGCGCTTATAGTGGTGCATAAGTGAAACAATGCATTGACTCACATTAGCGCTTATAGTGGTGCATAAGTGAAACAATGCATTGACTCACATTAGCGCTTATAGTGGTGCATAAGTGAAACAATGCATTGACTCACATTAGCGCTTATAGTGGTGCATACAGTAAGTGAAACAATGCATTGACTCACATTAGCGCTTATAGTGGTGCATAAGTGAAACAATGCATTGACTCACATTAGCGCTTATAGTGGTGCATAAGTGAAACAATGCATTGATTCACATTAGCGCTTATAGTGGTGCATACAGTAAGTGAAACAATGCATTGACTCACATTAGCGCTTGTAGAGGTGCATAAGTGAAACAATGCATTGACTCACATTAGCGCTTATAGTGGTGCATAAGTGAAACAATGCATTGACTCACATTAGCGCTTATAGTGGTGCATAAGTGAAACAATGCATTGATTCACATTAGCGCTTATAGTGGTGCATAAGTGAAACAATGCATTGACTCACATTAGCGCTTATAGTGGTGCATAAGCGAAACAATGCATTGACTCACATTAGCGCTTATAGTGGTGCATAAGTGGAACAATGCATTGACTCACATTAGCGCTTATAGTGGTGCATAAGTGAAACAATGCATTGACTCACATTAGCGCTTGTAGAGGTGCTTAAGTGAAACAATGCATTGACTCACATTAGCGCTTATAGTGGTGCATAAGTGAAACAATGCATTGATTCACATTAGCGCTTATAGTGGTGCATAAGTGAAACAATGCATTGACTCACATTAGCGCTCGTAGTGGTAGAAAAATGCAAACTAATAATCTAATCGACCAGATAACAATGATTAAAGAAAAGGATTATAATTTTTAGAAATAAATAAAGAACATACTCTCATACTTTATTATATTTTATGTGTCTAAAATTCGTAAGTCAAATCCCTAGGTGTTTTCAACATTGAGTTGCTTGCCTGAAGGGCTAGCTAGAACTGCGGATTTTTATCTGGACCTAAGGGCTCCGAGGTCCACGAAGAACAATTGAGGAGCTACCTGACGGTGAAATAGTAGCCCCGGCCTAGAAATCCAAGAATATTGGCCGGAAGGATTCATCGCGCTGACAACGCGTTGCCGTACTTCGGGCTGAGCAGCGGTCATCTTGTAGGCCGAGGCCTATTAAGCCTGCAGCGCCATTGTTTTGTTTGATTGGTTATAGTTTCTACTTCTCTCATATTTCATCGACCCTGTCCCAAATCTCTTTTAGTCAAATATTTTGATTTTCAGTATGAGATTTCACATTATTGCAAGTATTATCAGCAGCCCCCGAATTTCTATGCAGAATTCAAACGGATTTGCTTATTATGAGGTGTCGACCAGCCCGTTCTTCAGTATTGCAGCGAGAGTAACATAAATTCAAGGGGTTCTGATGGGTCAAACCCCTAATGTTTATGCAAAACTCATAGCATAACCATTGTGTAGTTTAGACTATACTTCAGTAAGTTTGCTTTCTATTACCTATTACTGCTACAAATCCGGGCTCTAAACATCAGTCTGATTGAAATCGAATGCCGTGGAAATAAGAAAATGGAACGGAATTCCTTTTTTTCCCTTAGACTAAATTTCTTTAGTGAACAAAATACTTTTATCTTTAAGTCTTAAATGAGATAGTCTGAGAATATGTCGCATGGATATTGATATAGTTTTTGTCAAATTGTTTGAGGGGTTTTAAAACATTGACGTCTAGAAACCCACTGAAGTAAAGTAAGGGAAATAAAAACACACTACCTACCAACAATTCCTTATCATTATTCTTCAGCGTTATTAATTTCTCTATGAGAGATCGGAGAGAAACATCGTCCCTTTTTGAATAAACTGCATTTTTTTTTGCTAGGGGCTTTACGTCGCGCCGACACAGATAGGTCTTATGGCGACGATGGGATAGGAAAGGCCTAGGAGTTGGAAGGAAGCGGCCGTGGCCTTAATTAAGGTACAGCCCCAGCATTTGCCTGGTGTGAAAATGGGAAACCACGGAAAACCATTTTCAGGGCTGCCGATAGTGGGATTCAAACCTACTATCTCCCGGATGCAAGCTCACAGCCGCGCGCCTCTACGCGCACGGCCAACTCGCCCGGTAATCTGCATTTATACTGACACACTTGTTTCTTGAAAAGTAGTACAGTAGTCATCTAATTTTTACTCCACACTCTGTTTGAGCTAAGTTGCATTTCGATTGCAAGGTATGTCTTTTGGATGGGTGACTGACGTAAGAGGTGATGTTGGAGGATGACAATTGCTATAAGAAATGTAAAAAACAAACAAGAATATTCCAATTCGAATAAGAATAAAAAATTAAAGAGTAGAAGATAAAATTAATATCAATATACTTAAATTAAATTATAAAATAACATGTTCAAAATTAAAAATGTAAATGAAACCTTAAGTTATAAATGAAAATAAAATTGAATGGAAATAAAATATTGGAATTAATAATAATCAAAGATAAATTTGAACAAAAACTAAGGAATATATTCAAATTCAAATTAATTATCAGACCTTAAAATTAAATACAAAGATGAGAAATGTAAACAGGAATTAAATTTAAGTAAATTGAAAGACATACTATCAACAGGAAAAATGAATGTAGGGAGTTCCAGGAAACGTCTATAGATAGCATTCAAGTTGTGAAAGAGGATGGTACACAAAAGACCCTAGCGAACTCTCATAGTGAAATTAATTACCCAGAAGAAGTTAGTGTGCTTTCTGTCCTTTAGTTTACTTCCGTAGGTTTATACACATCAATGTTTTAAAACCTGTTAATTAGAACAAAATCTATATAAATATAACATCTGACATATTATGAGGCTACCTCATTTAAGACGAACGAACTTAAAGTATTTTGTTCACTAAGGAAATTTAGCCTAAGGTTAAAAAGGAATTCCGTTCCATATTCTGATTTCCACGGCATTTTGTACAATGCTCACAACCACCAAAGAAATACGTAATAACATGTCGTGTTTCACAATCAAATAATTAGTGAGAATTAGGGATGTACAATTTAGTTATTTACATTCATAATATGTGCGTAACAATCGCTAAACAAGCAGAGAAAATTAAAGAAAGGTATCTAGGAGTGGTAATTAGGGTTTATACCTCTTAGCGCATAACAGTAATTAGTGCAATGATAATGATACTGCCTTCAACAGTCATCAGGCCGACAGCAGGTTAGTCATTGTATCCAGCGTTGAAATTACCGGAATGGCCGTGTGCTTAAGTTGCGGTCTAGCCTACACGATCGTACGACCTTCCTCACGGGCACGTTCAGAAATGGGGAGAATCTGTGGGCGTCAGCTCCATTCATCATAGCCGCTCTGCCTGCTGTCTGCCTTACATGTCGAGAAAGTGCGTGTTCGATTCTTAATACTCAACCCGTTAGCGACTGCGTGTACCAATGGTGTGGCACACAGACGTCGTGCTCAAGGGCTGTCATGTATCAACGCTGCTATACACTGTCATACCGCTCTCTCGGCAGATTTAGCAAGGAATCCAATTGTTATGATACGGCTCCAGAAGCAGGGGCGGATTTATTAATTCCGTGACCCTTGGTACATTTGTAACATACACCTTCCAAGAAAAATAAAACAGTAGTCAAATACTGTATTTAAAATAATTACAAACCGAACAAATGACATTTAAAAAACTAGAGTATATGAAACTCGATAACGTTTAAACATGAAAATGAACTCGCCAATTATACAGGGTGTCCCAGGAGAAATGGTCAATATTCAGGGATATGGCAGGAACGACCTAATTTTTCTTAAGACGCCGTCTCCGAGCGGAGGTTGGCGATCCACGTCACTAGCTCTGATCTTGACAGTGCAGAATGGAATGCCATTTCTGAAGTACAGCAGTGCTATCTTCGAAGGTCTTTCAGCCATGAATTTCTTCTTCTCCCAACAGATCTCTTCCCCTGTATCTTCCCTTCGATAATAAGCTGTAATAACTGATACCTCTCACCTCTCATGATATGTCCTAGATATTGGGTTTTCTTCTGTTTTATGGTGAGCAGTAGTTCTTTTTGCTTTTTCATCCGACGAAGTACCTCGGCATTAGAGATTTTCATTACCCAGGATATCCGCAAGAGACGGCGATACAGGAACATTTCGAAGGCATCAATACGTTTTTCTATGATTGGATCCAGAGTCCAGCTTTCACATCCATATAGGAGAACAGAAAATATATATAGCAGCGGATCATACGAATTCGTAGTTGAAGCAAAATACTTCTTATGGGCATACGCCCTAATCCGAATTTTTTCCGAGATAAAACGCACGTAATGAACATTATTTGACTTTGGCTAGTGGAGCGCACGTATGTCTTACCCACCTAACCTATGATGTCGCTATTATTTAAACGAAATCTGAAAATGTTGCCACTGATGCTTTTATGGCCTGTACTTATAGACATGGTACGGTATAGGATTTTGGGCTTATGCCGTGTCAAGAAAATAAGGTGAAATTTTGTATGTTTTGCAGAGAACTGTGCTCTGCGTCATCAGAAGTAAATATCGACTGTCCACGAGAAAGGCTTCTTAAATAATGACTTTTTAAATTTAGACGCTAGCGCTGTGCCACGTCCTGGGGGCCATCTCATGGCGAATGAACGTAACATTTCCACTTCCGTTATAACGTCTAAATTTAAAGAGTCATTGTTTAAGAAGCCTTTCTCGTGGACAGTCGAGATTTTTTTCTTCTGATGAGAGAGCACAGTTCTCTGCGAAACGTAAAGAATTTCACCTTATTTTCTTGACACGGCATAAGACCAAAAGCCTATACAGTATCATGTCTAGAAATCTGAAAATATTTGTGGACCTACATTCAACTTTTCGATCTCAGCAATATTTTTCCTTTTTTCTTGCATATCTATACTGATTTATTAATATGTAACATGTGTTTCCGTATCTTCTATTTTATTTTACTTTTCCTCTTTCCATCACTGGAAATAATTGGGCTTGAGAGAGTTGAGAGATTGTGGTTAACAAGCAAATGGACAGCGATATACTTTCAGCCAGTAGCGATATCATAATAATAATGTTATTGGCTTTACTTCTACGGGGTTTTTGATTCATTTTTACAAGTGTGTCGCAACCGACACAGATAGGTCTTATGGTGACGATGGAACAGGAAAGGGCTAAGGAAGCGGTCGTGGCCTTAGTTAAGATACAGCCCCAGCATATGCCGGGTGTGAAAATGGGAAACCACGAAAACCAGTTTTAGATCTTCCGACGATGGGGTTCGAACCCACCATGTGCCGAATACTGGATACTGGCCGCACTTAAGCGACTGCAGCTATCGAACGTGGTCTTTGTCCCGTGGGAGTTCACAATTAATAATAATAAAAATATCGTATACAGTAACATGGAATCACCACAATAAAAGAGTGACATCGCGCAATGCGAAGCTTCGTCATTACAGGACAGCTGTATAGCCCGAAACCACATGACTAGGAGGCCACTCAAAAATTGATGAAACGAAAAATCCTTAGGAAAATATATGTTCCTACTTATGTAAACTTCATATGGATTAAAAGAAAAACTACAGACCTGTACACAGCAACAGATAAATGTACTGATGCCGTACGTATGAGGCCCTTGAAATTCAATGATTAGGCTACTTCTGTAGATTGGAGAATAATAGATTTGCTAAAAAAAGTATTAACTAGCCTATAATCACTTCAAAGAAGGTCAAGATCAACTAACTAGTTGGAAGAAATAAATGCAACAGACAATACCATAAAAAATCGTTAACTCTTTGGAATTCTGATTGTGAATCACACATTCGCGGAAAAAACTAAAAGGACCACTGGAAAACAGTGGACGGAAGAGCTGAAAAAAAAACACAGCGAATTCATGAGGAGATTTTGGGAAGAGAAGAAGAAGAAGAAGAGTGGTAAGCCGTCAAACCAAGATAGCAAATTCAAACGCGCTGTTTAATTTAGCATAACGAAGAAATGTAATAATAATAATAATAATAATAATAATAATAATAATAATAATAGTAATAATAATAATAATAATAATAATAATAATCAAACAGATCTTCAAATATCTTTGAAACAAGAAGTCAACAACAACCTGAATTCATGAAGTCAAGAAAGATTTAGAAAGAAAGGGAAGAAGAAGGAACACAGAGAGAGGTTTTTAGAAAGAAAGTTTTAAAAATGGAAGGATTCCAAGGTAGGGAGGGAAAGGAAACAGGCTCAAAACAATCTGAGGAGAGGGAAAACGAGAAATAGTGACCAGATGAAGGAGTATTGGAGGAGGAAGAAAGAACAACAAAGGATGAAGCATTGGAGTTGTCTCGTGGCCCTTAGAGTATCCTAACGGAGAAATAATAATAATAATAATAATAATAATAATAATAATAATAATAATAATAATAATAATAATAATAATAATAATAATAATAATAATCATCATCATCATAATAATAATAATGATAATAATAATGCCTGCCAGCGTTTGTACTTGTCCTCATAGTAGTTGAGATATTTTAAAAATCTGTTCGTGCCTGGTTTGGTCCCAAGCAGATTGTAAATTCATCTGCTGTTCCCTTCTTTTTTGGGGTCCCAGACACGTGCTTAGAAATCACAAGATGATGGCAATCATTGGATAATGACCACTCTGGCACTAGGCAAGCCCAGTGTTGCCTACATCTTATCTTGTGGACCTGGGTCCGATTCCTGGCCAGTCCTTTGATTTTAATTCCGGACGAAGAACAGGAATGCGGATCACTCACTGACGAAGTGTCTGATACAAGAGGAAGTAAAATAGCTGAGGACGGTGTCTCGCCAACGATGTGCCACCCCAGAATCTGCACACCATCTCGCTAGGCAGCTCCAACGCCTCAGTTTTTGTTGTTGTTATTATTCTATAATTTTCGCCGAATTGATCTTTCAAATTTCATCACCAATCCTGAAACTTCTTGGTGGGCATTAAGAGGTCGTTCACACTTATACAGATCATTCCAAAGTTGTGTCTTTGCCTCATCACAAAGTGCAGTCCCACATCAACACAGAGGGCAGCCCACACAGGTTTTTATCACTGCATCCGTAGGACGTAATTGTCAACACCGCAATATGCAGGCAGGCGGTGGTCCTTTGTCTACTGCAGGGACATCAAGACGACGAGCACTGAACTGCTTGTGAGCTGACAAAACGTTCAGTGTGGTAACAGGAGAGGAATTTTATTGTTTCACAAGGAATAAAGCCCGTTGCAAAAAAAAAAAAAAAAAAAAAAAAAAACTAGTTCGTGCAAAATTTCATCCGTTATTTATTTAACTGAAAACCGAAAATGAGCAAGTGGCTATGGGTTTTCCTCATACAAAACGAATTGTCGATCACCTTTCGAGCTTTTTTTCACTTCTTTCTTTCCTTTTCTTAAAGTAATATAAATTATTTTAAGACTTATTTTATCGTGTTTTTGTTCTTATGCTCTTTAAACTGAGAGTCATGCAAAACGCTACCTCCTCTAAGTAAAGCTCAAACCATTACAGGCCAGGTTGTGAGTTTCACTAATAGGAAAAGTCCTCTCAGTTTCAATTACTGATTTGATGGGGTGAAAGTTCCTTATGAGGATCACTGTTACCTACAGGTCCTACCAAAAGTTTAAGGACACCTGCATATTTCATGAACACGATTCCTGTCCTTAAACATTTAGTCTCAGGCTTACAATTGTTTACAGGGAACTAGAACATATTTAGAGGAACATTCTTGAAATTTTAATTAATATATCCTTCTTTGTTCCGAAATTATTGAAGTTCTTGTTTATAATAATTGGAAAGAAAATAGCTATTTTTTAATACTTGAGGAGATCTGGACAGTACAATATGGCGATTACAATAATAATTGTTGTTATGGAGAAACGTAGACATCTATAGAATATTTATAATTGTAATAGAGAAACAGAATATATTTCCATTAAAAAATATCCTCCGTTTTATAGCTCGCAACAGAACCACAAAAAGTGCTAAAAAGGCAAATATTCCTAATATTCCTTGACCTTGGATGGACAGGAGACCCCTCAAACTACTGAGATCATTTGTATGTTACATTGTAGCGGGATATCTAAAGTACAACGTAACATAAAAACTATCTCTGTAGCTTCAGGGGCCTCCTGTCCAGCCAAAGTCAAGGAATGTTTGTTCTTTCACCACTTGCTGCGGTTCTATTGCGAGCTATTAAACGGGGAATATTTTTAAAATGGAAACATATTCAGTTATTCTATTACAGTTATAACTATTGTTCAGCAATCTGTGTTTCTCGATAACAAGGATTATTAATGTAATCCCCACATTGTACTCTCCAGAACTCATCAAGTATTAGAAAATTGCTAATTTTTTTTCAACTATTAGTACATTAAAATATAGTAACTTCGAAACAAAAAACGATATTTTAAAGAAAATTTCAGCAAATGTTCCTCTAAATATGTTCTTGTTCCCTGTAAACAATCGTAAGGTTGAGACTAAACGTTTAAGGACAGGAATCCTGTTCATGGAATATGCAGTGTCCTTAAACTTTTGGTAGGACCTGTAGGTCTTAATAAAAGGCAAGATCCTCATTGGGATAATCACATAAATTGGATTGCAAATAAAGGATACAGATCTCTGCACATGGTTATGAGTGTATTTACGGGTTATGGTAACGATGTATATAAGAGGACATATACTGTAAGTCTCTGGTAAAACCCTAACTACACCGTCGACAGAAGAGTAGCGTTACAAAAATATTGCAAAGTTTGAGCTTGGAAGACTTGGGAGAAAGGAGACAAGCTTCACGACTAAGTGGTATGTTCCGAGCTGTCAGTGGAGAGATGGCGTGGAATGACATTAGTAGACGAATAAGATAGAGTGATGTCTATTTCTTTACAAGTTGCTTTACGTCGCACCAACACAGATAGGTCTTATGGCGACGAAGAGTGATGTCTTTAGAAGTGGGAAAAATCACAATATGAAGATAAAGTTGGAATTCAACAGGATAAATTGGGGAAAATATTCATTTATAGGAAGGGGAGTTAGGGACAGGAATAACTTACCGAGGAAGATGTTCAATAAATTTCCAAATTCTTTGCAGTCTTTTAACAAAAGACTAGGAAAACAACAGATAGGGAATATCCCACCTGGGCGACTGTCCTAAGTGCAGATCATTGATGACTGACGTAGGACGCTTGCAGCTTTGTCATAACAACGGCGCGCTAATCGCCAGCTTCTTCCAAATGTGTAGCAATCCAACTGACGAGCCCACTGCCAGACTTGGGTGAAACGTTGGTTATTTCACAATTTAAAAAACCTAAAGAGCTTGGATTCATTATTATTATTATTATTATTATTATTATTATTATTATTATTATTATTATTATTATTAGTATTATTATTATTATCCCTTACGATGAGACCTGCTAGGAACCACGTGTCAATTTCAATTCATCCTTCGTTTTTTCCTCTTCCATTCTTTCCAGTAATCATTCATCATTGCATTCTGCTGTATTCTTCTCTCCTCAGACCACTTTGTACCGGGTTCCCTTTTCATTGTTCCTCGGAATCCCTACATTCTTAAAACTTTCTCTTTAAAACTCTCTCTTTTTATACTTTCCTCTTCCCTTATCTTATTTCTTTCTAAATCTTTCTTGACCTCCTGAATCCGGTTGGTTGTTGATTTTTTCTCCCAAAGGTACTTTAATATCTGTCTTGTCAATCTGTTATCATCCATTCTAGAGGTGTGACCAACGGTTATTTTTGTGTAACTGCTACATCTGTCACTGCTACAATCAGGTAACTGTGAAAAGTAACAGTTAAAAACGTTCAACGTTACTCACCTTTTTATTGGTCACAGCCTGGCCACGGCTTCAAGCTTGTCTTCTTACAGCACATGCGTGCACTGTTGAAAGTCTGTGCAGCAAAACACGCATTCCTATTTGCTATAAAGTAAACGAGAGACAGACAACGGATGAAATGAGGAGAAATCTGAAATCTAGATCAGTGAGTTTGACAAAAACCGGTACAAGGGGATCGATTAAGTAAAATGAAGTAATGTTATGTTATCTGTAATATCAATATGGAAAGTGAGCATACTAATTTATTTATGGTACATGATAAATTATACGGGTGAAACTTATATTATAATGTAGGGAGCCCTGCACGATGTCTGAGTCAACTGATTACCTGAGCAGTTGAATATGTCATACGAGTTTACACTCTAGTTACCAGATGACAGCAGCAATATACACTGACTGACAGAGCAAATGCAACACCAAGAAGGAGTGGTCAGAACTTTATGCCAATTGCAGGGTAGACTGACGTCACTGAGGTATGCTCATGATGTGAAATGCGCCGCTGTGCTGCGCACGTAGCGAACGATAAATGGGACACGGCGTTGGCGAATGGCCCACTTCGTACCGTGATTTCTCAGCCGACAGTCATTGTAGAACGTGTTGTCGTGTGCCACAGGACACGTGTATAGCTAAGAATGCCAGGCCGCCGTCAACGGAGGCATTTCCAGCAGACAGACGACTTTACGAGGGGTATGGTGATCGGGCTGAGAAGGGCAGGTTGGTCGCTTCGTCAAATCGCAGCCGATACCCATAGGGATGTGTCCACGGTGCAGCGCCTGTAGCGAAGATGGTTGGCGCAGGGACATGTGGCACGTGCGAGGGGTCCAGGCGCAGCCCGAGTGACGTCAGCACGCGAGGATCGGCGCATCCGCCGCCAAGCGGTGGCAGCCCCGCACGCCACGTCAACCGCCATTCTTTAGCATGTGCAAGACACCCTGGCTGTTCCAATATCGACCAGAACAATTTCCCGTCGATTGGTTGAAGGAGGCCTCAGGCCTGCACTCCCGGCGTCCGCTCAGAAGACTACCATTGACTCCACAGCATAGACGTGCACGCCTGGCATGGTGCCGGGCTAGAGCGACTTGGATGAGGGAATGGCGGAACGTCGTGTTCTCCGATGAGTCACGCTTCTGTTCTGTCAGTGATAGTCACCGCAGACGAGTGTGGCGTCGGCGTGGAGAAAGGTCAAATCCGGCAGTAACTGTGGAGCGCCCTACCGCTAGACAACGCGGCATCATGGTTTTTGGGGCGCTATTGCGTATGATTCGACGTCACCTCTAGTGCGTATTCAAGGCACGTTAAATGCCCACCGCTACGTGCAGCATGTGCTGCGGCCGGTGGCACTCCCGTACCTTCAGGGGCTGCCCAATGCTCTGTTTCAGCAGGATAATGCCCGCCCACACACTGCTCGCATCTCCCAACAGGCTCTACGAGGTGTACAGATGCTTCCGTGGCCAGCGTACTCTCCGGATCTCTCACCAATCGAACACGTGTGGGATCTCATTGGACGCCGTTTGCAAACTCTGCCCCAGCCTCGTACGGACGACCAACTGTGGCAAATGGTTGACAGAGAATGGAGAACCATCCCTCAGGACACCATCCGCACTCTTATTGACTCTGTACCTCGACGTGTTTCTGCGTGCATCGCCGCTCGCGGTGGTCCTACATCCTACTGAGTCGATGCCGTGCGCATTGTGTAACCTGCATATCGGTTTGAAATAAACATCAATTATTCGTCCGCGCCGTCTCTGTTTTTTCCCCAACTTTCATCCCTTTCGAACCACTCCTTCTTGGTGTTGCATTTGCTTTGTCAGTTAGTGTAAATACACTATAGAGTATATTATACACTGTAGTGTATTTGACTTAAAGTAATCTCCGCTGAAAGCGCTCTCTCTTGGAAGATATGCGTATTATCTGAACTCTGAAAGTCACATTGTGTGTCTGTAAGCTGCTACTAGCGTCAGTTACTGTTTTCACTAGTAAATTATTCTGTTGTCATTACTCGGTAACCTGTTATTTTTTGTTCTCGTTATATCTGTAACAGTGACAGGCATGTAACTGTAACAAAATAACTGCTACGTTATTTTTTCAGCCATTTCTTACCCATTCTATATGTCCAAAAAATAATCTCCTGTTTCACACTGTTTCTGTTATATTCTCTATGTTCTGGTATATTTCTTTATTACTTCTTAATTTTCATTGTTCTGTTATTTAATATTTTTCTCATGACTTTTCTTTCTAGTAGGCAGTATTGCCAGGTCTACAAATAAAAAGTCGGTAGACTGTACGTAAACGTTTCGGGAGATTTTATGAAAATTTCGCTGGATTCTGGAGCACCGAAATGTTATAATGTAACTTAATTGAAGAATGCAATAGTCATTTATTACGATAAAAATGTACAGTTTCAGTCATCTGTACTTTCTGGCCACTCGTATGCTTCTTTGTTTCTTCTCCCCACTTTTCCTGTAGATGTAGTTTATTCATTGCGTACCAATTCCGAAGTTGTAGCAGAATGCAGATTTTATATTCTGTATGCGGGTCGGGGATTTCCCTTCGAATGATGCAGTCACGCGTGAGTTTCGAGTTCAATAAGAAGGGAAAGATTACGCAATTCGAGCCTAAAATGAATGCGGGGAAGTACCTAACGAGTGATGTTATCGCAGTGAGACGAGGGAAGAGTTTTTCTGCACAAATATATTATGTACCATTAATCATTCTTATTTATTTTCCTTAACTTTAGATTAGAAGAAATTTCGGGAGATTTTTTGTTTTTGCGGGTTTTATGGTGTGTTGCCAAAAAAATGGGACACCTCTTGAATTTCGGGAGACCTGGCAACACTGCTAGTTGGCCTACTTCAACTTTATCTGAACTATAGTATATTATAAGATAAAGATAAATGGAGTAGAAATCAAATTGATAAGATTTGCTGAAGACTCAGTTGTCCTAGAGGAGAACGAAGAGAAACTACAAAGTGCATTAATAAGAATGAATACGATATTGAGAGATAAGTATAACATGATAATTAATACAAAAAAGACCGAAATTATGGTACGCAACCGCCAGCATATTACAGTTGACATCAGATTTAATGATATACAACTAAGGCAAGTAAATGTCTTTACCTACTTAGGACGTAAAATCACCCCAGATGGCAAAAGTTCACTGGACATAAAGAGCAGAATTTCCCAAGCAAAGATTGCTCTTTACAAGGAAAGGATACTACTTACATCAAGGAATTTAAATGTGGGGACCAAGAAGAGATTTATTCAGTGCTTTGTCTGGAGTGTGGCCTTGTATGGTTCAGAAACGTGGACTATTAGTGCATGTGATAAGAAACGTCTGGAAGCATTTGAGATGTGGTGCTGGAGGAGGATGGAAAATATCTCATGGACAGCAAAACTCACCAATGGAGAAGTTCTTCGACGAATAGGTGAAAAAAGATCCTTTTTAGCAACAATAGCAACAAATGGAAGGAATGATTCAAGGTAAAAGAGGAAGAGGAAGAGGAAGACCTGGACTGCAATATTCAAGACAGATCAGAGATGACGTTGGAACTGGCCCATATGTGGAAATGAAGAGATTAGCGGATTACAGAGAAGAGTGGAGAAGACGAATTGCTGCCAACCAATCTTAGGATTGAGAATTGAGAACAAGATTATTATTATTATTATTATTATTATTATTATTATTATTATTATTATTATTATTATTATTATTATTATTATTATTTCTAAGTAGAGTTTGATCATTCTATTTAACTGACGAACTGTGAATTACGCGTAATCAGTCGCGTTGCAGTTCTTTTGTGCTGTGGGCCATTCTCACGTTACGTATAAAAATTTGAACGGATCGCGGTGTTATGTCACTGAGCACACGGCCCCCTTCCAGAGCCAAAGCCAGCTGACGCCTGAAGCAAAGCACTTAAGTTGCCATACCTTGCCAGTCCCCACTCCGCGATTATGATCGCATTAACGTGGTACATGATGAGCTATTTGAAGACTATGATGGTGAGAGCTTACAAAAACTGCAATAAGGATTTCCCTGCATTACTTATTGTTGTCCCTCTTCCCCCCACAACTCAATGTTATTTACGTTGCTGCCCCGACTCGAACTACGGACTGTGAGGTAAGACCACCCTGGAGAGTTATCACTTATTCTTTACAGCCAATAAAATCACAGGCTAAACGGTTCTAGAAAGGAGTTTCGACTCCTGCCTCATCACAGCCTTCTAAATCGCTTCGCAGGCCATATAAATGCTAGCACTTCAAGAAGGTTGTTAAGTGTTTAATGTGTGTTGAATTTGCTAACGTTTATAACAAAACAAAAAAAACACACTTCGACTGAAAGGTCAGCGTATTAAATTTCGGTTCAGAAGGAGTAGGATGTGCTTACTATTGCCCATTAACAGAACAGCAGTCCCTACCAGAGCCAACTTCCATCTACACAGCGGAAATGCTAGCAATTCAAGCGGCTATACTTTATGGTACCTCACAACAATTCCAGAAAATTCTCATTCTTCAGCGTGTTACGACGTTTAAAACAACCTGACTGTACCACAAAGATTAATAAATACATATTTGTCATTCTGCAATTAGTGAGAAACGCAGAACTCCCAGGAATAACAGTTCACTTCCTATGGATCAAGGGACATGCCGGAATCGAACACAATGAAACAGTAGACCTCCTCGCTAAACAAAGTACAACTGCAATCCAACTCCCTTATACAGATTTTTCTCCCCTTTATCCGCATGAAAGCTCAAAGAAAATGGTGAATGGAATGGAAAACACAAGATCTGCTCGAAGGACGATATTCAAGCTAATATCCCTAAACAAACCATGGTGCGACAACATCAAACTTGCCAGACGTCACATCACATCCCTCATACGCACGCGACACGGACAAGGATGTTACGCCAACCATCTCTACCGAAAGTGTTGCACCCCCCGTGTGTCAAAGATTTAAACCACGATGTATTTGTTTGTTCAAAGTACAGTACTGCACAAACAGTAATGCTCTCAAAATTGATTAAAACTGGAATTCCATTTCCAACCAGTTCCTTCTCCTGCCAACCAGAGATTTTTGCCGAATTTCTAAAAAATAATATAAATATATAATTTGTGCCTTTTTCTTCCTTTTTTTCCTCTCTTACTTAATCAAAACTTTGTACTGATTTTCGTCACGTTAAAAAAGTGCAAATCATGAACTGTGATGTCAGAACATCCAAGGAGTGTGTGGTGTAAAAGAGAGTGTCTCCAACCAGTGTGCCAGTTCTTCTTTCTCCTATCAACCAGAGAGTGTATGCGATTAGAGCCACATTTCTCAAAAATAGTTTTTGAAATATATAATTTGTTTTACTGCTTTTGTTTTATCAGACATGTTGTTTTATCATGTTCAAAAAAAAAAGAATTGTTAATGTCAGAACATTCAGAGAGTTAGTGGAGTGAAATAGACCGTTTCAGCTGATATTTTCTGTCTGCCATTTATGTCATTTCATTCCTATGGCCTATCTCATATATATATAAATTATTGTGTGACTTGTAAATTTTGAATGGTTTGCTGGCTGTATGGTTGATGGGACCAAAAGTCAAATAATGTATTTTTTAATCAGTTCACAGGACTCGGGTTTCCATTCCGCAGGTTCGGGGACTGGAAGGTTGTATTCGGCGTAACCCACTTCTCTTCATTTATATAAAACACCTAATAGTGATTACATACCTCTACATACAGTACACGAGTAGGATTGAGCGGTTTTTCAAACGTGAAAAAGATCACAATATGAAGATAATATTGGAATTCAAGAAGAGAAAATTGAGCAAATCTTAGTTTATAGAAAGAGTTAGGAATTGGAAAAATTTGCCATAGGAGATATTCGATAAATTTCGAATTTCCTTGAAATGATTTAAGGAAAGACAAGGTGAATAACTGATAGGGAATCTGCCACCTGTGGGACTATTCTAAATGCGGAGATAGATTGATTGATTGATTGATTGATTGATTGATTGATTGATTGATTGATTGATTGATTGATTGATTGATTGATTGATTGATTGATTGATTGATTGATTGATTGATTGATTGATTGATTGATTGATTGATTGATTGATTGATTGATTGATTGATTGATTGATTGATTGATTGATTGATTGATTGATTGATTGATTGATTGATTGATTGATTGATTGATTGATTGATTGATTGACATTAGATGCCGGAGAGAAAGGTCCAGGGTGACGTTTCTTAGCAAGTTGATGAGATTTCGGTGTCACGATCTATCCCTCCAGTGTAAAATAAGGGTACTGAGATGGTATGTCTTTCCAGTACTGTTGTATGGATTTAAGTCCTGGACCTTGACACAAACATCGAGTTAGAAACTGTGAAATTTGGTTGTATCATCGGATACTCAGAATTTCTTGTACAGATCACATCAGCAAATACACTACTGGAAAAGCAGAAACAGATTCTTTTGACAGTAAAATTTCGTAAACTGGGCATATCATGTGGAACAGGCAAAGATTTGCTTTACTGCAGTTGATTCCCCATGAGAAGATAAAAGAAAGAAAACAAATCCATAAATGGAAAACATCATAGGGATATGAGCTACGGATTTTTGGTAAATCTATATATAAATAGAGTGAGAGACTTTTGTCTGTACAACGGTCATTTTTTAAAATTAATTGCATTTCTGTATCGGTAGAGTCCACAAGGAAATGTAAGCTACTTTTTAATTTACCGTAATTTCTGTCTGGCTGTATGTACGCGCGTCACGAGAAAACGGTTGAAGAGAATTTAATGAAAATCGGTATGTGAAGTCGGGAAATAAGTCGCTACAATCTAGGCCATAAATAATTGTATTCACACTGAGTGAAATGGTAGTTTAGGGGAATGCCTAAAAGTTAATTCTCAAATATTTATGTTATTAATGGTCCTCCCGATAAATACTAAAATTATATAGTATTACATTTCCGATCATTTATGTCTTATATATTTTTACCCTCCCAGTTATGATCACAGAGATATTCATGCATTCGGATTTTTGATGCTAAGTCCATATCAGCCCCGAGTCACGAGAAAATGGGTAAAGAGATTTTCATGAAAATTCATGTGTAAAGTCGGGGAAAAGGGAACTACAGTCTACGCTATAAATAATTTTTATAAGATGCTCTAATATCACAGAGTCGGCAGGAAACTAAATGTGAAAGCCTACAAGATAAAATTCTTACAAAACTGATCAACAATAACATTACATTGACCATTGTCTGTTGTCATGTGCTTTGTGTCTTCAGCTGCCCCTCATCTCCGATAGATGGGATTACTGCTGCGTACCGAATATAACAGTTTGACTGAATATTGGCGGGAAGCAGCTGGAGAGTTAGATTTCTCTCTTCTATAGCATGCCATTCCTCTCGTTCAAACGTTTTCTGATACTACTGGTACGTAACACACTGGTTCATCATAGCATTCCAGCTATTCAGTCCCTATTCAGAGGTACTGATTGGAATGAGCAGTGTGCATATTTAACGGAATAATGGCAGATGAGTGTTCACGACAAAATGTGCCATTTTTCATTTGATCGAATATTTTGTATGATAACATTGCTTTTAATCGCTACATTCCTACTGACGGCATTGTAATGTCCTATGTTGATTTTAGTTGTGAAAACCACTAAGACAGCTTTTCTGATAATTCCGCAGCGAAGCACGGGTATATCAGCTAGTTAAATATAATAAAGTATGAGAATATATATTTTTTTATTTTATCCTAACAATCACAATTCTTTTATTAATCGTCGTTATGCGGTCGATTTAATTAGTAGCTTTCTTTTTTCTACCACTACGAGCGCTAATGTGAGTTAATGCAGAGTTTCACTTAAGCCCTTATAACTACATTCGTTGTGGACATTTTTCAAAAATCAAAAAGCACCTGAGGGTATTGAACCAAGGAACACATTAAAGAAATAATTATGTAAATAAGTTAATTTTGCTAGGATTTGAATAAAAAAGAAACCGAATAAAGAAACAAGCGATTTGAGGCTGTTTTTTGGAAACTGCATTTAGGCCGGAAGCTAATTTCGAAATTTGTTTTTTAGTTTCAAACAGCTATCCAAGACTCAGAATTAGAAACTTTTCCGGGCCCTTTATCGCTTCAATTTTCGGTACAATTGAGGAAATTGCTTAATTTTACGTTTTTCCTAGTTTGATAAGAAATATTTTCAACATTAAAACACTTTTTCCCATTGAGAAAACCAAATGATAATAAGTAGATCTCCCGGTCATGGCCATCTATCAACGGCTGCTAATTTCAGATGGCAACCAGCCATAAAACACAGTCTGCACGGTTGCTAGGTAACATTGTCTGACCACCCATCCATACCTTACATCACTGCCTGCACGGTTGCTAGGTAACACTGTCTGACCATCCATCCATACCTTACATCACTGCCTGCACGGTTGCTAGGTAACACTGTATGACCACCCATCCATACCTTACATCACTGCCTGCACGGTTGCTAGGTAACATTGTCTGACCACCCATCCATACCTTACATCACACCCTGCACGGTAGCTAGGTAACATTGTCTGACCATCCATACATACCTTGCAACACTGCCTGCACCGTTGCTAGGTAACATTGTCTGACCATCCATACATACCTTGCAACACTGCCTGCACCGTTGCTAGGTAACATTGTCTGACCACCCATCCATACCTTACATCACTGCCTGCACGGTTGCTAGGTAACATTGTCTGACCACCCATCCATACCTTACATCACTGCCTGCACCGTTGCTAGGTAACACTGTATGACCACCCATCCATACCTTACATCACACCCTGCACCGTTGCTAGGTAACACTGTATGACCACCCATCCATACCTTACATCACTGCCTGCACCGTTGCTAGGTAACACTGTCTGACCACCCATCCATACCTTACATCACCGCCTGCACGGTTTCTATGGTTACACTTCTGTCACGAATTTTGTCGCGTCATGTTACACAATTTTTTGGAGAGCCCTCAGCTATCAGACGTTTATATCAATAGACGACCTCAAAGAAGAGGAATTTCTTGAGAACATGGTCCACAACAAGTTCGGATGAACTTTTCAGATCAGTTATAAATGAAGGATGTGTTACCATGCTGATCGCCAGCATCCGAAACGGATAGGCACACCAAGATGGCGAAGCTCATTAGTAGGCTCAGGATGTATATGACCTAAAAATATTAAAAATATGCAAGCATTTATGACCTAAATATGTATTAAAATATGACAGTAAATATGACTTCGAAATATTCAAAATCTTGCCACTGTTCAAATTAACATTATATTGAAAATATAATTTCAGAATCTAGAACATTCAATAATAATACATAAGTAATATAATTTTTATTGTATTTTGAATTTATTTAATTACTCATTCGAGAGATAACTCACGATTCTGAACAGAATGAAATAAATGCCACATTTGGATGGGCGATCAGAAAGAACTGTATGTATGTTCAGTCGTCAGCCCTAAGGCTGATTCGATCCTCAACAGCTCTGCCTTCAGCTGTCATAGATTGCCTAGGCATCACTGAAGAGGCGTACTAGGGAAATAAGGAGTGAGGTAGTTTCCCGTTGCTTTCCTCGCGGAGCCAGTAGTTGCTTTTACATATCAGTCTGCCAAGCCCACTGAAATGCATGCACCAACCGACCCTATGAGCAACATTTTCACACCATTCATAGCAGGGACTGGCTGCATAATGAATGGCCTTACTAGCATCACTCATACCTCAGTCACTTTTATATTGTCAAAGCCAAGGATAAGACAGAGACAGATCAATGAAGGTAACAAAATTGCTCTAGCCTATACCCGAAGACATAGTGCACTGTAAACGCTAGGTCCTGCCAGCAAAGGCATCAGAAAGAACTACAATAGCAAATTACATATATTTTAATTTTTTCAATTAGGATCAATCATCTATTTTACCGCAGAATTGACTTGTAACGGGAAAACAATCGCTCAATATCGCAGGATGTTATTGGGACATATTTGAAGTAAGTCAAATTATTAGAATTCAATTGAGAATCACTACTCTGTCGTTTTATATGCATCTGTCTCTTTCTATACAGCTAACCCTTCTAGTTTACGTAAATGTATATTTCTAAGAAAGACAACTAGGAGATGTGAAAATTCCGTCTTTGAGACGACTGAAAACAGATATGTGAAATGGAATAAAAAGATGGAAATATGACAAAAGGACGAAAGTTCACGGGAAAATATGACAATAATACGAAAAATTAGTGGAAAATGACAAAACACGTTGAGAGAGCCAAAATATGACTTTATATAACCCGTGAAAATTGCATAATTTTAGTTATCGTAGATAAAATAATGCTTAACTTGTGCTTTCCATGGACAAGAAATAAAATATGATATGTCATAAATATCCGGGCCCTACTCATCAGAATAGATAAATGAGCAGGAATACAATGAATACTCCCACCAGAGTGAACTGAGTCGCAGTGGTAGATTCCAGTGGATTGTAGAGTATCAAGACGGCTGTCGTTTCTTCTCGCTCTCAGTCTGAACGCTGTATTCCCCACCGAGAGTGTAATTCTCGGTTATCAACAGCTCACTAATGACCAGATAGAGAAAAGAATCCTTTGTTTTTAGCCTCTTAAATTACACCGTACGGCCGTCAGTATAAGACTGGCAGACACTCGTCAATTACAAGGGATACCCCAGCTTGACCTATATAGTACAGCGCAATTAATGTCAAGTCGAGATCCGGGTTGAGCTGTTCTCCACTTGAGGTGCAAAATATACCTCTCCGGTAGGTAACACAGAGAAACCAAGGGAATGATAGTAAACGACGGTTCTCTGACTATCAGTACGTTTTCACATGCATTTTTCAAGCCGATCTGTCTTTCTCCATCCTCTTAGTTTTCCAGTATCTTCTATTAGTTTGTCCTGCTCCATGGCTAAATGGATAGCGTGCTGGCCTTTGGTCACATGGTTCCCAGGTTCGATTCCCGGCTGGGTCGGGAATTGTAATCATCATTGGTTAATTGGTTAATTTCGCTGGCACGGGGGCTGGGTGTATGTGTCGTCTTCATCATCATTTCATCCTCAAGTAAAATAACCTGCACCTGGTGAGTCGTATATTTATCCTCGTACACTCCCGCACTAAAATTCATACGCCATTTCATTTTTGTTCATTAATTTTCACGCTGTCCGTCATCTAATAATAATAATAATAATAATAATAATAATAATAATAATAATAACTAGCAAATGTACCCGTTCTTCGCACGGGAATTGATAATGGATTGCACGATTCCTTCGTGAATTTATGCGAAGCTACATGCATGTATTCAAACTTATAATAGGGCATGTTAAACTGATGAAAAAAAGAAAGAAAGATGAGACAGAATAGGACGATCGAAGAGTTGAAATGAAATGTCGTATGGCTTTTAGTCCCGGGATATCCCAGAATGGGTTCGGCTCGCCAGGTGCAGGTCTTTCTATTTGACCCCCATAGGCGACCTGCGCGTAAGGATGAGGATGAAATGATGTTGAAGACATCACATACACCCAGCCCCCGTGCCATTGGAATTAACCAATTAAGGTTAAAATCCCCGACCCGGCCGGGAATCGAACCCGGGACCCTCTGAACCGAAGGCCAGTACGCTGACCGTTCAGCCAACGAGTCCGACATAGAAGAGTTTATTGAGCGGTACCGTTCCTGGTTCGAAGTTGTACGAAGTTCTCCCTGTTCCTCGAGGCCATATTGTTTCTTATCTGAAACCTGGAGTGACGCTGCGTCTGAAGACTGATGAAACCAATTGTTGACGATAATCTCCCTAATTATCCGTTCTATCTAAAAGAATAAAATGCTCTTCAGTTCTTCCCGTTAACCAACCTTGAAGTGCCATGACAGCCTGTAAAACACTCCGTTAATAATAATAATAATAATAATAATAATAATAATAATAATAATAATAATAATAATAATAATAATAATAATAATCGTATGGCCTCAGCTACCGTGTGCAGACATTTCAATTTGACGCCATCTGGCTGTCTGCTTGTCAATTTCGACGTTCCGTTTTACTCTAGGCCCACTAGATGGCAGACCAAGTAAACCGAAACTCTCTTGGGCGTCTATGGCTGAGATTTAATTAATTTTGTCGGATAAACACCAAATGTGTCACCAGAGATCTTTTACATGCCGATATCGTACGACATGGAGTGTCGAATGGACTTTTTTCCGCCCTTCAAAAATCCGACTACCTCTGCCGGGTTTGAACCCGCTATCTTGGGATCCGGAGACCGACACCCTACCACTGATCCACAGAGGCAGCACTCCGTTAATGATATCTCCCTTATATCGTCATGTCGAAAAGGGGCACGTGAGAAAAAGTGTTTGAAATAGATTTCCATTAAGGCTGGTAGATATTTCCATTAAGGTTGGTCATGTATGTTTTATGGGAGGATAAAAATCTCTGTTTGGATCTTCATAGTAACCCCAGTCCATTCAGGGATTTAGAAATAATTTTTGTCCTAAAACCTATCCAAGGACGGGTAGATTCTAAACATAAAGTTTGGTAGAAATTTATCCAGTAGTTTTCCAGTTATAAAAACTCAGACAAACAGACAACCAGACACCAAAGCTGAAAAATAAGCAGATTGTCATTATTACACCTGAAACGGATAACTGTACGAAAATTCTACCAAAATATTCAATGTACAGACACGCGTTCGATACGATTTTATTTATATACAACCCGTGACAATAAAGTTCGGTGAATAGTCCTGTACTATCAACATAATGAACAATGCACGACAGTGACCTTACTGTCCTTCGAAATAGTCCCCTCCCTCAACTTTTCACTGCTGAGATCGGCGATACATGTCCTGGAAACTTTGCAAGAAGGCTTCTTTTGGGATGGTGTTCAAAAGCCTCGTCACGTTTCGTTGGATGTCAGGAGTATCGTAAAATCTCTGTCCTTTCAAAGCGAGTTTGATGCGTGACTTTTCAGCTCTGACATGTTTCCGATGAGGGGATCCCGGAGAACGCCATTCCATGCTTTGCCGTTTCGTTTCAGGGTCGTACCGAAGACACTACGTTTCATCCTCAGTGACAATACAGTTAAGGAAATTTGGTGTCGCATCCGCCGTTTCAACAAAATTCTGTGAAGCCTCTAAACGTGCCTGCTTGTGATCGTCAGTCAAGTGATGTGGCACAAGACGAGAACACGTTTTCCTCTTCCCTAACTTCTGGGTAACGATTTGTCGCACGGATTCACGGTTAATCTGCAGTTCATTCGCTATCATGCGCACAGTTAATCGCCAATCGTTCGTGATTAATCTCCTCACCTTCTCAATGTTTTCGTCACTGACGGCGGTCGCCCGTCTTCCACTACGGGGGTTGTCAGAAACACTTTCCCGGCCTCCTCAAAAACGGGCGAACCACTCGTACACACACTTCAAGGACAGTACTTGATCTTCATAAATACGTACCAGCGTCGCATGCGTTTCTTTCGGTGTCTTGCCAAGCTTAAAAGAAAATTGTACATTGACCTTTTGGTCGTTCATGTTCCTGTTCGGAGTTTAGAACCAACGCACTAAACACGTACTGTGTCAAACAGGTCTTACACGGCACGCACACGATGCTCAACTGAACAACGTTGGGAGCAGGTGGTCAAAACCTGGTGCTACGCAGGTGCAGCGTTGTGTGTCGCCAGTGTTGCCGGATCGACCGTTCTGACTTCATTTACCGAATTTTATTGTCGCAGGTTGTAGATAAATACTAGAAAAAATGGTAGATATGTCGATTGAGAAAAAGAAGGAAAGGAAGTTCCTCAGAAAGATTTTGAGTCCTAACAAAGTGTAAGAGGGTTTGTCCTCCATCTTAGGTCAAACAAGGAACTGTATGCGAGAGTCGAAAAGATCACCACCGTTATGAAGAAACGAAGGTTAAACTCTTATGGTCACCTGAAGAGAATGAACCCATTGAGGCTAGGGGAGCGTATCACAAATGAAGTGGTTGTTCTTAGGAGGGTATGTCAGCCTCAGTTAGATAATAGAGGTTAAAAGTAGGAAGCTGGAATATTTCAGTCGCGTCACGAGGAATGAGAAAAAAACACACAGGATCCTGAAAATCATACAACACCAAGTTCCCGATTATCCGAGTGCGGATTATCCGAGGTTTTTTGCATTATCTCATTTATTGCTGTCTCGGCAATTTGAATACGTGCGAACTGCGCGTTTGAATTTCGAGCGACCGGGCGAGTTGGCCGTGCGGTTAGGGGCGCACAGCTGTGAGCTCGCATCCGGGAGATAGTGGGTTCAAATCCCACTGTCGGCAGCCCTGAAGATGGTTTTCCGTGGTTTCCCATTTTCACACCACGCAAATGCTGGGGCTGCACCTTAATCCAGGCCACGACCGCTTCCTTCCCATTCCTAGGCCTTTCCTGTCCTATCGTCGCCATAAGACCTATCTGTGTCGGTGCGACGTAAAGCAAATAGCAAAAAATTCGAGGGCACTCTCAACTGCGAGTGTGCTGGTGGCATGAGAAGTAAACACTAAACACGGTACTGTATAGCAGTTCTTTGTTGGTGTTTTGTGATAGCAGTCATGGCTATGAAACGAAATAAAGTGCTTTTAGCTCTAAAGCAAAAACCTGAATTAATTGCAAAGTTCAAGAGGGGAGAATCAGTAAAGAAATTAGCGAATGATAATGGGACTGGTAGAAGCCTCCGTCGCTCAGGCAGTAGCGCGTCGGCCTCTCACCGCTGCATTCAGTGGTTCAAATCCCGATCACTCCATGTGAGATTTTTGCTGGACAAAGCGGAGGTGGAACAGGTTTTCTCCGGTTACGACCGGTTTTCCCTGTCATAATTCATTCCAATAACACTTCCTCTTTTTCCTTTTCTCAGCTTTTCCAACACCTGTGGGATCGCGGGTATGAGCTGCGTCGCAAATTAAATTTGGTCCTGTTTAACGGTCAGATGCCCTTTCTGACGCCAACCCTATATGGAGCGATGTAATCACCATTGCGTGTTTCTGTGGTGGTTGGTAGTGCGTTATGTTTTCTGAATATGAAGAGGAGAGTGTTGGGACATACACAAATACCCAGTCCCTGAGCCAGAAGAATTAATCACAAGTGATCAAAATCCCCGACCCGGCTTGGAATCGAACCCGAGATCATCTGAACCGAAGAGCAGTACGCTGACCATTCAGCCAACGAGCCGTACTCATGCCAGCAACATTCTCCAATAACATTTCATTTCATGTCAGTCATTAATCATTGCCCCAGAGGAGTGCGTCAGGCTTCGGCAGCCGGCACAATTCCTATCCTCGCCGCAAAATGGAGGCTTCATTCATTCGTCCCTGACCCGGTCACTGACTGGAAAACAGGCTGTAGGTTTTCATGTTTCAATGGGACTGGTGCACGTATGCGACATGATTCGGCATTGGAAAGTGTTGAAACTATCTTATATTATGGTGAACAGTGAGATTTTAATTATAGTGTTGTTGTTGGACTTCGGAACATTCGTACTTGTATACGAAAGAACTTAAATAGATCTCAGAGCAAAAGAAAACTACCGATTTTTTTTCGCCCAAGACAAAAATGACGTTTTGTATACTTTTTGGTACTTGAAGTGTTTTTACCAACAATGGACGTTGTAAGTAAATTTTATATTGGCCTACTTTTTTGATAAAAGTGATTAGTGAATCTTTTAATTGTTTGACATTATTGCATTTTCAAACAGTATTGTCTGTTCCGTATTATTGAAAGTTTCGTTGAGGATTAAAATGCGCAAAAGCATTTTTTTTGCTAATTGCTTTACGTCGCACCGACATAGATACGCCTTATGGCGACGGTGGGACAGGAAAGGGTTAGGAGTGGGAAGGAAGTGGCCGTGGCCTTAATTAAGGTACAGCCGCAGCATTTGCCTGGTGTGAAAATGGGAAACCACGGAAAACCAGTTTCAGGGCTGTCGACAGTGCGGTTCGAACCTACTATCTGCCGAATACTGGACACTGGCCGCACTTCAGCGACTGCAGTTATCGAGCTCGGTCAAAAGCATATTATCCATGTTTTCAGTTATCCGTGCGAATTTGGCCTGTGATTAGCTCGGATAATCGAGAATTTGTTGTACAAGGGAAACTAGATACAGTAGTAGCAGAGAACCTGCCAGGAAAAAAAAAATTGGGAGGCCAAACTGTGAGAATGGTTCAATCTAAATTCTGCCCAACTGTTCAGGACAGCAATGAACAAGCCAGTGGTAGCCATGATGACAGCCGCTATCCCTAACGAATAAGCCAACTGAAGGCGAAGAAGAAGAAGAAGAAGAAGAAATGTTCAAGCGGAAGCAATGTACTGTGTGGCCTGTCGACATTCCTGTCTGACAAGCCGGAACGTTGTACAGTATATCAGGAGAGTGCCATACACACAAGGGAGCTTGTAACGGAGTGACCTGACAAGTGACCTTCACCCATACATTAGTCCAGTGACCAGCAGGACGCACCAAAAGTGACCTTCGTGACATCACTCATTTGTCTGCTACAACAGACGACACGCAGCAGAGTTCGGTACGCAAGATTACGGTCAGAGGACCTCTGATGATGAAACAAGTTAAAGCTAAAAATAGGTTCAGATAACGTCTACCTTGCCACTCGTTTCAATTACCTTCCTTTCTGTTCCGGATTTTAAATTCTCCCAGTTTTTTTTACACGCCTCTACCACCCTATTCCTACACATTTCCTCCGTTTGACATGAATGAGTCTTATGGCTGGGGTTTATCCGAAAAAGTGTGTAACACGGCAAAATGTCACGTTAGTCGTTAACGTGGGCCTTGGTAGCCAAAGATGCTGCGGCTGTGGATTTGTAAAAATAGAGTGTGTTTAAATAGAAAGTGTAACGTCACATTAGTCGTTACCGTAGGCCTTGGTCACCAAAGATGCTGTGTGAAATGATGAAAACAAATCGTTCGTTATCAGTATTTGAGTTTCATTTATTGAAAGACATATTCATGTTTTTCGCAAAAAGAAAGGTTTCTTTCTTTTTCTGTTCTAAATTTCAGATTTTCTCGTTTTTTATTGTTTTTTTTTTTACAGACCTCTCTCATGCCACTTCATATTCCCCTGCGTCCTGTTCCAGGTTTCAAATTCTCCCAGAGTCCTATAAGTCTCATCCATTCTAGTTCTTCAAATTCTCCCTATATCTTACAAGCCTCTCCACGCCATTTCCTTGATATTCCCTTCTTTCCTTCTACAGTTTTTTTAATTCTCCCCGTTTTATTTTTCTTTCCAAACCTCTCCGAAGTCAATTCTTCAAACTGCTTTCATTCCTATTCTGTTATAGCTTTTCGTTCGAAATTCTCTCTTCTACACTAGCTTCGCGTAGCCTTATCTAAATTTGAGGGATCCGTCTGGTGAATAAGTTACGGACATTTCAGGTTATTATTTATGATTGTATTTATTTCAAGTGAAGTGGAATCAGAAAAGTTATAACTGTTGACCAAAATGGTTACAGATGAAGTTACAACTTTTAGTTATACATTTTAAATTCCCCCAATTTCCTACAAAATATCCCTCACAGCCCTTCGTTTAACATTTCCCACTTATTCTACTGCAGGTTTCAATTACAAATTTAAAATTCTCCAAGTTTCTTACGGCATGCACCTCTGCCATGGCCCTTCCTAAACCAACACTTTCCGAGTGTGTCAGTGCCGATTTTCCCCACGCTGTGGGTATCCACGGTATCCTCTTCCTATCGTAAGAGGTGGCTAAAAAGGGGCAACAAGGGCTCTTAATTTGGGAGTGTGGATTGAAGGCCACAGGGCCTTTAGCTGGGTCCTGACTTTCATCTATCTTACCCTACGTCCCTCGATTAATTCTTGTTCTTTTCCGACCCTGATGCTATTACGTCTCCGAATCCTAGGAAGTCTGTCATGTTCACGCCCTCCATGACCCTTCTCTTACTTTGGCTGATACCTTCATTTTTCAAAGAATCGGAGCCCTTCCATTTTTTACCTACGATTACTGCTAATAGATAATGGTTGCCCAGTTGTACTTCTTCTCACAAAATTTGCGGTAGGCTGTCAGTATTGTAACGGCCGCAGGCTTTTGACGACCTCGTAGACTTAGAGTAGTTATTTTTTTAAAGACATATATTATATGGATAAAAAATTGTCTTCAATAGAACGTCGTACATTTGGAATGTGGGTAATAAATCAGTGTAGTATTGATAGAATAATCGAATACAAAATAATCAAAACAACAACCAAACCCCATGGCACTACAGTCCCTGAAGGGACTTGGCCTACCAAGCGACCGCTGCTCAGCCCGAAGGCCTGCAGATTACGAGGTGTCGTGTTGTCAGCACGAGGAATCCTCTCGGTCGTTATTCTTGACTTTCTAGGCCGGGGCCGCTATCTCACCGTTAGATATCTCCTAAATTATAATCACGTAGGCTGAGTGGACCTCGAACCAGCCCTCAGGTCGCGAGAAAAATTTCTGACCTGGCCCGAATTCTAACCCGGAGCCTCCGGGTAAGAGGCAGGCTCGCTACCCCTACACTACGGTGCCGGCATAAAAAATAATCGCTTATTCTATTATATTTCCCCTTCGATTATTTTTCGATTATTATTCATTCGAATGAATGACGCAATCAAATAGTGAATATTTTTCCGTCAGATTATCTGTCGATTATCCATTAGAATCAATGAGGCAATCTTTCGAAATAATTGAATGAAAAGTGATGTTAATAAGGCAGTTAATTCACTCATTTAGTTTCAACATTTGGAGGTACGTATGGAAAAAAAAAAGCGTATTTCTATTTTTCATAAGAGTTCATTTATTCGCTTATTTCAGTTCATTATCCATCCCACACATTTAAACCGAAAAATTGATTCATGACGCATTCAAATATTCTATGCGATACAACTGAATGATATTTGAAACTCATTCGATTATTTATTCGATTATTTAAACAATCGGATAGAGGTTAATCGATTATTAAAGTATTCGATTATCCCATCACTACTGTGCAGTATGGGTAAAAGTTCAGGAGCAATACTAGGCTTACATCCGGGAGCCTTGAAGATGGTTGTCCGTGGTTTCCTATTTACGCACAGGCAAATGCTGGGGCTGTACCTTAATTGAGGCCACGGCCGCTTCCTTCCAACTCCTAGGCCTTTCCTATCCCATCGTCGCCATAAGATCTATCTGTGTTGGTGCGACGTAAAGCCACTAGCAAAAAAAAAATGTAAGATCAATAAATGAATTGCCCAATGAGCTGAGATAGTTGCTAGGCACAATATTCAAATTAAAGTGATGTCTTTTCCATTCTTAAGTATGTTATTCTATACAAGTGACCACGATGTATTCATAAAGACAGCTAACCTCCAACTGAAAGCGTGAGGCAACACAGCGCTACCTTATAACAGAGTATGCGTGTAACGTCACAATTTAGCACGAATTTTGCCTTACTTTGAAGTGCAGTTTCGTGGAAACTACGTTTCAATTTTTCAATTTATTAATTTATCTGCCAATTGATACATTAAACATAATCGTAAATTAAATACTCTCTGCGATATACGCGTTCAACCCAAACATTAAAAGCGTCTTAAATTTTTTCTTTCCATGTACCCATTGTCAAGGAAGGTAAGTCTACATTCAAAAAAGAATCACCACCACCATCAGTGTAGTCTTTTGATTACAGATTTATAATTCGTCCAGTTTAGTGCAAACCTCTCCCAAGTCAAGTCCTTCAATTGTACTCCTTTCTTGTTTCAGAGTAGAATTTGACTAGAAATTCTCCCAGTTCCTTAAACATCATCCGATGGTCTTTTCATTAATATAATGTCTCACCTTTTTCAGGTACAGATTTAAAATTCTCCCACTTTCTTACAATCTTCTCCCATGCCACTTTCTTCAACTTTGCTTGCCTCCCGATCTATTATCGCAGTCGATAGCGCACTCGTCCTGTCCTTGTAATCTGTAGTAAATGGACCTGCTCCCTCGCTCTAATGTCCCGGTACTAAAAGCTCTCACGATCTCCGGAAGACAGTCGTCTATCTCCCGCTGTGTTCCGGGGTGTCTCCGCACCCATTTCCGTAGCATTCATCGTGCGGCTAGGGCGCGGTCTCCTAGAAAAACAGCGTTCAGGGAACACACTAGCCCAATAGTATCTGCACAGCCCTTTATCGCGTTGGTGTCGTCTGAGCAGGTTACTCTGACTCGCAACTTAAATAGCCGTCGGAATGCAATTTCACTTTTGGAATAGTGTAATGGTACACTACCTCTATATTGAAGGAAGAGTTTAATGCCGCACAGTGTAAGGTTTTCTGTGTATTAGTAGACTAACGTCGTAACGGACGTAATACGCGGCCACCTGGAGAAAACAGAATTGGGCCTCCACAAAGAAAATCTGTTTTTTTTTTAATTTGCTTTACCGACTCAGGTATTATGGCGACGATGGGAGAGTAAAGGGGGCTAGGAGTGAGAATGAAGCGGCCGTGGCCTTAATTTGCCTGATGTGAAAATGGGAAACCACGGAAAACCATCTTCAGGGCTGGCGACAGTGGTGTTCGAACCCATTGTCTTATGAATGCAAACTGACAGCTGCGCACCGTAACCGCACGGCCAACTTGCTCGGTAAAAAATGATGATGATGATGATGATGATGCTTGTTGTTTTAAGGGGCCTAACATCGAAGGTCATCGGCCCCTAATGGTACGAAATGAAAGAACAAAAATTGCAAAGGCATCCACTGACCAAAATAAAATAAAATATGGCATGAAGAATGAATGGATGGACAGGAACTCAACAAAACACAAAACAAACAAACAAAAACCAGTGGATCGGACTCAATACAGATCGAAAATAACATTACTACCGACCAAGGAACCACTTATAAAGCACAATGATGCTTGGTGTCTAAAGGGGGTGCAAAATCCACGTCTAAGGCCCCACAGAATGGTACATGTCGCGAGTAAAATAGAACCATGGTATGTGTCATGTTGAGGTATTAATCAGAAGTAGCGAAGATCCACGGTGTTCCACAAAAGATGGTACTACTCACAAGTATTGCAATACGTACAAGTAACGCAGACCTATGGTGTGTCTCACACAATGGCCCAACTCAGAGTCAACGCAAACCGAGAAGGTTCCCCACCTAGGTGTACTAAACACGGGCGCCGGTATTCCCGTGGTGTTCCTCACATAGTGGGTACTAATCACAGGCAACGCAGACCCACGGTGCTGCTCATATAGTGGTACAACTCACAGGCTACGCCCAGACCCGCGGTGTTGCACACATGGGTACGACGCACGGGTACTGGAATCCACCAGGCCAGGCTTTTACTGCTACTAATCACAAACCTATTTCGTACCGAATTTAGTGGTACTACTCGCAAGTACAGGCAACCTATGGTGTTCCCCGCGTGATGGTACGTTTCAAAATTAGTTGCATGGTTCTAATTCAGTCAGCCCTTGGTCGCCCCTTTTAGTCGCCTCTTACGACAGGCAGGGGGTACCGCGGGTGTATTCTACATGTGCGTCCCCCACCCGCAGGGGGTGCTCGGTTAAAAAAAATAATTGTAAAACCTGTAAATAACACACAAAAAAAGTGACTGTAGCAGATGGAAGCAAAACTTTAATTCAGTCTAAATCCCTTTAATATTTAAGAACTTGCCTTAAGATTATAGGCTACTAATTAATGAATTTTGTTTCAAAAATTACATATTTTGTGTCCGCCTCTGTGGTGTACTGGTTAGTGTGATTAGGTGCCACCCCCGGAGGCCCGGGTTCGATTCCCGGCTCTGCCACGAAATTTGAAAAGTGGTATGAGGGGTGGAACGGAGTCCACTCAGCCTCGGGAGACCAGCTAAGTAAAGGTGGGTTCGATTCCCACCTCATCCATCCTGGAAGTGATTTTCCGTGGTTTCCCTACTTCTCCTTCAGGCAAATGCTGGGATGGTACCTACCTTAAGGCCGCTGTTCAGCATAGCAGGTGAGGCCGTCTGGGCGAGGTAATGGTCATCCTCCCCAGTTGTATCCCCGACCCGAAGTCCCACGCTAAGGACACTGCCCGTGAAGTGGTAGAGGTGGGATCCCTCGCTGAATCCGAGGGAATAAACGTCCCTGGAGGGCAAGCAGATAAAGAAGAAGAAATTGCATATTTTGTATGAATTGAAATACGAGATAAGTATACAGCATGCTTCTAGTTTTGGTTTCCATATTTTTGAAACCTCACTATAGTCGCGTCAGAGTCTAATGAAACTAGATCATACGACGTGCTCTCCGAGTCCAAAGGTATTGATAATTTCGCAGGAATCATATTCTAAGTTGAGAAGGCTGAATTCTACGTCTGTATTCGGTCATACCATTTCTTAGATAATCCTTTCTTGGTTCTACTTTCGAACATGATCGTTACATGGAAGAAACAGTAACAGGAAGAGTTAGAAACAGATAAGCGACGTACATATGTCTGAAATTGTGATAGAGTTATAAATACAGTATATATAATTAAACAGCCTTGTAAATCCCCTAATACCGGGCGAATTGCCGGTGCGGTGAGACGCGCGCAGCTGTGAGCTTGCATTCGGGAGACAGTGAGTTGAACCTCACTGTCGGCAGCCCTGAAGATGGTTATCCGTGGTTTCCCATTTTCACACTAGGCAAATGCTGGGGCTGTACCTTCATTAACGCTATGGCCACGTCTTTCTTAGCCCATCGTCGCCATAACACCTCTCTGTGTCGGTGCGACGTAAAGCAAATTCTAAAAAAGAAAGAAAAAAATAGAATCCTTTAAGGGCAGGGGCAGTGCTCGTTTATCTCATCAGATGAGCAGGTCCTGAGGAACATTATTATACAGGTTATTTTCTAGTTTGTTTCGTGAAAACGCATTACCGCATGTTGTACATTTGTGTAGTCTCACATCTGAGTAGGTGCAATGGTGACTTTCGAAGTCAACACTTCGTGAAAACGTACAGTATTATTACATTCTTGGCACTTACTTAGTTTTTCCGCACGGAGGGTTGAGATTCCATATTTGAGAAAGCGTACACCTGCACAATTCGTTCTTCCATAACCAATTACACCTGGTGGTGACTTTCAAGTTCTTGAGCTTCTGCCCACGTGGACATTTTCTATTCTCTCATAAAGTTATCTACTAGTAATGGCGTTCTAATCAGATACAGTATAGATAAGGCCATGAGGGTCTTACCATTAGAGGTATTGATAAACTAAATTTGTTACGTATGGCATGTTTCCACGTCGAGGGATCCATCAAAAGTGGAGGATACAGAGGCAATGTTTCGTTTGCAGCGTTTCGAGAGGGAATGAGTTGCTCTTGTTATAGGAGATGTCTATGACAGAATCATTACAATATTAATAAATGCAGGTAGATGCAACCATCTCTACTTACGTACTATAATATTTTTCCAACCCGTTCAAAAAAACATTGTGACATCACATTTCCTGTCGATGGTGGGATTTGAACACAGGTCCCACAAATGCTAAGCATACTGTAACATTTATGTGCACCTTTTAGTCTATTTAAACCAAAGCGAAAGTTTTAAATCTATATTTTTCGAAAAATGGAGGGAAGTTGCTTCTTAATATATACGTATTTACGCGAATAATACCCGCATATTTTTTTTAAAATGTTGAGGCACGAAATTGGGGTGCAGGTTTTATTTGCATCAATGTTGGCATTTTTTTCAAAATTAGCCTTCCTAAAGTCAGGGTGCGGGGATTATTCGGTGGTGGGGATTATTCGCGTAAATACGGTATATCTTTTTACAATTTAAAGCCTCCGTAGCTCAGGTGGCAGCGCGCCGGCCTCTCACCGCTGGGTTCCGTGGTTCAAATCCCGGTCACTCCATGTGAGTTTTGTGCTGGATAAAGCGGAGGCGGGACAGGTTTTTCTCCGGATACTCAGGTTTTCCCTGTCATATTTCATTCCAGCAACACTCTCCAATATCATTTCATTTCATCTGGCATTCATTAATCATTGCCCCAGAGGAGTGTGACAGGCTTCGACAGCCGGCACAATTCCTATCCTCGCCGCTAGATGGGGCTTCATTCATTCCATTCCTGACCCGGGCGAATGACTAGAAACAGGCTGTGAATTTTCATTTTCATTTTCCAATTTCCTTTGCGTCGCACCGATACAGGTAGGTCTCATGGCGAAGAAGGGAGAGGAAAGGCCTAGGAGAGGGAAGGAAGCGGCCGTGGCCTTAAGTAAGGTACAGCCCCAGCATTTGCCTGGTGTGAAAATGTGAACCCACGGATAACCATCTTCAAGGCTGCCGTCAGTAAGGTTCGAACCCACTAATTTTGACCTGTAACTATACTGACCATGTTCTGTAACTTACCATAAGTGAACCGAATCCCAGATGGCACGTATGTAGTGTCTCCTTGTGAGTCCATTCGGTCGGTGGCTATGTCTCACTATTGCTACCTTATTTCTTTAGAATGTCAGAAATAGAATATTCTGGTAACGACAGGTGAATTCATTCTGTTCATTCCCCCCGACATTTCAGGTAACACGAGGGTGAATATGCTCTGCTGTTCCCTAGCACCCACCCCTTCTCAGCAAAAGCTAAACCCCCCTGGAGCGACCGATAATAAATGACGAGATGGTGTCTGTATCCCCTTCCCCTAGAAAGGGGGCTCCACTACGCCTTATTAAACTCGAGCTGCTTTCCCTTATAAAGCCACTCACTCACCAGTATAGATAGGGCCATGAGGGTCTTACCATTAGAGGTATTGATAAACTAAATTTGTTACGTATGGCATGTTTCCACGTCGAGTGATCCATCAAACACACTGACTGCCTTTCAAAAGTGGAGAAGGATCACAATTTATACTAGTAAATGGAAGGTGAAGTGTAGCCATCTATAAAAGTAGAGTTAAGTTATGCATATGTAGCGAGTGAGTTGGCCGTGCGGTTAGGGCCACGCTGCTGTGTGCTTGGATCCGGCAGACAGTGGGTTCGAACCCCCTCTATCGGAAGCCCTGAAGATGGTTTTCGGTACTGTCCCATTCTCTCTCCAGGCAAATTCTGTGGCTGTACCTTAATTAATCCCATGGCTGCTTCCTTCCATCTCCTAGCCATTTCCTATCCCATCGTCGTCATAAGACCTGCCTGTAACACTGCGACGTAGAACAGATAGAAAAAAAGTGCAAAATAAAAGTAATTGCCAGAAAGGGGACATAAGAAAGCAAAAAGAAATGAGTTTACCTTCCCTTTGAGATCAAATCAAGAGCTGTATGAAAAATGCGAGAACATTTCAACCCCGATAAGTAAAAGGTGACTGGTTTTTTTATGGGCACTTGAGAAGAATGCGACCGGAACGCCTAGCAAATAAGATCCTCGTCTTCCAGGAAAGAGGAAACACCGAAGTACCATGGCTGAAAGAAGTTCATCAGGGACTTAAAAACTGTGGCATTGAGTAGAGAGATATTACTAGAGCCCGGATTTTTATACAGTAACAGGTTAGATTCCAAACTAATTTGGTTAGTAGGAAGGTGTCGGCCACCCGCTCTTCCATAACGTAGCAAGGGTAACATAAATTAGAGGGGTTCTAATGGACCATACCCCTCATGTTTATGCAAACCCCATAGCACGATCGTTGTGAAGGTAGACTATACTCGCTACTCGCTTCAGAAAGTTTGCATTCTAACCTAGTAATGCATAAAAATCCGAGCTCTAGATATTACAAACAGAACAGTGTTCAGAAGGAAAATTGCGGATGTGACGGATCTGTTCGTAGAGAAACCCAGGAGAACAAGAAGGGTGTTCTCGGATAAGGAACGAGCGAAAGCGAGCCAGAGAATGAAGGAGTATTGGCGTAAAAAGAAAGAACATCAACAGTCAAGAAAGAAGCGTAATCGTAACCCATACGAGATTGAAACAATCCTAAATAAATAAATAAATACATAAATAAATAAATAAATAAATAAATAAATAAATAAATAAATAAATAAATAAATAAATAAATAAATAAAAGTAATTAGAGTTACCTGAGAAATATTTGTCCAATTAAATCTGTTTATATTTATTTTTGAATTTTTTCTGCTTTGCGACGCACCAAAACAGATAGGTCTTATGGCGACGATGGGATAGGCAAGGGCTAGGAGTGGGAAGGAAGCGGCCGGGGTCTTAATCAAGGTACAGGTTTGTCTAGTGTGAAAATGGGAAACCCCATCTTCAGAGCTTCCGACAGAAGGGTTCGAACCCACTATCTCCCGAATGCAAGCTGATAGCTACATGAACCAAACTGCACAGCCACTTTCTCGGTACAAAAAAAAAAAAAAAAGAAATGTGCAAGCGCAAGATCTGGGTAGTATGGTGGATGTTCAAGAAGGCGTGGCGCATCATCAAGTGTTTCCTGTCCATCCCGAAGGCGTTTGAACAAGTCGTAAAGAAATTTTCTGCTTACAGCTTTTGTTCCAATACCACATGAGTCTTCGTCGCCGTTTTTCGCAATTTGTAACAAAACTTTATGTTTATGCGTTGCTCCATTGCACTATGACAGGTGTCTTCGCACGCACTACGTTCGACTAGAACTAACCTACTTCAGCTCTCTGTGTTCAACGCTACGTGGCGCTTCTCGAGGTGTCTCTCTCTAATCACAAGTGCATTCACACAGTGTTACCACACGTTACCAATTTATTGTACATTTTAGACACATGTTGTATGTCTGTATTTATGCATAGAGGATGGTTGCATAGTTGTACTTTCTCTTAGAGCAATGATTACCACCACGACTACACATGACCAGAAGGTTTCTTGGAACCTACATGGATCCACCATCAGCTGTCATAAATAACCTAAGCGTCACTGAAAAGACTTACGAGGGAAATAAGGAGTGAGGGAGTGAGTTTATTGTTGTTTTCCTCACCCATCCAGAAAATGCTGTTACATTTGTGTCTGCCAAACCCACCGAAATTCATTCACTCATCGTCCCCATAACAGGGAATGGTGTTTCTAGCATGCTCAGAGCACAGTCACTTTCATATCGTTAAAGCCAAGGATGAGAGAGAAACATTAAGGTAACAAATTTGTTTTAGCTCATACCTGGAAACCTAGAGCACTCTGCATCTCGCCAGAGATGGATTTGGGAAGACATCAAAAATATTTATGTAAATATCTCCGCTAGATGACAGGAAATGGAAATGGCGTATGGCTTTTAGTGAAGGGATATGTCTGAGGACTTCGTATCGCGAGGTGCAGGTCGCCCGTAGCCGTCGTGATGAGGATACAATGATGTTGAAGACGACACATACACCCAGTCCCCGTGCCAGGGAAATTAACCAATTATGGTTAAAATTCCCGACCCTACAGGGAATCGAACCCAGGACCTCTGTGACCAAAGGCCAGCACGCTAACCATTTAGCCATGAAGCCGGACACCGCTATAGGGAAAAGCGTGCTTTAGAAGACGAGAGAGCGATTACTTGGTTACTCCCCGCTTAGTAGCTTCCACTCCACACACAGGCAAGAAAAAAAGAGTTCCGATAAATCGAAAGAAATACGTAGCTTCATGATCTACGTCCAACAATATGGCAGCTGATCCAGCACACAATATTCCCATACCATGTCACAAGATAGCCCCACCTATCGAGATCTACGCTCAACAAAATACTCACTGATTTAGCATACAAATTTGTATGGCAATAAATATTCGCAAGATACATAGTATGAGAAAAACTCTGCTGCGTTCGGTGGCGTTACCATATGTGAGGGGGCTTTGCTGTAACCTAGACGAAACGCCAGTCAAAGACAGTGGAAACTCATTTAGACCACGACGCCATTTGTAACTGGTGTATATAGAAGGCAGTGTTCTGGCATAACGTGAGGAAAAAGATGACGAACACTGGTTGCCTGGTTACCACAGTATTAGTTTTCTGTCCTCGCAAAATTGATGGGGATAATTCCAAATAGTTGACCAACCGGAAAAGACATTTCCGTGTTTAAAAAAAAGAAATTGACAGAGAGAGAGAGAACGAACTTTTCATTAAACAGCTCCCGAAAATAACGAGGGTTCTCGTTACTTCCAGCTTTAAGCTATTTGAAAACAAAGTTGAAATGGTGCAAACAGATTTCTTAGGTACCTTACATACAAAATAACTAATAATTACCCTAAAGTTGATTCTTATGATGACTTAATGGAACAACTTTGCTATAAGTCCTTAGCAAAAAGACAAGTAATTGCAGTCCTTCTATTTGTATACAAATTATTTAACAATCTTTTTGGTAGCTCTAACTTGCTCGCTCTGTTCAACTTGTCTGTCCCTAATCCATCTGCACGCCCAAAACATATTACTTTCTACTGCTCTAGATCAAGAAACTAACAACATAGAACCAGTATTAACCTCAATGAAAATATTTCATAAATATAGCAATCAGTACAGACTAGATATATTTTCAACTACATAATCTTCCATAGTAACACCATGTAAACAAATAACTTAATTGTTTTCTGTTCTAAGTTAAAATCCCACTTTGAAGCTTATAATTTTAGTTCACTTTCAAGTTTCTAGTAATACCATCCACCTCATCATCATTATTATCTTCGATATCATCACTACCATAATGTATAATTACAGTACTATTACAGGTTTAAAGCCGTTAGTTAATCATTTCAATTGTAATATTTTAAATACCTTGTTACACTATGTGTATGAATATTTGTAATATTATGCTACTGAATAAAAGTGTATTTTTATTTAATTTATGACTTTATTTTACAAGGACTATGGATAATATAATTTTAATTTCATATTTGTTTTTATCTAATGTAATAGTATATGTGTTTCACAACATTAGGTTTACACCTGTCTGAAGCACAATAAAATAAATAAATACTGTCAACTATCAATGTCATATTTCTATACTGTATCTTTAACAGGAGGCAAAAGTTCTACGTCTGATCGCCTGATGGTCTTTGCTCTCAGGGGTCACGTGTAGGGTACTTTTAGTTTAAACCTACGGACGTGAGCGTTGAAGAAAACCACCAACAAGAGATGTCATGAACTTGAGGAACATCAACTACCAAACTACCGTTGAATGGCAGAAGATACTCAAAGACAAATACTACCCAATAATGCCTCCTCTGAAGAAGACGCCACCACTTGGTTTCAACCTCCCTCGTAGACAATGGACCACATTGAACAGGATTCGAACCAAGCGCGGGGAACTGTACAGCCTTCCACTACAAGTGGAACAGAAGTTCAACGTCTGAGTATGACTGCGCTGCTACACAACAGATGATCCAGCACATCACCACCGAATGCAAGACAAGAAAGTATCATGGCAGTGTTATATCATTCTAGAATACATCCAAAATTTGGATATACGTATATAGAAGTGTAGATCCTACCTCAGACATAAACTATATCTCTGGCCATACGCTAAATAAATAAAGAACTGTTATACACTTCCTGGAGTGATGATTATGGTGATGATGATGGTATAACTTTTGATTGCACCTCACAAAGTCACCCCACTCATTGAAATCATCAAGCGGTGGTGCAGTAGAACTGTTATTTTTGTTGGTCATTAATGAAGCTCTTTCTTCGGTAAAATCCATGCCAGCGACCTCATGACGGAGTTACTGGTGGTCAGAAGGAAAGGTTTATGGCGGACAAGCCCTAATTACTGGAGGAAACACCTTGTAAACACAAGGCAGAGCCTGGGAAACAAGAGTGGAGTTGCTTCTCCAGGAAATAACACATGGTCCGATATAAATGGTAGTCTTATCTCTTGCAAGTAACGTTAGAATTTAGGATTACAAAATCCCGATTGAACCAGGTAGGGGAATTTCGATATGTAGGTGGAATATTGAATGCCGGCGGTCGGTGTGAAGCAGAAATGAAAGCAAGAGTAAAAGCTGGAACAAATGGAGAGAAATGTGTAGAATATGTGACAGAAGGATTCCAAAAAATGCTAAATTACTTTGTTCTTTTTTATGCATAAAGGATGCGTTTCCATTATTTTTGCACTGACATGTTCTACGAAATCACTGACAAGTTTTGCAGTATTCCAAAACGCAACTTCTTAACTTTGGACATATGCTGTTTTTTTTTTTTTTAATCTTTGGTAAAGTTCATTTCTATCCATGATAACTTTCAAGCATAACTGCTGAAAATAATAATACTTTCTTTTCAACCCACTAACTAGTTTTATGGTTTTCGGAGACGATGAGGTGCCAGAATTTTGTCCCGTAGGAGTAATTTTACATGTCCGTAAATCTACCGACCACTCACCTGACTTATTTGAGCACCGTTAAATACTACGGGATTGAGCCAGGATCGAACCTACCAAGTTGGGCCACTCAGCCTGGTTCCTCTGTTAAACCTGACAACCTGACGATTGGAAGCATTTACCTTCGACTCCTCCAAAGTCCCAAATGGCTTATACCAAGATGGCTTTACGTCGTTTTTGAAATATATTGGAGATCTCTTCCAATTTCCTTTGTAAATACCGACTTTAACTGGTAATTTTTGACCTTGAATGTTGTGTTAAATGGAGCTACATTACAGAACGACCCGCATGCCGGCTCGTACCTTGAACGATTAGCGAAACATTATGTTGTTATATTTCATATCGGACTGATAAACGGAAAGATAATAGCAAAGTTGGTTTTTAAAAAAATAATGACATACGCAGTTGAAAGGAATGAACGATGGTGGAAATCCTAACTGGACATAAAATACCGTCTACTATAGCAATTGGTTAGTGAAGCCTTGCGACTTCCATTTCAGCACCCTTCGATCGGTCGACATATTTAGTCTTCAATAGGTCGGTCCTCTTTCTTCCCTTCTTTCTTCCTTTCTTTCTCCCTTTATTTCTCTCTCTATAAAAATTTAGTTAGTGTGTTCACAAACCTGTGTATGAAACACTACATAAAGGCGTTTTTTCAGACGCAGTGACATTTAAATTATTTGTAAATTCAATTCAGTTCTCTCTGATTAGAGTTAAGACGAATATACACTTAGTTGTATTTCTATTGAAAACAATAATAATCACTAGGGTTTGGCCCTAAAGAAGTAAAAAATATGCAAGATAATATGCCCTAAAATATGACCTAAAATAAGGTAAAATATGACTTAAACATTTTAGAGATAGGTAGCAAAAATTACTAATATTAAGCGTGTCAGGGAGTGTTAAGAAATAGTACAGAAGACACGTTTAATCCTGCAAACTAACAGAGCTACAATAGGTAAATTAAAACTTTACACATTCATTATCATAGCCTTGAGGCGCAGTTCCTAGTCGGTTCTCCTAAAAAAAAAAAAAAAGTTTCACCAAAACTGAGGTATTAGCATGCTTTTTCGTATCTGCCGATGTACGTTCGTACAACATTTCCTTTTTCGGAATCATTTCCTCTAAGAAATAAAAATACATCTAAGCACTACAGTACTTTGAAATCCTGTGTTAGAAACTCGATGCAGATAACATATACCTTGTTGAAAATGACGCCTCAATTTAAACAAAACCGCTCAATCTTATACTTCTAAAATGAGCAACATATGACCAAATCAATAAAAATGGCCTAAATATGCATTTATATGCAACACCAAATTGCTTTAAACGGAAGAAGGAACCCACCACTCACAGTTATTTTCCAGGTTTCGGGTAAAATGACCTCAAAAATGAAGTGTGGATTTTCCTTAACATCCGAAATTTACGATCACAATCGTTCAATCGACTTACTCACAAGGAACATTCGCCAAGTTAACCTCGTATATTTTTACGAAACTTGCTTAATAGATAGATAGATAGATAGATAGATAGATAGATAGATAGATAGATAGATAGATGATTATTCCGTCACTATTCGGGCAAAAGTACGTATCTCCCAATGCTCTTCCTATCCATTATTTTTCTTAAGACTGGTCAAGCCTCCCAGCCATATATGGATATTTAGTCCATCAGAACAATATTCGTTGTGTTCATTTTCCTTTTCTTACGTGTAAACGAAGATAACTCTAGGAATGTATGTTTGCATGACTTATTTACAGATCCCTACAGTATAATATACTTCTGGTTCATTTTCCTTTACACGTTAGCATATGAAATTGAACACAACGAAAATTGTTCTCATGGACTGCATGTCCATATGTGGCTGAGAGGCGTCAGCAGTCTTAAGGAAAATAATGGATAGGAAGAGCGTTGTGAGATATGACCTTTTGTCCGAACAGCGACGATTTATTTATCCTGGCAAAGTTAGGAACAACTGTCACTGTTTTACACTTAAACGTGGAACTATTCACAGGCCAATGAAGTTGATTCTGAAAGGAACAGAGTCTACCAACTCGGTTTTATGTACTTTGAGCAAAGTATTACACACCGGCAGTTGCTGGAAGCATATTGGATTACTCTTCGGTGCGTGAGGATCTATCACAAAATTTTTAGTTAATTTCTTCCTCATTTTTTTAATTATTCTTGTTTAATTTCAAAAGATATGTTATGTAATTCACAAGTGATAAGGGATATGCAAAGAAGAATAAAGTATTCCCCGTCGGGGATAGCAGTACAAATTAAATTAAAAATATATAAAGCTCATTTTATCGTAAGAAAAGCAGCTCGATTTGTTCTGGGCGATTTCCGACAAAAGAGTAGCGTTACAAAAATGTTGCAAAGTTTGGGCTGGGAAGACTTGGGAGAAAGGAGACGAGCTGCTCGACTAAGTGGTATGTTCCGAGCTGTCAGTGGAGAGATGGCGTGGGAGGACATCAGTAGACGAATAAGTTTGGATGGTGTCTTTAAAAGTAGGAAAGATCACAATAAGAAGATAAAGTTGGAATTCAAGGGGACACATTCGGGCAAATATTCGTTCATAGGCAGGAGAGTTAGGGATTGGAATAACTTACTAAGGGAGATGTTCGATTTCTTTGCAATCATTTAAGAAAAGGCTAGGAAAACAACAGATAGGGATTCTGCCACCTGGGCGACTGCCCTAAATGCAGATCAGTATTGATTGATTGAAGATAAATCGTGTGACAATCTGAATGGCGTTAAGTACATTACTATCACTTTGATGATATTACCGTACGATTCCCCTTGTTTTGTTTATTAACCCTAATGAAAATGCAGCTTTAGGTCTTTTTGAATGAGCAATACTTAATGGAAAACATAAATTATTGTTTTATTAGCCGCTTTTTTGAAGAGTAATGAATGAATACAAACAAAAGTCCACATTAATCCACATACAATCGACAAAAATCTACATAAAAGGAAAGGTAAGGGTGTATTCTGCCCGAAGGCAGGTCCGAACCTCCGCAGAGGTGTGCCTGAGCCGGAGTTTACGTACGGTACGGTGGTCAGTTCCTTTCCGCTCCTCCATTCCCTTACCCCCAATCAACAGCGCGTGGCAACTCGTCCAAATCTTGACCACGCGCAATGTTGCTTAACTTCGGAGATCTCACGGGATCCGGTGTTTCAACTCGGCTACGGCCGTTGGCACATAAAAGGTAAAGTTGTGTTTTAATAATGAAATAGTAAGAGATTTTATATTTTAAATACATGTGATTTAAAAGGATGGAAACTACAGAAATATATTTTTTGCTCTTTGCTTTACGTCTCACCGACACAGATAGGTCTTATGGCGACGATGTGAGAGGAAAGGCCTAGGACTGGGAAGGAAGTGGCAGTAGCCTTAATTATGGTACAACCCAAGCATTTCCCTGGTGTGAAAATGTAAAACCACGGAAAACCATCTTCAGGGCTGCCGACAATGGGGTTCAAACGCACTATCTCCCGGATGCAAGCTCACAGCTGCGCGCCTCTAACCACACGGCCCTACAGAAATACAAACTGTGTCTCTAATATATTATGAAAGAAAAGCTTAATAGTCAAGTTTTCTCGTAAAATTATATCAAAATGAGTTTTTAAAAAGTAAAGTAGCACAAAGTTGGTTTTTGTTATCAGTATGATGATAAGAGGGAAACTGAAAGTTTAGTACAAAATTTCGAATCTTTGCGGAATTTCTAATTCTCACTCATAAAGAGTGTGTTCCTACGAGCAGTCGATCGCTTGGTGAAAAAGTTCGCTACAGTTTCGACGTTCAATATATATTTTTCTTCTTATTATGAACATGCATGATTGCACAGCGGTTTGTTTTTCTTGCGTCATGGTACTGCGCAGGTAAGATTCAAATCTCCTCAAGACGGAAAAAGAACGTTCTGATGTACATGTAAAAATGGCTGTTGTAAAAGTGACCTCGTCTGGAAACAATTACTCGTTATGAAGTTTTGGATGGATCAGATCTAATTAATAAAATATTCATATAACTCACTTGTGATTGAGAACAAAGTAGGCAAAAATTTCTTAGCGGGTTCCTCAACAACCCCGCCATTTGTGATGTAGGGAAAAATACCATGGTATTGTTAAGGTTAAGAACTATGATGAAAAATTCCTCCTGTTTTTCTTTATTTTCTTCTATTATATTATATGTTTTTTTTTAATTATCCCTAATGTTGGGGGTTGCTGGGCAACCGTACAAAAATTCTGGGGTTAGTTCGAGCATCGCAACACGCTCTGTTTCAGACATATTATTTTTTTTTTTTTGCTATGGGCTTTACGTCGCACCGACACAGATAGGTCTTATGGCGACGATGGGATAGGAAAGGCCTAGGAGTTGGAAGGAAGCGGCCGTGGCCTTAATTAAGGTACAGCCCCAGCATTTGCCTGGTGTGAAAATGGGAAACCACGGAAAACCATTTTCAGGGCTGCCGATAGTGGGATTCGAACCTACTATCTCCCGGATGCAAGCTCACAGCCGCGCGCCTCTACGCGCACGGCTAACTCGCCCGGTACATATTATTTTGAGCACATGGTGAAAATTTGGTTAAGATTTCGTCAACAGCTCAGTATCCTTGCGAACGATTAAACAAATTTCTGCTGTTAATCAGTGCGGCTCCATGGCTAAATGGTTAGCGTGCTGACCCTTGGTCACAGGGGTCCCGGGTTCGATTCCCGGCAAGGTCGGGAATTTTAACCAACAGTGGTTAATTTCACTGGCACGGGGACTGGGTGTATGTGTCGTCTTCATCACCATTTCATCCTCATCACGACGCGCAGGTCGCCTACGGGTGTCAAATCAAAAAAGACGTGCACCTGGCGAGCCGAACATGTCCTCGGACACTCCCGGCACTAAAAGCCATACGCCATTTCATTTCATTTTGCTGTTTATCAAACGTCCAAGTTCTCGTGAAAGGATTTTACTTCGTATTTCCTACTAATCCGGCAATTCAATATGAAACTTTAACTTAATATTACTTTTTAACTTACCAGATCGAATATTTTTCGTTTTTATTTCACTACTGGTCCACTCACCTGAAACAGAAGATAAAAACACGTTGATTAGAACAGGAAATATTTAAAAACTTAACACTATTTTAGATCTGTGTTCAGTATTCTGTAAGCAACTTAGTTAAGATTAATTGTTCAGCAGTTTCATAGAACATAATTTAAAAAGTAAATTATAAAAATGATCAATCATTTACTGAGTACTTGAATGAATATATCCGTCCTAGGGGAGAACAAAATCCAAGGACATATTCGGTTCACAAAAAGGACGAGGGTTCGATTTCCGGATAGAAATTCGAAAAAATCAGACGCAAGATTTCACTTTCTGAAGATGTATATTAGCTTGGCGTTAACACGGCTTACAGTAAGAATGACTACACGGTTCATTTCTGGAGATAACATTCGCCAGACACACAGCAGCCGCTCAATTCCCTAACCTTCCGAGGTTAAGGACTCACTCCTTAGGCAACATCTACGGTCTTTACACATGGGCATGACACTGGCTATTAATCTCGATTCATACCCGTTCGATTTTGTGTTCAGATCACAGTTAAGAACGATAGATGGTTATCGGATTATATCTCCCCTTAAAACTGCATCAATGTAGCTATCAGCCTGCATTCGGGAGACCGGACAAGTTGGCCGTGTGGTCAGAGGCGCGCAGCTGTGAGCTCGCATCCGGAAGATAGTGGGTTCGAACCCCATTGTCGGTAGCCCTGAAGATGGTTTTCCGTGGTTTCCTACTTTCACACCAGGCAAATATTGGAGCTGTAGTTTTAATTCCCTCTTCTAGCCTTGTCCTATGCCATCGTCGTCATTACGAAAAGCACCCCGTATCACCACCATGACGGTGCGCATTCTGTGCTAGAATAATCTATGTTATAGTATATGGGTCCGCCTAGTCAGTACTTATTTCTGACAACAAATTGTTCTTTCTTTCTTTCTTTTTTTCTTTCTTAATCTGCTTACTCTCCAGCGTTGGTTTTTCCCTCAGACTCAGCAAGGGATCCCACCTCTACCGCCTCAAGGGCAGTGTCCTGGAGCATGAGACATTGGGTCGGTGGATACAACTGGGGAGAATGACCAGTACCTCGCCCAGACGGCCTCACCTGCTATGCTTAAGATTGGAAAGGAGGGGCAAGGAAGAGGGAAGGAAGCGGCCGTGGCCTTAAGTGAGGTACCATCCCGGCATTTGCCTGGAGGAGAAGTGGGAAACCACGGAAAACCACTTCCAGGTTGGCTGAGGTGGGAATCGAACCCACCTCTAATCAGTTGACCTCCCGAGGCTGAGTGGACCCCGTTCCAGCCCTCGTACCACTTTTCAAATTTCGTGGCAGAGCCGGGAATCGAACCCGGGCCTCCGGGGGTGGCACCTAATCACACTAACCACTACACCACAGAGGCGGACACCTTACTTATTCACTATTCTAAAATTGTTAAATAGTCTATCGCTTCTCTACTGTACAGTCCCTTGTTTTGTTCTTGTATCAGTCCATTGAAACGTTATTCTATTGGTGTGCTAATGTCTAAGGCGAATACATATTATTTACATAATATGGGGACCCGTACTTTGTCTCTTAAGAAATGTTTCCAACATTTTATATAAATATTATTGAGGGATATGTGTCTAGTTATACTTCGTCTTAAAACGGTATCACCATCACCACGTTACGGTATATCTGACCATCTAATGTTGAGCGACGACTCGCTGTCATTGCTATGATATTCTAACTGCGGAAGAAGAGAAACAGGAAATTTCTGTAAGTCTATACTCTGATCTGGAATGAAGTTAGATCCTTGTTCGACAGTATGAATATACCGTTGGAGAGAACATCTAGATAATAGGCAGGTGTATATGGTTACAGTTACATGACTGTGGAAGATGACACTTTTTATCTCACGCCTGCTTAACTCTACTAATAACTTAGAGGGGCAGAGTGACAGACAAGCTGAGTTTAGCTCTACGACCTCCGTCATTGTAGAGCCAGAGAAAAGTTCTATACAGGGACGAAACATCAGAGTGTCTTCAGGAAGAGCCACTGTATGATCCTGTGGAATTGTAATGAAGCTGATTTTAGTGTTTAACACAAATACTAAAGATAGTGTCAGTAACAAACCGATACAAAGAATAAATAAAATATAATTTACTTATGTCAACTGAGCTTGTACGTAGCAAAATATATTTCAAAAGAATGTTTGTTAATCTACTTAAAATATTCCAGGAGACATGGATATAAAGCATTATAAAATAAACATATAGACTATATGTTACGATAAAAGCACAGTTAAATTTAATTAATTGGTTAGAACTTGTGCAAGGATAAAATATACAACCGTACGTTTCCACAAAGAGGGAAAGCTGAAAGTCACCTTCCTAATCACTCCGAAGTAAAACAGTAAATGTGGCAAGAATAAAACAAGACGTTTTTTATAAAGTGGTGAACATAGCAATCATCATCGCGCATATTACGGACAGAAGCCGCGCAAGTGTAAATTATGTTAAAATAAGTCCTCAGGGCAGGAGTGAAATATAAAAACATACAACAGTACGCCTCTACGAAGAGGGAATCATGATGGTCATCTTCTGATCACTCAGGGAAGCAGCAAGACTGTTGTCAAATACACATGAAGACGTCCGCACGAAGTGGTGATCTCATAAGTCATCACCACGTACGGAGAAGCTCAAGAACTTGAAAAGACAACTCCATAAAGAAGGAATCTGAACCCTCCCTGGTGAAAAACTCTACAAGTTCCAATAATGTAACAACATGTTTTCGCGAATTGTTGATCTCGAAAGACACAATTGCACCTAGTCACAAGGCTGGTGATTGACTGACTGACTGACTGTCAGACTGACTGACTGACTGACTGACTGACTGACTGACTGACTGATTTATTTATTTATTTATTTATTTATTTATTTATTTATTTATTTATTTATTTATTTATTTATTTACTGATAATTTCAACCATGGTTTTGTCTGTCTGTTAGGTCATCAGCCCAGAGGCTGGTTGGATCCTCAAATAGCACCACCAAAAGTTATGCGGTTATAAGGAAACCGCAAAAACCAATGGCAGCACCAAAATGAGGCGTACTAGGCAAGACAAGGAGTGAGGTAGTTTGCCATTGCTTTCCTCACTGGGTCAGAAAGTGCTATTGCAGCACGACTGACCCTATGAGCAACACCTTTCATAACACTCAGATGCACTAGTCGTGCTCTGAATGTCATTACTCAGCACCACCCATACCACAGCAGCTTCCATACTGTCACAGCCATGGATGAGACTGGGACTTCAGTGAAAGCTTTACTCTGGCCTCTGCCAAGAGATGGATACAAAAGTACTGTATCCATCAAGAAATGGCAGCAGGCCAGAATTTTAACCATGATTGGTAAATTTTGTTGGCACGGGGGCTGGGTATATGTGGCATCTTCATAACCATTTCGCCGAACAGGTCGCCGACGGGCGTCAATTCAAACGACCTGCACCTGGCAAACCGAACTTGTCCCCGGACACCAAAAGTCATACAAACTAACAAACAGCCATAATGTAATCTGCCTCTATGGATCAGTGGCAGAGTGTCAGCCACCGGATCCTAAGAGATCGGGTTCAAGCCCGGCAGAGATAGTCGGATTTTTTAAGGGCGGAAAAGAGTCCATTCGACACTCCATGTCGTACGATGTAGGTATGTAAATGATCTCTGGTGTTCACTCGAGAAAATTAGCTAAAACTCAGCCTTAGACGCCCAAGAGAGATTCGGTTTATTATACCATCTGGTGGACGTAGAGTAAAACGGAATGTCGAAATTGACGAGTAGACAGCTGGATGGTGTCAAATAAACATGTCCCTACAGGTAGCTGAGGCCACACGATTATTATTTTCATCCATTATATATAAAGTCGCACTGCTTCAGGGTTGTTATGGTCATAAAAAACTGAAACATATTCTGTTAAACCTTTTTCCCACGTTGGCCGTATTAAGCTAATATCAAAATCCAATATTCAAAATTCGCAAGGTGATAGAAGAGACAAAACCTGATATTTTTTATTAAATAATCATGGTTGAGAAATCAGTAGTTGAATTGCATTTTGATTTGGTCGAGAATTAAACATATCAATTTAATTGTCATCCTTTACAAAAACTGTTCAAAAGTCCATGAAGAGGATAACGACGATTGCTCTAATGTTTGAATTTCACTATTACTTCAGCTACTCGGTGACGACTCAGAGGCAGTTCTGCAAGGCTTTTAGTTTTTCTACGGTAGTTGGTCACATACACAATAAAGAAAAGTGGTCTTATCTCAGAACCCTGCGGTACTGCACATGCTACTTTAACTACCTGTAACGGAGCCCAGATGTACATCACAGAGTGTGTATGACACTTCAATGAACTGCCTTTTATATTACACCGCTGTAGTTTCAACAAGATAGAGGACTTTCTTTTCTTTCTTTCTTTTTTCTATTTTTTCTTGGGGGGGGGGGGGAGGCGTTCTTTCTAAATATGTGGACTTATTTTATCCTTTATGTGGAACTTGCCCAGACCGTTAACAATCTCACAATGAACGCGGAAATATGGCAAGTTTGAGCAAAACTTCTTTATTAAAAAGACCTGCTTCTGCTGCTGGTAGCTATTCACAAGCCTTGAAAGGACTTCCTATCATCACCTTATCTTTATGCGGGAATAATTTGCTTATCTTAATTAGTTCTTAAATATGCATCCGCCTTGTCTTTAGTTAATTATATGGGGCGTTTCTCGACTAACGAACCTCAAGTGCGTACGGAGAACAAGGTTTATGGTCCGAAGCGAACATGTAGCGTACTCGCGGAGTTGATTAAAACTGGGCCAGGTTTTTGGAAACTTCCGGTAAAGTTAAATTATTAAAGTTCTTTAATGTCTTTGTTTCAGCAGCAATGTTCGGGAAAAACGTTCTCTTTGCACTTTTCATCCCAATTTACGAATAGTGTGAAAGAGTCAGCATATTGGAGTTTCAGGATCACTATATACGAAGGGGCTCCGTTACAGGTAGTTAAAGTAACATCTGCAGTACCGCAGGGTTCTGAGATATGACCACTTCTCTTTCCTATGTATGAGGCCAACTGTCGTAGAGAAACTAATTCCGAGACCCCGGATTTTCCTAAATTAGCCTCACATGACCCCACCACCGAAGCCGTTTCATACGCTGAGTTCACCCGTAGAGTTCATTCCTAACTTAGCTCTACTCACCATTACATAAATAAACTACATTGATGTGCTATTTCAAGAAACTACACCATTCTCTTAAAATGAATTAGTTTCAATAATATTGCTACACATCTGTAGTAACTACGGTTTTCTTCTTGTTCTTCGCGCCGCTTGTCATACTATTTGGCGAGGACACTAGGGCAAATTGAGTCATACAAGTGGACGTCGCTTTGTAATGACAGGATGTCCTTTCTGATTCTGATGGATAAATCCATTATTACTTGCTTCTGTGGTGTTGTGTGAGTATATGAAGCGGACTGTGTTGAGTCCCCGAAACAGAGTAATTACCCGGACACAATTAAAATCTACCTGGCCTGGAATCGAACATGGAACTGTCTAAACCAAACGCATTAACACCGGCCATCCAGCTAACGAGCTGGATGGTAATAAATAAGGTATTAATTAATGAAACTTTAGCATTCTCATTTCTCACTGAATTGTCATCTACTTCTTTCCAACATTATTCACACTGAAGTAAAATTCACATCCTTTAGCAGTAGAAGGTTGAGGGAGGGGATAAATACGTAATCAGGTATGTTTGTTTTACCAAATCCACTTCTCCAATAGGCCGCAGGTTTCCCAAGTCAAGTTGTTACTCGTTACCTTGAAGTATCTAAGTAGTTTTGTTCCCTCAAAAAGAATAATGACCGTTTTCACCGCCGAGTTATGAAAGCTGTCAGTTAATTGTTTAATTAGAGATGTTGTCTTGGAGACTGCCTGGAGGGGGATAACACTACGGCAGTCAAAAAGGAAGCGCTACGTGTAGGCTACAGCAGGCTGTGGAACTGGACGTTACCAGAGGAGATATAGGAAGCCCTGGAGCTAGATGTCTGTACTCGGAGAGCGGAACGTAAAACAACGCAGAAGGCCATGGTTCTACAAATACAAGAAATGATTCTGCTCTTCCTTTTTATGTACAGGATGACCCAAAAGTCTGTTAACATATGACGAGGCAATACTTCACACGGAATATTGGAAGTAGAGAGGTAATAATTGACACACATGATTGGCATGACATGGGCTTTTATTGACACCAAAGTAAAGTACATAAAATGACGAACATATGGCGCTGGACAGCAACACGTCAGGTAAAAATGGCCACACATGCTTGACATGACATGGATTTTTATTGACACCAACAACGAGTACAGAAACACGCCAATGGATGGCGCTGGACATCAACACGTCAGTGATGGCACATGAGACCCGTGTACGGTATAAAAGGAGCTGTCGTGCGAGAGGGCGTTAGATGCGCCTGCAATCGCGGCATGTCATTCTTGGCCTCCTAGGTCCCCCGACCTCAATCCGTGTGATTATTGGTTGTGGGGTTACCTGAAGTTGCAAGCCTACCGCGATCGTCCGACCTCACATCAGACGGTAAAGCGCCCTTGTTAGACTATGGACCGGGATAACGAAGAACAGTTACCTCCCAATACATCAGGATACAGATGAAAATGCCGTAATGAGACTCAAATCGCGGAAACCTGCTTGGAAGACAAAAAAGGAATTAGTTAATTCACATTTCAAGCCTGGTAAAATATTTTAACACGAATGGTCTCAGTCACTCCCTCATGGCATTGTCAACATCAGGGATCCAACTACAAAGTTGCCTGAGCTCAACCTTCCTCGCTCCACCTGGATCACACTTAACAGGATACGCCGCGGAATCGGAAGAAGTGCTTCTGCTCTGCACCAGTGGGGCTGGAAAGACTCTCCAGCTTGTGACTGTGGTGCTGAAGTGCATACCATCGTGCTCGCTCTGAGGGACTACCCTCTGCGAGCTTTTGCTGGTTCCATCGAGAACATTTATCGGGTGACACCTGAAGCACTCTCTTGCCTGGAATATCTGGACATTCGTCTATAAGAGACTGAAAGACCCCCAATTAACATTTTTAATGTGGAGTTTGTATATATATTATGTATACACAATAATTTTTTTGTGCCTGTTAAGAACTTGTACATAGTCGATTGTCAAGTGTATCATCATACGCCAAATAATAATAATAATGATAATAATAGGTCACCGGGCGAGTTGCCGTGCGGTTAGGGGCACGCGGCTGTCATGATGGTGGTGGGGGTGGTGATTATTGTTTTAAGAGGAAGTACAACTAGGCAACCATCCTCTATATAACACTTTCTTTTTTTTTCTATTTGCTTTACGTCGCACCGACACAGATTGGTCTTATGGCGACGATGGGACAGGAAAGGGCTAGGAGTGGGAAGGAAGCGGCCGTGGCCTTAATTAAGGTACAGCCGCAGCATTTGCCTGGTGTGAAAACGGGAAACCACGTAAAACCATCTTCAGGGCTGCCGACAGTAGGGTTCGAACCCACGATTTCCCAGATGCAAGCTGACAGCCGCTGTCTACTGTCTCCCGAATACTGGATACTGGCCGCTAACTAATCAGATGGAAAAAATGGAAGGGATCCGACACTTCCAAAAATGAAGATATCGGCCAAAGGAAGGCAAGGGCCACGAAGGACGTGAAAATGAAAGATTCCATAGCCCTCGCAAACCTAATAGCGTCGGGGTCGGAATAGAACAAGAGTTGACCAAGATTGGTCGAATAGGATAGATGAAAGTGAGGAGTCTGGCACAAGTAAGTGGAAGCAATGCCAGGACTCAGCTAAGGTCCCCGTGTTCGCCAACCCACGCTCCAAAGTTCAGAGCCCCTGGGGCCCCTTTTAGTCGCCTCTTACGACAAGCAGGGGATACCGTGGGTGTTATTCTATCGCCCCCACCCACAGGGGGTGCGCGGCTGTGAGTTTGCATCCGGGAGGTAGTGGGTTCGAATCCCACTGTCGACAGCCCTGAAGATGGTTTTCCGTGGTTTCCTATTTTCACACCAGGCAAATGCTGGGGCTGTACCATAATTAAGGCCACGGCCGCTTCCTTCCAACTCCTAGGCCTTTCTTATCCCATCGTCGCCATCAGACCTCTCTGTGTCGGTGCGACGTAAAGCCGCTAGCAAAGAAAGATAATAACAGGGATGCTAAAACACAACATCCGACGGCAATTTCTTACCATATCTACGGATAAGCTGTACAGTGCTGTTCACAACATTACCCATTACAGGTGTTGTTGAAGAATGACGGCCGACATGACGGGCATGTGTTACAAAGAACATGGGCTTTGCTAAACTTCGATTGTTACGCTAATTGTTGCATGTGTATCGTATGAAGCACCATCTGCTGGTCATTTTGTGTACTTTATTTTGGTGTCAATAAAACCCCATGTAATGCCAATCATGTGTGTCGATTAATACCCCCCTACCTTGAATATTCCGTGAAGTATTGTCTCGTCAAATGTTAACGGACTTTTCGGTCATCCTGTAGAATGCTTTGTTTTAAATGCCATACTATGACGTAATTCCCTTCTTCCCGTGCTCAAAAAGTTCGGAAAATGACACTTTACCTTACTGTATTTACTGTTTTATAAGGAATCGTCTCAGATTAGTTGAACTACACTTCACAGTAATGTAAACACATATAGTCAGAGAGATTATGAATCAGAGAATACCTAACCTTGTTGAATTGCTTCTCCGTCTGATGGCAGCACTGTAGTTCCGCACCCATCTACACACAAAAATGGCGTCTCTGCATTTCCAGCTCAAGTAATCTGCCACTATCACTATGGGCGTTATTTGAACATTTTCATTGGGTGACAGGGATTACTGGGGGGTCCGCGAGAGCGATTTGCGACCATAACATTATTAGTAATATTCTATATTAATCACATTAATTTAATAACCATACCTCTGTAAAGTACAGAACACTTGCACAGAAGTATACAGTAGACCTAATTCAAATGTAATGCAACTCTCACTTGGACCGTTTTATCCGTAAAAGTAAAAATCAAGTGGATAAAATCAAAACATCTCTTTATTTTACATAATTTGAAGGTAAAATTGAATAGCGATAAGAATTATTTCCATCACTTCCACCTTAGTGGTTAGTGTGATTAGCTACCACCTCCCCGAGACTCAGGGTTCGATTCCCAGCTCTGTCACGAAATTTGAAAACTAGAACGAGCTTCAATCAGCCTCGGGAGGTAAACTGAGTAGAAAGGGGGTTCGATTCCCTCTTCAGTCATCCTCAAAACGTGTTTTGTGGTTTCCCCACTTCTCTTCCAGGCAAATGTCTGGATGGTACCTAACTTAAGTTCACGGCCATCTCCTTCCCTCTTCCTTGTTTATCTCTTCCAATCTTCCCATCCCCTCACAAGACCCCTGTTCAACATAGCAGGTGAGGCAGTCTGGGTGAGGTACTGGTCCTCCTTCCCAGCTGTATTCCCTCGACCCTAAGTCTCACGCTTCACGGCACTGCCCTTGATGCGGTAGACGTGGGATCCCTCTCTGAGTCCGAGGGGAAAAACCAACACTGGAAGGTAAAGGAATTAAGAAAGGAAGAAAGAATTTCTTCTATCTCTTGGCCAGTTTTTGCCCGTGAAAGTAAAAATCAAGCAACACGGACAAAAATCAAAATTTTCTTAAGTTTACATAATATGAAGGAAAAATTGAACAATAATACAAAATATTTCTATCAACGATATATAGGTAGCCTATATAAATTTGCAACGATCATTTTGTTTCATTGAGCTAAATTAAACATACAGTAGTAACGAAAAACGTACTTATAAATATATATATTTCTAAGTATGTAATATTACGAAAATTTACTTTCCTTCAAAATATTGGAAGGGGGGGACTGCTACCCCTGAATTACGCCTATGACCATCATAATAGTGAATACTGTATAGGTTGTTCGAATTCCAGCAGATAAATATCGCATATACCACACTAGGACTAGGCCCCTATATCATGAAGTTCAACGATTAATTTATTTGAATTTTTAGGAAACGTCTGAATGGAATTTGGAATCGACAGGCGTAAGATTCAGTGCATCGAAAAGGGTAAATCTGACTACCACGAATGGAATGATCAGATCGGAAGAGTATGATGAGATGAGGCCTCTTTGATAAAAGAGCCTTCTATATTTCTCTCTGCCATCAACACTTCACATTACATCTTACACTGCTGCTAGATAACAACGCGTCACACATTTCAAAACGCTAAATTTTTGACGCATTAATGCAGGTGAGTCGCAGCCGTAAGTCATATGTAAGTCAAAAAGTAATCGCTACAACGAAATAAACATATTAATAATAATAGTAATTTTTTTAATTTTACAAACTGTGGAGTAAAATTGAACAAGAATACAAAATATTTCTATCAACGATTTACAGGTAGCCTATACAAATTTGTAACGAACATTTTCTTTCATAGAGTGTAAACAAGGGTATAGTGCACATTGGTATCACCCAAATATCACCATAAAATTTGTCACAAATGGAACATAATAATTGCTTTTACACATATCAAGTGAAAAATCCCTGGCAAATTAAGAAATATTTGATTTTTGGAGAATATTATGTATACGTACTTTACCACTTTACAAGTACATTTGGTGTTGCGCTCACAGTGACACACGTATGTCTTTTGTCTTACACTTTCAACAATTTCGTGTGTGATATCTGTGTTCACTGAAGTTCTTTGCTTTCGTTTCATTGCTTCACTTGTCAATGACATCATTTGATGAATTGTATCGCGATATGCAATATTTAATAGGCTACAAAATGGTATGGCCAATGTACAAAAGGAAAATTCAGTGGACTAGTGATTTATTGGTCCAGGGATCATGCTATTTTTGGGTTGACCTCCATTTTTCTGTTTGAACTGGCCGCTCTAGTCATCTGGACAAAGATAATGAGAATCTACAGACATAGCACTCCCATTCCACGGTGCTAGCCCTGGACCTGAAGAAAGTAACAAAAGACGACACCAGCAGCGAATGGACAAAGATAATGAGAATCTACAGACATAGCACTCCCATTCCACGGTGCTAGCCCTGGACCTGAAGAAAGTAACAAAAGACGACACCAGCAGCGAATGGACAAAGATAATGAGAATCTACAGACATAGCACTCCCATTCCACGGTGCTAGCCCTGGACCTGAAGAAAGTAACAAAAGACGACACCAGCAGCGAATGGACAAAGATAATGAGAATCTACAGACATAGCACTCCCATTCCACGGTGCTAGCCCTGGACCTGAAGAAAGTAACAAAAGACGACACCAGCAGCGAATGGACAAAGATAATGAGAATCTACAGACATAGCACTCGCATTCCACGGTGCTAGCCCTGGACCTGAATAAGGTAACAAAAGACGGCACCAGCAGCGAATGGTCAAAGATAATGAGAATCCACAGACATAGCACTCCCATTCCACGGTGCTAGCCCTGGACCTGAAGAAAGTAACAAAAGACGGTACCAGCAGCGCAGTACGACATAAACCAGTCCTGTCTACAAGCCTTAAGTATGTTTTCATATTTCTCAAATAACGACGGTATTTCTTACTTTGCCGCAGATTTTTCACTTGATATTTTAAAAGCAATTATTATGTTCCATTTGTGACAAATTTTATAGTGATATTTGGGTGATACCAATGCGCATCGTACCCTGTAAACAAAATCGAAAGGATGTTTCATATGACAAAAAAAAAATCACAAAAAGAAATCTCTATCCTGGAACTTGAAATTAAGACATTATCAAACAGTGGCCCGGCCAGAAATTTTATATGCAGCAGAAACTCTTTGGGAATCTTGAAAAATTTGAAGAGGTTGAAAAAATGAATTTTGATAAAAATACTGGGACCTATAAGAAAAACAACGCTGAATTTAGACTACGATCAAACAGAGGGCTATATTTAAAGGTTGAAAAACTGACAACTATAATGAGGAAAAGAAGACTCCAGTTTTTTGGACACATTTATAGAATGAATAACAATAGACTAACTAAACAAATCTTCAACTTATTGAACAGTTAAAAATCCAAGTGGTTCATTGAAATGGGAATGGATATGAAAAACGCTGGAATTAAAATAGATACGATAGAAAACAGAACACTTGTCAGACAAGAAACATGAAAGGCAGGATTTCAGGAGAGAAAGAAATTAACAACTGGAAGAAAATGGACTCAAGAGGAAAAGAAACAGCATTCTCAGAAAATGAAGGAAGTCTAGAAACGAAGAAAGTTCACTCCAAAGAAAAGTAACCAAAGTTGATTTTCCGTACCCTCAAAAGGGTTATTCGAATAATAATAATAATAATAATAATAATAATAATAATAATAATAATAATAATAATAATAATAAAGTTATTGGCTTTATGTCTCACTAGCTACTTCTACGGTTTTCAGAGACGTCGAGCGGCCGGAATTTAGTCCCGCAGAAATTATTTGTACGTGCCAGTAAATCTACCGACATGAGGCTTTCGTATTTGAGCACCTTCAAATACCACCGGTCTGAGCCAGATTTGAACCTCCCAAGTCAGAAGGCCAGCGCATTAACCGTCTGAGTCACTCAACCTGGCAGGAAATATAGTTTACTCTCGATTATCCGGTTTGCGGATTAACCTTGCACGTTTTCGCTTTATTAAAAATACTGTAATTGAAATTGGATACATTTGAATTTGACAGTTTAATTCAGGTTGAAGGAAAATAAAGTGATGAATGTAGTTCTCATTCTGTGGTTCTGCAGTGTACAGATACCCAGATGGTTTATGTGGGACAAATGGGGTTTGAATATGATGACATTATTGCCGCACGTAAAATGCGTCTCTAGGTACGGATACAGATGAACAACCAAAAGGAGAGAACCATTACGGACTTCTTCAGAGCACAATAATGTGTGTGAGTTATCTCTATAAATGTATTATAGCCTATTTTATATGGTACTCTATTTACAAAAATATTATAGAAGGCATTGTTCTTGCAATAAACACATGCTTTTCGATTATCCGTGTTTTCCGATTATCCGTACCATTCACCCCGGATAATCGAGAGTATACTGTAAACTAATCTAGTCTACCGCGTAACATCACAGGATAGGAAGCTACGAGAATAACGCTAGCCAACAGTTGGCTTTGGGCGATCCAGGCGCTCCAAAGCCTCCTCTATATTGTCCTGCATGGCATCAGCATTATCTTTAAATACAGGGTCTGTCAGGAACTGGGTCGTCTTCCCACATTACCTGTATTGTTTTTCCACGTGTCGTTCTACCAGAGCATTCCTGCCACGTGCCTTGATATAACGTATTTTGTAATTACATGAAGGTAAGTGGTATAAGAGAAACATATTGTTTAAAATAAAAAACAACACACATCAAAGAAGGGAAGAGTATGCGCCATCTGTCACTATCCATTCATCCAGCCTCTCAGACACTTGTTGCAGTCCTTCAGGTGATACCGTACAAAGGATAGAGAACACACTTGTTGTACACCATATGTGAGGGAGCGGTATTTGATGTCATCATCTACATGATCTTTAACTGACGTAGCTTCGATGCAGATCAAAGTTGGTACATTTTTGAAACCAACAAGTTCCGTAACACTAATGTACTCCTATCATCATTGATTATTTCAATCTTCTACCCCTTGTTTTTGTTTGGATCTTTAGTCCATGGACTGATATGATGCAGCACTCCATGCACCTTATCTTTTGCTAACCATTTCATTTCTGCTTAATTACTACATCCTATATCTATTCTAATCCGTTTGTCATACCTTGGTCTACTCCTGCTACTCTTACTACCTGTACTTCCCTCAAAAACCAACTGAACAAGTCCTGGGTATCTTAAGATGTGTCCTATCATTCTATCTGTTCTTCTCGTCAAATCTCATCAAATTCAATTCAGTATCTATTCGTACGTAATTCGATCCATTCATCTCACCTACAGCAGTCTTCTGTCACACCACATTTCAAATGTTTCTATTTTCTTTCTTTCTGAGCTAGTTATCATCTATGTTTCACTTCCTACGATGCCACTCTCCAGACGAAAGTTTTCAAAAACATCTTTCTAATTCCTGTATCGATGTTCGAAGTGAGCAAATTCCTTTTCTTAAGAAAGGTCTTTCTTGTTAGTGCTAGCCTGCATTTTATGTCCTCCTTACTTCTGCCATCGTTAGTTATTTACTACCCAAGTAGTAACTATTCATCTGCTTCGTTTTAAGACTACATTTACTAGTCTAATGTTTCCTACATCACGGACTTTGTTCGACTGCACTCCATTACTTCCGCTTTAGATTTATTTATTTATTTATTTATTTATTTATTTATTTATTTATTTATTTATTTATTTATTTATTTATTTATTTATTTTTATCTCCTTTCCCTCGCACTCTCTCCATACCATTCAGCAGATATTCTTCATACTGAGATAAAATAACAATATCATCGGCAAATCTCACGTTTTTAACTTCCTCTCCTTGGATTGTGTTTCCCATTGCAAATTCCTTTTTGATTTCCTTTACCATCTCTTCTGTATAAACACTGAAAAGGAGAGGTGATAAAATGTAGCCTACCCTCCCTCCTTTCAGGATTGCTGTTTCTTTTCCAAAGCCCTCAATTCTTATCAGTGCAGATTAATTTTGATACGAATTGCAGATAATGCTTCCTTTTCTGTATCTGATCAAATAGCTTGGTCCAATCAACATTATCGAATGCCTTTTCTAGATCTACGAATGCCATGTATGTGGGCTTGTCCTTCTTAATTCGGTCCTCTAAGATAACAAGTAATTGGTTCACGTGTTCCTACATTTGCTCTGAAGCCAAATTGATCTTCTCCCAACTCAGTTTCAACCTGCCTTACCATTCTTCTGCAAATAATACGTGATAAAAGTTTTGCAGGCGTGAAAATGATGCGGTAGTTTTCACACCAGATTTCTTGGGAATAGATATAACAACATTCTGCGTTATGTGTTGTAATTATTGTTTACGACACCGAGCTCGATAGCTGCAGTCGCTTAAGTGCGGCCAGTACCCAGTAATCGGGAGATAGTGAGTTCGAGCCCCACTGTCGGCAGCCCTGAAGATGGTTTTCCGTGGTGTCCCATTTTTACGCCAGGTAAATGCCGGGGTTGTACCTTAATTAAGACCACGGCTGCTTCCTTCCACTTCCTAGGCCTTTCCTATCACATCGTCGCCATAAAACATATCTGTGTCGGTGCGACGTAAAGCAAAAAACAAAAAAAAATTGTTTTCGACAAACTACAAAGTTTTAAAATTAAATTAACAAAATCGACACTGACAAGAATGGTTTCCTTCTTAACAAAATATTGTTCTCTTGCTGTGAAGTGGGGTCATAGTAAAATTGTGCCTACGGGTGCAGAAATGTCTAACCAAGCTACTTGAATCAAGCAGCGTCAAAAAGTTGTTAACTGGGATATATAACTGGACAGTTCTGAGTCACTAAAGTGGCAGGTTTTTAAAAAATATATATATTTGTTTGTGGCGTCGACCCTTGTGGATCTTTTGCCACTACTTGCACCATATGATATGAACCTGCGTGTAATTTGAATTGCAGAAGTATAGAGTGTTGAATGTGAGGAAAGGAACATTAAGAACGTCACAAACACCCAGTCCGCAAGCCAGGGATATTAATCATTTACAATCAAAAAACCCTGACGCGACCGGAAATCGAACCCGGGGCCGCCGGGTGACAGGCGGACGCGTTGCCCCCTACACCACGCGGGAGATTAGTGCGAGACAAAAAGGATCGGGCTAAATAAAGACAACCCAGCTCGATAGCTGCAATCGCTTAAGTGCGGCCAGTATTCGGGAGATAGTAGGTTCGAACCCCACTGTCGGCAGCCCTGAAAATGGTTTTCCGTGGTTTCCCATTTTCACACCAGGCAAATGCTGGGGCTGTACCTTAATTAAAGCCTCTTCCTTCCCACTCCTAGCCCTTTCCTGTCCCATCGTCGCCATAAGACCTATCTGTGTCGGTGCGACGTAAAGCAAGTTGCAAAAAATAAAAAAAATAAAGACAGTTTGCATAATGAGTCTCCACAGCATTCTTGGCATCACTTAAAATCATCAGCGGCATCAGTCTCCGAGAAGCAAGTTTTCGAAACCTTGTATAGTGTCTTCTATCAGATCGGGTCAGCTGGCGTGACGGTGAGCATCGCATTGCTACTACACCACCACCGAGCTCTCTCAGAGAGATACACAATAGACAGTAAAGATATCAAGCCGGTCTAGTAGCTCAGACGGTACAGCTCAAGTTAGCGGGATTCCGGTGTCAAACTCTGCATTTGGGAGGCGAGTGGGATCGACACCCGCCGTCGCCTACCGTGAAAATGTTATTTGCGGCTTTCCGTTTTCACCCCCAGGGAAATTGCCAGTACAGTTCCTATTCGTAGGCCACAAGCATTTTATTCCACCTTCTTACACAATGTCATTCGCCATCATACAATTGAAAGAAGGGCATCCGACCGTAAAAAATTGCCCTGTAATGTCATCCCAACTCATCCCTAACACCATATCAGGAAGCAGGATTAAGGGTAGACATTATTATTATTATTATTTTTTGCTAGGGGCTCTACGTCGCACCGACACAGATAGGTCTTTTGGCGACGATGGGATAGGAAAGGCCTAGGAGTTGGAAGGAAGCGGCCGTGGCCTTAATTAAGGTACAGCCCCAGCAATTGCCTGCTGTGAAAATGGGAAACCACGGAAAACCATCTTCAGGGCTGCCGACAGTGGGATTCGAACCTACTATCTCCCGGATGCAAGCTCACAGCCGCGCGCCTCTACGCGCACGGCAAACTCGCCCGGTATTGGTATTATTATTATTATTATTATTATTATTATTATTATTATTATTATTATTATTTGCAACGTGATAGAACTATTTAGCGGATGTTGATTTTTTCGTCTCCCAGAATCTCTTCATCTTGGCACTGAACATTTTCCTCCGATCTTCAGTCTTTGATTTATTGGCCCTGGTATTCTTTTCTTTTTCAGCAAAATTATGGTTGTTGACTGCTTTTTTTTAACAGGAGTCGATCTTGAATCATTTCCTGAAGGTCTTTTTTTCTATTTCACTAAGCCAGTTGTTCTGGACTTTCACTGTGAGAGCAAGGTTGAGAATCATTATGGTAAGTCTGTCGTTGTTCATTCTGAGAATGTGTACATATAACTTAATTGCCTTTTCCTGATGGTGTGGGTGATCTTTTCAGAATTCTGATAAAGTTCCCGAGACTTCCGTTTCATCCAGATTCCCTCTGAGTAGACTGGACCAAAGATTTTCTTAAATATCTTCCTCTCGCGTTTCTCTACGTCTTTAAGTGATCGGCCTCCAATGATCAAGGTTTCCGAGGCGTATAGTGCTTCAGGTTCGATAACTGACTTGAAATGTCTTAATTTTGCATTCCAGGAAAAGTTGATTTTTTGCAATATCTGTTTCAGGTCAGTCTATAGGCCTTCTGCAATTTTGAGATTCTCTCTTATTTGCTTCATGATTCAAGCCTCATGGCTGAATTGCTTCTCATAGGTATTCGAACTTATTTAGCTGATCTGATTAATTTTGCCGAATTATTATTATTATTATTATTATTATTATTATTATTATTATTATTATTATTATTATTATTATTATTTCTGGTCGCAGTTGCCACTATAAATGTGAGAAACTAACAGTTATTATAGGCCTACTGCTGCTGCTACTACTACTACTACTACTAATAATAATAATGATGTCTGCCACTGCGGTATAGTGGTTGATGTGATTACCTGTCACCCCCAGATGTCCGGATTTGATTCCCGGCTCTGCCACGAAATTTGAAAAGTGTTACGAAGACTGGAACGGAGTCCACTCAGCCTCGGGAGTTCAGCTCTGTTGAGTAGAGGGAGCTCGATTCACACCTCATCCATCCTCAAGGTGGTTTTCCGTGCTTTCCCAGTTCTCCTCCAGGCAATTGCCGGCGTGGTACCTAACTTAAGACCACAGTCACTTCCTTCCCTGTTCCTTGTGTATCTGTTCCAATCTTCCCAATCCCACACAAGGCCCCTGTTCAGCATAGCAAGTGAGGCAGCCTGGGTGAGTTATTGGTCCTCCACCCCAATTGTATCCCCCGATCCAAAATCTCACGCTCCAAGCCACTGCCCTTGAGGCGGTGGAGGTGGGATCCCTCGTCGAGTCCGAAGAAAAAAACAACCCTGGAGAGTAAAACGGATTAGGAAATAAATAAATAAATAAATAATAATAGACTAATAATAATATAATAATGGCCTGGTGCAAGTCTTTCGAGTTGGCGCCAAATAAGTGACCTGGGCATCTATGATGCTGATGCTGGGGCCCTACCTAACATGAAATCTAGTGCTGAAGACGGCACAAACACTCAGTCCCCGAGCCATAGAATTTAACTAATGAAAGTCATAATCCTCGATATAACTGGGAATCGAACCCAGGACCTCATGTAACGAAGGCGATCATGCTAACCATTTAGCCGGACAACTAACAATAAATATATATTACGTAGACCTTTCGCTTTATGTTTGGATTAAAAAAAGAAGTTCAGATATATTTTTATAAATATGGCACTAAATTCCTCATAGGTCCTGAAATTTCAAGCGACCGCTACTCAGCCCAAAGGCAAACAGAATACGAGGTGAGAATGGTCAGCGCAACGAGTCCTCTCGGACGCTATTCTTGGCTTTATAGGCCGGGACCGCTATCTCACCGTCAGATAGCTGCTCAATTGTTCTCCTATACGCGGGTATCCAGGTCTGCTCCGTCCGGGAATCGAAACCACGGCCTCAGGATTAAAGGCCGATTCGAAATATCAATGGAGATGGGAGTCGGAAATTGGGTGGGGGGCTTTAAAACAGATCAACCCCTTCCTGCGTACGTCACTGAAAGCTAAGCATATATTTGTATTTTTTTACAATTTGCTTCACGTCGCAGCGACACAGATAGGTCTTACGGCGAGGATGGAAGAGGAAACGGCTAGGAGTCGGAAGGAAGCGGCCGTGGCTTTAATTAAGGTACAGCTTGCCTGGTGAGAAAATGGAAAACCAGGGAAAACCATCTTCAGGGCTGTCGACAGTGGGGTTCAAACCAAATATCTCCCGAATGCAAGCTTACAGCTGCGCACCGCTAACCGCACGGCCAATTCGCCCGGTGGGAAGTTTGTTAAGGTAGTTGTTGTTTGAGTCATCAGTCCATAGACTGGTTAGATGCAGCTCTCCACGCCACCCTATCCTGGGCTAAACTCTTCATTTTTACATAACTGCTGCATCCTACATCTGCTCTAATCTGCTTGTCATTTTCATACCTTGGTCTACCTCTACCGTTCTTACCCCCTACACTTCCCTCAAAAACCAACTGCACAAGTCCTGGGTGTCTTAAGATGTGTCCTATCATTCTATCTCTTCTTCTCGTCAACTTTAGCCACAACGATCTCCTCTCACCAATTCGATTCAGTATCTCTTCATTCGTGATTCGATCTATCTATCTCACCTGCAGCATTCTTCTGTAACACCACATCTCAAAGGCTTCTATTCTCTTTTTTTCTGAGCGAGTTATCGTCCATGTTTTACTTCCATACATTGCCACCCTCCAGACGAAAGTCTTCAAAGAACATTTTTCTAATTCCTATATCACCGAGCTCGATAGCTGCAGTCGCTTAAGTGGGACCAGCTTTCAGTATTCGGGAGATAGTGTGTTCGAACTCCACTGTCGAGAGCCCTGAAGATGGTTTTCCGTGGTTTCCCATTTCCACACCAAGCAAATGCTGGGGCTGTACCTTAATTAAGGTCACGGCCGCTTCCTTCCCACTCCTAGCCCTTTCCTGTCCCACTGTCGCCATAAGACGTATCTGTGTCGGTGCGACGTAAAGCAACTTGCTCCCGATAAACCAACTGGAATTTAAGTAAGTAGAGCTGTCAAAAATAAAACTTGAAACAAGACTGTCCAGATAACTCGTTAAGAATATCGACTCACTGCTAAATAGCTATCAAGAAATAAACTTGCAGAGATTGCTGTGGGGGAGAAAAAAAAAAGACAAGCAATTCATTGCTCTAAAATGTATTGTGGGGGCAGTGAAGTTGAGGCAAGGATCATTGCAATGCCTTTCAGACTGCAGTACAACTGCGCAAGCGCCGCCCGAGGAAGACAGTGTCCGGATTGGATGAACGGCATTAACATATTACAACCGTAACATTACCCATAATCCCCAGAGGGGCATAGGGAACTACACGCCAGCAATAAACAGAAGAAGCTTGCTAGCCTCGAAATGATGTTTCCTTCTTTAAAAAACATTAACAGTTATAACACACAAAAGCCTTGGATGGAATCGGTGAGCTGGAAATTCGTAAAAGAAAAAAACAAAAGGGGAGGCATCAATAAAAGCTATATTAAAATAAATTACAACCCCATCCGCCTGAAATCAAAATGATTATTGTAGCCTTATAAAGGGAAAGAACTGTTATCTAAATTGAATAGCGTAAGACGTTTTACAATAGCATACGAGAAAGAGCAATTCAGATAGAGACAGACAGTAAATGTTCTTCAAGAGTGAATACATTGGAATTTAACTTTTATCGATGCAATAAGAAAAAACAAGATGAATATTGTTACAGTGTTCACGATATTATTCTCAAGTTAGGCAGCAGTGCAAGTAATGCTACATAACATGATGCAGAATGCCAAGCATTACATCACAGAAACCGCTCGTTCTGGGATGGTACACCAATTGGGGTTACATTAACCCTTAAACTGGCACAAACATAAAAATCCTTCAGGCAAGCAATGCAATGTTGAGGGATATAGCTACAAATTTTAGGAAAATAATATATTTTAAAGTATGAGAATATATTATTTTCTATTTCTAAAAATTACAATTATTATTCTTAATCATCGTTATGCGGTCGATTAAATTAGCACTTTGCTTTTTCATACCACTACGAGCGCTAATGTGCGACAATGGATTGTTTCACTTACGCACCACTACGAGCGCTAATGTGAGTCAATGAATTGTTTCACTTACGCACCGCTACGAGCGCTAATGTGAGTCAATGAATTGTTTCACTTACGCACCGCTACGAGCGCTAATGTGAGTCAATGAATTGTTTCACTTACGCACCGCTACGAGCGCTAATGTGAGTCAGTGCATTGTTTAACTTACGCACCACTATGAGCGCTAATGTGAGTCAATGAATTGTTTCACTTACGCACCACTACGAGCGCTAATGTGAGTCAATGCAGCGTTTCACTTACGCACCACTACGAGCGCTAATGTGAGTCAATGAATTGTTTCACTTACGCACCGCTACGACCGCTAATATGAGTCACTGCATTGTTTCACTTACGCACCACTACGAGCGCTAATGTGAGTCAATGAATTGTTTCACTTACGCACCACTATGAGCGCTAATGTGAGTCAATGAATTGTTTAACTTAAGCACCACTATGAGCGCTAATGTGAGTCAGTGCATTGTTTCACTTACGCACCACTACGAGCGCTAATGTGAGTCAATGAATTGTTTCACTTACGCACCACTACGAGCGCTAATGTGAGTCAGTGCATTGTTTCACTTACGCACCACTACGAGTGCTAATGTGAGTCAATGAATTGTTTCACTTACGCACCACTACGAGCGCTAATGTGAGTCAGTGCATTGTTTCACTTACGCACCACTACGAGTGCTAATGTGAGTCAATGAATTGTTTCACTTACGCACCACTACGAGCGCTAATGTGAGTCAATGTAGCGTTTCACTTAAGCTCTTATAACTACATTCGGTGTGGATATTTTTCAAAAATCGAAAATCACCAGAGGGTATTGAACCAAGGAACACATTGCAGAAAGAATTATGTAAATAAGTTAATTTGGCTAGGATTTGAATCAAGGAGAAAACGAGTAAAGAGACAAATGATTTTAGGTTGTTTTTCCGGAACTGCATTTAGGCCACAAGTGATTTTTCGATATATAGTTTTTTATTATTTTAGTTCCATAGAGCTATTATTTTTGCTAGTTGCTTTACGTCGCACCGACACAGATAGGTCTTACGGCGACGACGGGATAGGAACGGCCTAGGAATTGGAAGGAAGCGGCCGTGGCGGGGCTCGAACCCACTATCTCCCGATTATTGGATCCTGGCCTCACTTAAGCGACTGAAGCTACCGAGCTCCGTTAGAGACCTATCCAAGACTCACAATTTGAAATCTTTTCGGACTCTTTAGCCCTTAAAATTTCGGCACAGTTGCTTAATTTTACGTTCTTCGTAGTAGCCTATACTTTGCTAACAAACGTTTTTAGCATTACAATATATCTTTTTGACATAAATATGTTTGATGGCTGAAGGTCATCCGAAAATTCGCGTAACGTGACGTGACAAAATGTGGACAGAAGTGTAACCATAGCAACCGTGCAGGCGGTGATGTAAGGTATGGATGAAAGGTCAGACAATGTTACCTAGCAACCGTACAGCTATGTCTTATTGTTAGTTTCCATCTGAAATTAGCAGCATTGATGGATGGCAGAGAACGGGAGACATATTTATGATCGTTTGATTTTCGCAACGGGAAAAGTGTTTTACTTTTTTATTTTTTATAAGTTGTTTTCACGTCGCACCGACACAGATAGGTTTATAGCGACGATGCGATAAGAAAGGGATAGGAGTGGGAGGGAAGCAACCTTCGCATTAATTAAGGTACAGCTTGATGTGAAAATGTGAAACCACGGAAAACCATCTTCAGGTCTGCCAAGAGCGGGGTTCGAACCCCGAATGCAGACATAAAAATTCTCATAAAATGTACATATTCTAAATGTATGCGAAAATACCAAAAACATTTATATCCACACACTCAGAAGTTATCACATGTACAACGAAAATTTGGTATGGTTAATTGACAGAATGATTCTCTTCCACCAAACTCGAGCAGGAATTGGAGAACATAAATATACTGATTTTCATCTTTCAAAATATAGGTGATTTCAAAAGTTATGCTGATAAATCAATATCAAGTCCACCTTTGTGGTGTAGTGATTAGTGTGATTGGCTGCCACCCCGAATGCCCGGGTTCGATTCCCGGCTCGGCCATGATATTTGAAAAGTGGTACCAGGGCTTCCTTCCCTCTTCCTTGTCTATCCCTTTCAATCTTCCCATCCCCTACAAGGCTCCAGTTCTGCATAGCTGGTAAAGCCACCTGGGCGAGGCACTGGTCGTCCTTCCCAGTAGTATACCCCCAACGACCCCAATGTGTCACGCTCCAGGACACTGTCCTAGAGGAGGTAGAGGTTGGATCCCTCGCTGAATCCGGGGGAAAACAAACCCTGGAGAGTAAAGGAATCAAATAACAAAATCAATATCAACCCCTTTCAGAATATAAAAATAAATAAATTGCACCCGCCCCCGTCTCATGTCCCTGTCGGGTACAAAATAAGGTGTTTTTGTCTTCAATTGCTTCACAATCTGTTCTCTAGACACTGGCGGCAAACAATGCAATGAAAGTTTTGGCAATATGGACGCCTGTAAGCGACACAGTACACTACTGGTTAGTCCGATTATGCTTTAGAACTTCAAATTGGAAACTTAAGATTATTATCCACCCAACTTTTGCATGGCTCGTATTATAATAATCTTTTAGTACAAATCTCTGTAAGTCAGGAAAATCGGGATCAGTGATAAAAACCTTTCCTCGAGAGCTGAAAGCCGTACTAAAGCTGAATAAAAACATGTGAAATTCAATATTTGGATGAAGAGTTGAAGTTTATTGGCGCCAAATTCGTAAAATATATGTTGTTATTTGAGTCATCATTCCATAGATTATCATTTCTATTACGTGACTACTTCGTCTGCTCCAATCTGCTTGTCATATTCACACTTACCGAGCTCGAAAGGTGTAGCCGCTTACGCGCGGCCAGTATTCAATATTCGGGAGATAGTGGTTTCGAACCCTACTCTCGGCAGCCCTGAAGATGGTTGTCCGTGGTTTCTCATTTTCACACCAGGCAGATGTACTTTAATTAAGACCACAGCCACTTCCTTCCCACTCCTAGTCCCTTCCTGTCCCATCGTTAGAGCCCAACACGGATGCGAATTTAGTGTCTTGGCGGATACAAACTGTATGCCAGTGCGCATAATTTTGCTGATGATTCCTAAATAATTTTTATTAATTTTCACTCAGGTATACTCTTATTTTTGCTTGTGGTTAGGTATGGGAAAATGGTGATATATGAATACCTGCCGGCGAAAACGTTGCAACCCTCAAAATGCAAATTTTCCAGGAGAGAAGAAAATCAAATATACAAGCGAACTGTTTGTGAATGTTTATTCTGCCATTGACAATTAGTTTAAATGACTTCACTAGTTACTAATTCATAATAATTTTGACAATGTGCAACTTTAAAATCAAGATATAAAAGATGATCGTTGGACGACTGTGCAAAAAGGTTGTAAATGTAACGGGAGTAGCACATTTTTGCGCGTTACAACGTTTATATTACTAAAAATATTTGAAAATGAAAATCTACAACCTGATTTCCAGTCTTTGACCGGGTCAGGAATGTAATGAATGAACTAGATATAGGCTGTTATTATAATGGGGTCGCCACTCCCAAGGTGATTAGTAATGACTGATAAATGCTATGAAATGATAATGGAGAGTGTTGCTGGAATGAAGATGACAGGGAAAACAGGAGTACGCGGAGAAAAACCTGTCCCGCCTCCGCTTTGTCTAGCACAAATCTCACATGGAGTGACCGGGAGTTGAACCACGGTACTCAGCGGTGAGAGGCCGACGCGCTGACGTCTGAGCCACGGAGGCTCTACTGAAAATATTTATAGCTTTTAATATCATTTATTGTTTTTAATCTGTATACAAATAATGAAACAGAATCCACACTTTTAATTTGCATCACGCATTGTTAGAGCTTCCCATTGTTTAACAGAGTTTACTGAACAACAGCAATATTGTTGCGAGAATTATTTGCAATGATGAATAAACATTACATTGTCACTTCATTTTGTCTTTACGTTCTCATAAAAACCTCGATGTTATTTTTCAGGAATGTATCGACACATGTCTAGCAGGTTAGCTTTCTTTTCCGCATATACAGGCAATGGGTCTTTACATAGTCTGGGTAGCCTATCCAACATTATTATAACAGGCATTCTTCCATTAGCTTGCACCCACCTGTTCAGCAGGGATTTTCCCAGACACTGATTTGTTATTGTGGGCCAAATATGGTTGCCCCAAATTCTGTTTGTATTTCTTTTCATTTCTCCTTCATTTACTATATTCCCTGGTGAGATTCTGTCGAGTATGGTTGTGAGGTGTGGCTCCCGTATCAGAAAGGCCACATACACCATCTCGAGAGAGTACAGATAAGGTTCATGAAGTGGATTAGTTTTGGATTCCTGGGCATGGCACTCTCTTCAAGCAGGTATGAATAATTTGTAAACATTCTTGGAATGAATACGCTGGCAACACGCCGAAAATGTGCGAACGCAATGTTAGTGATTAAATGCTTGAAGAGTAAAGTGGACAGTCCGGCTATACTGGGGTTGATCCCACTTCATGTTCCAAGCAGGCGAACAAGGCAGATATGTACATTCCACCTGCCCAAATGTAGGACGGTTGCACATGAAAATTCTTGGTTCATGCAAGCCCTTAGGACCATAAATCAGCTGGAAGTGTCGCTCGACATTTTTTAGCACCCTTCCACTGCAATTCGGAAACTTCTTCTCAAGGGTGGAACGTGATAATTTTGTAAATTACTGCATGTAAATAATCTGTAGACATGTGAAGATTTATATCTATCTATCTATCTATCTATCTATCTTAATCTGTTTACCCTCCAGGGTTGGCTTTTCCCTCGGACTCAGCGAGGGATCCCACCTCTACCGCCTCAAGGGCAGTGTCGGGGGATACAACTGGGTAGGATGACCAGTACCTCGCCCAGGCGGCCTCACCTGCTATGCTGAACAGGGGCCTTGTGGAGGGATGGTAAGATTGGAAGGGATAGACAAGGAAGATGGAAGGAAGCGGCCGTGGCCTTAAGTGAGGTACCATCCCGGCATTTGCCTGGAGGAGAAGTGGGAACCACGGAAAACCACTTCCAGGATGTCTGAGGTGGGAATCGAACCCACCTCTACTCAGTTGACCTCCCGAGGCCGAGTGGACCCCGTACCAGCCCTCGTACCACTTTTCAAATTTCGTGGAAGAGCCGGGAATCGAACCCGGACCTCCGGGGGCGGCAGCTGATCACGCTAACCACTACACCACAGAGGCGGACGAAGATTTATATCTCTTTGTATATATATATGTATATTTGTATATATATTATTTAATTTAATTAATTTAATTATTTAATTTAATTTTAAATTTAATTTTCTATTACATCATCTGTAAGTGGGACATCCTGTAGGTGATAAATAAATATATTCTATTCTATTCTATATTTAATTTTGCATTTTCGTCCCCTGTTTATATCGTTGCACACACACTAGGACTTAGCGACACACGACGTTCCTTCTCCATTGATACAAAGTATCCGCACCCGCATGACCCGTGGCGTAATTTAAACAAAAGAAAAAAAGGGGCTTAACGTACATGTTTGCCAACATAACGTCCTACATGCCTCACTCTGACCGCATACATCGTTTATGCATGGAAACCCAGCATTCTATAAAAGTGAGGGTTACAATGTTTTTGCCGGCAGGTATTCATATAAAGAGCCTTGAGACCTAAGCCTAACTGGTTCCCGCCCACAATTAATGGAAGGAAGAAACAAAATCAAAACATCGTTAGTTGTCGCAAGAGAAAATCCCTCCTAAACCTGCGACTGTAGCGGGTTTGCTGCCAGGTATCAAGCCTATTTTATTATGTTCACAGATCTATCCTCTTCAATATCTTGGGCGTAATATACTCTAGTTAAATATTTACAATACTCGCAAATAATATTTTGTACATCCGCGCAGGGCTGTATCCATCGTCACACTTTGGTCTACTGCTACCGTTCTTACCGTCTACACTTCTCTCAAAAACTAAGTGAACAAGTCCTGGGTGTCTTAAGATGTGTCCTCATATTCTATGTCTTCTCGTCAAATATAGCCTTGATCACTCTCTAATTCTCTTACCCTCCATGTAGCAGAGGGAGCATATGTTACTGAACTCCAACATGGATTACTTTAGAGCCACATCGTGTCGTTCCGTTGTTGTATTTTAGCAGAATCGATAATTCTCGAAGAGATCTACAAATAGCCTGAGAAGAAATGACACTAAAATTGGATTCATTTTAAGACCATTTTTCTCCTTACTTCTTGCCATCGACTTCTGCCCTCCCACTCCCGCATCATCATGTGTTCATTTTTTATCATTATTTTTTCTTGAGTTGTAATGTCTTCTAAGTGGAGCATATGTGTGCGTCATCCCTCCCTCTCATTCCATCAAGGAAAATCACTGTCAAATTAGTTTATGTCCTTCCCAGTTAAAAGTCTATAATTCTGGTCATGATTAATGAGTATAATGTATTCCAAAATATACGTTTGTCATGTTTTGATTCCTCTTTCAGTTAAAACAGTCTGTAATAAGGCAGGAAGATACATTAGTAAATGTATTCTCCATCTTGTCTGACAAGCTCTCTCTTATTATCTTGTTGGTCATTCCCAGTATTGTCGGTTCTACCTGATTCAGAATACCCGCCGCGCTATACATCTCTACTACTGTATTCAGAGGTCCGAAATAAGACTCCCAGCACTGATCATTAAGTCACCTGTTTGTGGTGAAACGTTTTGCATAATTTCGTAATTTAAAAAAGTTATTTAGGTATATTTTCGTTTTAATTCGTCAATAATTTCGATGAATTATATATCCACTTTTCAGCAGTAAAGCTAAACCAAAAGGTAGTTGCCAGCATATTTTCAGTAAAAAAACCATCATTAAAAGTGTTTAACATTTGCAATCGATAAAATTAAATTATGGTTTCCTTCTAGGAACCTTATTTTTGATATAAAGGCCAAAGGCAGGCATTTACACTGACTGACTGACAGAGCAAATGCAACACCAAGAAGGAGTGGTTCGAAAGGGATGAAAGTTGGGGAAAAAACAGAGACGGCACGGACGAATAATTAATGTTTATTTCAAACCGATATGCAGGTTACACAATGCGCACGGCATCGACTCAGTAGGATGTAGGACCACCGTGAGCGGCGATGCACGCAGAAACACGTCGAGGTACAGAGTCAATAAGAGTGCGGATGGTGTCCTGAGGGATGGTTCTCCATTCTCTGTCAACCATTTGCCACAGTTGGTCGTCCGTACGAGGCTGGGGCAGAGTTTGCAAACGGCGTCCAATGAGATCCCACACGTGTTCGATTGGTGAGAGATCCGGAGAGTACGCTGGCAAAGGAAGCATCTGTACACCTCGTAGAGCCTGTTGGGAGATGCGAGCAGTGTGTGGGCGGGCATTATCCAGCTGAAACAGAGCATTGGGCAGCCCCTGAAGGTACGGGAGTGCCACCGGCCGCAGCACATGCTGCACGTAGCGGTGGGCATTTAACGTGCCTTGAATACGCACTAGAGGTGACGTGGAATCATACGCAATAGCGCCCCAAACCATGATACCGCGTTGTCTAGCGGTAGGGCGCTCCACAGTTACTGCCGGATTTGACCTTTCTCCACGCCGACGCCACACTCGTCTGCGGTGAATATCACTGACAGAACAGAAGCGTGACTCATCGGAGAACACGACGTTCCGCCATTCCCTTATCCAAGTCGCTCTAGCCCGGCACCATGCCAGGCGTGCACGTCTATGCTGTGGAGTCAATGGTAGTCTTCTGAGCGGACGCCGGGAGTGCAGGCCTCCTTCAACCAATCGACGGGAAATTGTTCTGGTCGATATTGGAACAGCCAGGGTGTCTTGCACATGCTGAAGAATGGCGGTTGACGTGGCGTGCGGGGCTGCCACCGCTTGGCTGTGGCTGCGGATGCGCCGATCCTCGCGTGCTGACGTCACTCGGGCTGCGCCTGGACCCCTCGCACGTGCCACATGTCCCTGCGCCAACCATCTTCGCCACAGGCGCTGCACCGTGGACACATCCCTATGGGTATCGGCTGCGATTTGACGAAGCGACCAACCTGCCCTTCTCAGCCCGATCACCATACCCCTCGTAAAGTCGTCTGTCTGCTGGAAATGCCTCCGTTGACGGCGGCCTGGCATTATTAGCTATACACGTGTCCTGTGGCACACGACAACACGTTCTACAATGACTGTCGGCTGAGAAATCACGGTACGAAGTGGGCCATTCGCCAACGCCGTGTCCCATTTATCGTTCGCTACGTGCGCAGCACAGCGGCGCATTTCACATCATGAGCATACTTCAGTGACGTCAGTCTACCCTGCAATTGGCATAAAGTTCTGACCACTCCTTCTTGGTGTTGCATTTGCTCTGTCAGTCAGTGTATACAAGTGCAGGCACAAGCTTCCCCTAGTGCACCGTCATTGCATTTAGTACGTTTACATGCAGGATTCAGATCGATCTGAGTACACTTCCCGTATTGAAAACGCCATGTAAACGGAGACTCAGTACGGACTGAGTCTCAAGGTCGATACAGTAAAATCTGGGATCGTATCGTACTCGGTTCGAATTGAGTTCCATGTAAACGCGGATCGTATTGCAAACACTCCATGTTTGTTCTGACGAAATCATCATCATCAAAGTTCTGTCGAAATAACAAATATAATAAGACAGTAAATATATTTACTTGTATAAATGATCAGCAACTGCAGTTATATTATAAGACGGCCAGCCCCTTCGATTAACAAAACCACGATAACCTTCTGTTGGGGGTTAAATTGGAATGTGCATTCCACCTATTGCACCAATTACATTTGGAATACCACACATACTTTCAGAACTGAAAGTTATCTCCTGAGTTTCTACAGCATTTGGCGTTTTTAAATTCTAAGAGGTGACATCGATTTGTTCTGCATCGTTCGTATACGTCGATGTTGCGATGTTGCTTGGCGGATTCAATACGATACTCAAATAGCCTACCACATGTAAACGGGGATCGTATTCAGTACGGTAAGTGTACTCAGATCGATCTCAATCCCCATGTAAACGTACTAATTGTCCTACGTAAGTAAAGCCCGTATTTTTATGCAGTAACAGGTTAGACTGCAAACTAATTAGGTTAGTAGGAAGTGTCGGCCACCCTCTCTTCCATAATGTAGCAAGAGTAACATAAATTATAGGGGCCCTGATGGGCTGTACCCCTAATGTTTATGCAAACACCACAGCATAGCCGTTGTGAAGGTAGACTATACTTGCTACTCGCTTCAGTAAATTTGCATTCTAAGCTATTAATGCATACAAATCCGGGCTCTGTAGGAAACTTGCAGTGGTGTCCCAACGACGCAATAGCCGCCAGCGTCTTGGAAAGGTGTAGCAATCCAACTGATGAGCCCACTGCTACACGAGGGCGAAACGCTGGTAATTTCTCAATATTAAACAACCCTAGACCGTTATCCCGGTCTAGAAAGCCAAGAATAACGTCTGAGAGGATTCGTAATCTGCAGGATGTCGCGCTGAGCCGCGGTCGCTTGGTAGGCCAAGGCCCTTCAAGGACTGTAGTGTCATGAGGTTAGTTACTTAGACCGTTATACCTTTCAGCGTCAGTCTGCAAGCCTCTGTGAATTTACTAAACGCCGCCACAATCTTCTATTTGTAACTAGTTCTATACACAAGTTGCTTTACGTCGCACCGACACAAATAGGTCATACGACGACGATGGGACAGGAAAGGGCTAGGAATAGGATGGAAGCGGCCGTGGCCTTAATTAAGCATTTGCCTGGTGTGAAAATGGGAAAACACGGAAAGCCATCTTCAGGGCTGCTGACAGTGGGATTCGAACCAAATTTCTCTCGATTACTGCAGCTCGGTGTAACTAGTTCTGTCACCTCCTTTAATATAATATTAATTTCCGTATTAATGAGTTGCATCTTTCTTTCTTTCTTAATCTGTTTACCCTCCAGGGTTGATTTTTCCCTCGGACTTAGCGGGGAATCCCACCTCTACCGCCTCAAGGGCAGTGTCCTGGAGCTCGGGGATACAACTGGGGAGGAGGACCACGCGGCCTCATCTGCTATGCTGAACAGGGGCCTAGTGCGGGATGGGAAGACTGGAAGGGATAGAAAAGGAAGAGGGAAGGAAGCGGCTGAGGCCTTAAGTTAGGTGGGAAGTAAGTCAGGTAGTCAGGTACCATCCCGGCATTTGCCTGGAGGAGAAGTGGGAAACCACGGAAAACCACTTTCAGGATGGCTGAGGTGGGAATCGAACCCACCTCTACCCCGTTGCAGCCCTCGTACCACTTTCAAATTTCGTGGCAGAGTTGGGAATCGAACCCGTGCCTCCGGGGGTGGCAGCTAATCACGCTAACCACTATTAGAGTTACATACAGAATGTAACTGCACAATCGCCGCAATCAATGGGCACCTTTGCATGTCAAGCTTCTCCTACTGGGAGACAAACATAGACTGTAATATAGACATGACAGTGGTACAATAGCGAGGTCATATTTTGCTGTCAGAAAATTCTGTAGAGGAAGCAAGCAAAAGCTTGTCCCTTTTCAAATGTCGGCATGGCAAAAGCAACACTAGGGAAGAGGACGGAATTTGTGTCCATACCGAGACATATCAAATGAAACTCAAGTTAGATGGGGTGGGGTTTGAAGGAAAGGACAGAAGTTAGCCAGGGCTGGGTGGAGTGAGGGGTAGCAGCTAGCTTACTGCAGCCTGGTACAGACATCACCGTGGTCGAGTAGGACGGGGTGCGCGGAGGGGGAAATCCTCATATACTGTTTAGATTATTTCCTAGAGAGAGAGAGAGAGAGAGAGAGAGAGAGAGAGAGAGAGAGAGAGAACAAGAAAAAAAATAAAGAACGTGGAAAAATTTTAAAACAACATTAATGAAGGTAGGGCGAATGGTATAGGTTGAACCTTGATATATAAATCAAAAAGGCTTATAACTAGCGATTAACAACAATTGTCTTTATTTATGTTTTTAAGGTTAAAAAAGGAAAACTTCTCTCAGAATTGCCGGTCATTAGCTTCCCATAACGACAATGACTAACTGATTGGGGTCATATACCGAAAATCGAGGATTCGAATCTAGACGATGCCAGTTTATTTCTGACAAGGAAAAAAAACCCGCTGGTGAAGACATTGTGTTGATTCGAATAAATAATAATAATAATAATAATAAAATAATAATAATAATAATAATAATAATAATAATAATAATAATAATAATAATAATAATAATAATAATAATAATAATAATGTCTTTCTTTCTTTCTTTTCTTTTCTTTTCTTTTTTTTCATGCGAGCGAAGCACTGTCGGTGGCCCTGAAGATGGCTTTCCGTGGTTTCCCATTTTCACACCAGGCCACGGCCGCTTCCTTCTTACCCCTAACCCTTTCCTATCCTATCGTCGCCATAAAACCTACCAGTTCGGTGCGACGTAAAGCAAATTTTCTTTCTTTCCGGTGTCGTCCAGATTCCGAACAAGTGGGTAGGGCCTATCTGAAGGGGATGATTTCGGTTTGACAAACATTAATAATAATAATGTTATTTTCTTTACGTCCCACTAACTACTTTGTAAGGTCTTCGGAGACGCCGAGGTGCCGGAATTTAGTCCCGCAGGAGTTCTTTTACGTGCCAGTAAATCTACCGACACGGGGCTGTCGTATTTAAGCACCTTCAAATACCACCGGACTGAGCCAGGATCGAACCTGCCAAGTTGGGGTTAGAAGGCCAGCGCCTTAACCGTCTGAGCAACTCAGCCCGGCTTGACAAACATTAATGAGCCCAGCTTGCGAATAAGTGGGAAATAGCAAGTTGCCCAACACGCTTGACTAGAAATGTTTGACTTGGATATGATCACAATTCTAATTTGAAGGGCTGCAGAAAAATTAACCCTCAGTTGGTACACCAAGTTCTGGTACACACAATTGGAATACTGCGTAATACACAAAAAAAGTTAAAAGCATGTAAGAAAAAATCCACTTCTTTCCAAATAAACTGACTATTTCACTTCTTATATATTATTTTGAATAATAATAATAATAATAATAATAATAATAATAATAATAATAATAATAATAATAATCAATATTCTAAAGGCTAATGCCTTGTCGATGCAACCACTCACTTCTTTCATTGGCATAATAATAGTACCGGGCGAGTTGGCCGTGTGGTTATGGGCGCGCGGCTGTAAGCTTGCATCGGAGAGATAGTGGGTTCAAATCCCACTGTCGGCAGCCCTGAAGATGGTTTTCCGTGTTTTCCCATTTTCACACCACGATAATGCTGGGGCTGTACGTTAATTAAGGCCACGGCCGTTTCCTTCCAACTCCTAGACTATTCCTATCCCATTGTTGCCATAAGACCTATCTGTGTCAGTGCGACGTGAAGCCACTGCAATAATAATAATAATAATAATAATAATAATAATGTCCGCCTCTGTGGTGTAGTGGTTAGTGTGATTAGCTGCCACCCTCGAAGGGTCGGGTTCGATTCCCGGCTATGCCAAGACATTTGAAAAGTGGTACGAAGGCTGGAACGGGGTCCACTCAGCCTCGGGAGATCAACTGAGTAGAGCTGGGTTCGATTCCCACCTCAGCCATCCTGGAAGTGGTTTTCTGTGGTTTTCCACTTCTCCTCCAGGCAAATGCCGGGATGGTACCTAAATTACGGCCACGGCCACTTAATTCCCTCTTCATTGTCTACCCCTTCCAATCTTCCCACCCCCCCACCCCGCAAAGCCCCCGTTCAGCATAGCAGGTGAGGCCGCCTGGGCGAGGCACTGGTCATCCTCTCCAGTTGTATCCCCGACCCAGAGTCTGAAGCTCCTGGACACTGCCCTGGAGGCGGTAGAGGTTGGATCCCTCGCTGAGTCAGAGGGAAAAGCCAACCCTGGAGGGTAAGCATATTAAGAAAGAAATAATAATAATAATAATAATAATAATAATAATAATAATAATAATAATAATAAACCTATTCATAATACAACTCTCACTAATCCACCACAAACAACTACCCCTCTAGTTATGTTATACAATAAAAAAGATAATCTTCTAAATGGTAAGATTACCTCAAACTACATTATTAAATATTTTCGATAAGAAAATTATTTTTTAAATATGGTTAGGTTATCTAAAACATCCCAATGTACCAGTTAATGTTAATACTACTAGAACAAAAATTACATATGAGACTGTTTCGAAAATCGTATATGTTTTATGTATCTCACGTCAAAACTAATCTCTTGTTCGCGATCAACACACAACCTTCTTTCTTGGCCGGGCTGAGTGGCTCAGACGGTTGAGGCGCTGGCCTTCTGACCCCTACTTGGCAGGTTCGACCCTGGCTCAGTCCGGTGGTATTTGAAGGTGTTGAAATATTTAACGGCTCGTAAAATAACTCATCTGGGACTAAATTTCGGTACTTCGGCGTCTTCGAAAACAAATCTTAAAAATTAATTGTACTTAAAACCAATCAATTATTATTATTATTATTATTATTATTATTATTATTATTATTATTATTATTATTATTATTATTATTTGTTGCTATTGGCTTTACGTGGCACCGACACAGATAGGTCTTATGGTGACGATGGGATAGGAAAGGCCTAGGAATTGGAAGGAAGCGGCCGTGGCCTTAATTAATGTTCAGCCCCAGCATTGGCCTGGTGTGAAAATGGAAAACCACGGAAAACCATCTTCAGGGCTGCCGACAGTTGGGTTCGAACACACTATCTCCCAAATACTGGATACTGGCCGCACATAAGCGACTACAGCTATCAAGCTCGGATTATTATTATTATTATTATTATTATTATTATTATTATTATTATTATTATTATTATTATTATTATCATCATTATTATCATTATTATTTTATTTTATTATTATGTCGGAATCCTTGGCTGAATGGTCACCGTTGGTCCTTTCGTTAAGAGGGTCACTGGTTCGATTCATGGCCGGGTTGGGGATTTTAGTCGCTTCTGATTAATTCTTCTAAATGTAGGCCTATTAGGTCGTGTTCCGGACGTATAGGTGAAAGTTTATTTTGAGTAATATGCGGTTGTGAATTCTCCAAAATATCGACGGTTTTCGCAGGTTTATAAGCACAGATATGTGCTGTTTTGTACCATATAAAATTGTGGTATTTTTTATTTTATCTGTAGCATTCAGTATTCTCCTATAATTACAGTTAGATTTAGAGGGGATGATTAACTCGCTCTATGGCCCTTAAACAATAATTACCGTCACCACTAACATCTAACTCCTACTTAATGAGCCAACCTCTTCCTTTCCACCAGGTTTATTGAGCCCACCTCAACAATCCTTGATTAACTCAGCCGTTCGGGTTTTATGGGGCACAACCATCTTGTGACCTAACTAGAGTTGAGGGACGCGTGCATCACGGCTGTGCGAGGCAACTGATCTCGCTTGAATTCTGAAATATTAAAATGACCGGCATTTGAAAGTCACTAGAATGTAAGTCATAGTGTACTCTCCTTTCTGGCGTTTATCCTAATTTATTGAAGTCTGAACATAATGGGGATTTGTCCCAGTTGGGTGGCATGGCCTTCCTGATGCAAACCCTATATGAAGAAATTTATCGAATACTGCGTGTTCCTATAATGGTTGGTAGTGTGCTGTGTTGTTCAAGAGAAATGTATTGTAAGTCTCCGAGCCGGAAGAATTAATCACACGTAGTTAAAATCCTCGATACGACTGGGAATGGAACCAGATTCGTCTGAACCGAAGATCAGTACACTGACCTTTCAGCCAAGGGGACGGATGAAGTTGAAATGTACTGCTGTATAAAAATGAAAACAGACAAGGTTTAATGAGACACTCTGTGGCATCCTAGACACTTAACAAAGTGCCAGACACCCTCATTCCCCAAGATTCCAGACAAAAAGTATCAAATTTCCCTTTGGAAGTATGTCTTTCAGTGAAACTCAAATTGATAACTATTAATTAATTTGCATCTAAATAACCGTTTTTGGGGAGACCTATATATAGATATTGGGGTGAGACGGATTCAGAGCATTGGAAGGGGAAACTAACTACAGGGCCTACAAAACGAGCACGAATGAAATAATCAGTTCGTTAGAGTATGATGAGATCAGGCCTTCTTGATAAGAGAACATTGTATATGTCTCTCAGTCATGGCCATCCATCATTACTTCACATCACAGCCTGCAAGATCACATTTATTTATTTATTTATTTATTTATTTATTTATTTATTTATTTATTTATTTATTTACTACAGTCTACACGAGACAATTGCTCCAATTACAGTAGACTAATTGAAGATTAATACAGTGTGTGAAAATTGCAATGAGACAAAATAAGAACATAAAATCACAAATAAAAACTAATGGTAATTGTAGAGGCTGTTATATAGGAACACTAATGTGTATATTATAGAGTCATATAATGTTATAGAAACATGTACATTCATTTATAGAAAATTATTAAATTAAGATAGAATAAGCTACAATATTATCGTAATAGCAATGGCCACATTTGTGACAAAGAACAACAATAGAAACATCTCTCTTAAGCGAACTGTAATATAACTATAAATCAGATGAAATAAATCTACAAACTGTGACATTCGGATTTTAAACTCTGAACGGTTCTTTGATCAAAACAAGAAATTTTGAAAATGTAAAATTAAAGTCAATATCTATGTCGTTTAACATCAAATTATTAAATGCGCCACACATTCTCTGCAGCGGAGGATTTTTATGGAAGAGATTTTTGCTTCGATTACAATAGGAAAATTATTGTCTTAGACATAAGCCAGATGTTTTCTCATTAAAATTAAATTGTTGAAGCAAAACGCAATTTTGTCCAAATCACAGATTTGTATAGAAAAACAAACTGCGATATTTCTCTTCGATTCTTTAAGGAGAAAAAATTAAAGTCACTATATGATTTTCTATGGAAAATCCGTATATCCTTTAAGGTATAGGGATCTTAAAAATTTGTTTCATATTTTCTCCATTTTATCAGTATGTGATTTATAATTTGGCATCCAAACTACACAGGCATATTCCAGACGACTTCTTAATGAAGAATTAAAACGAGTTGAAATAGGGGTCGGGTCTTGTAAATCTCTGCTATTTCTTATGATAAATCCTAGTAGTTTATACGTATCGTGACAAATTTTGTCAATGTGAAGATTAAACGAAAGATTTCGTGTTAAAGTAACGCCTGGATTTCTTACAGCGTTTACACATCTCTTTATTTACACACTCCACATTTCACTCATCACTGGGCGTCGGATTTTAGGCAGTAATAGGTCAGAATATGAACTAATTTATTTAGTAAAAGTCCAGTCTAGCCCGTACTTCCATAATGTAGCGAGAGAAACATAAATTCTAGGGGTTCTAATAAGCCGTACCCCTAATGTTTATGAAAATCTCATTGCATAACCATTGTGCAGTCTGCAGTATACTTGTTAGTAGCTTCTGTAAGTTTGCATTCTAGCCTGTTACTGCATAAAAAACAGACTCTACTCACCACCATGACATCCTGTGGGTGGGGACAGTAAAATAACACCCACGGTATAGCCTACCCTGCCTGTTGTAACAGGCGACTAAAAGGGCCGCAGGGGAGCTCGACTTAGGAGCGTGGGTTGGGGACCACGGGACCCTGAGCTGAGTCCTAGCTTACTCCCACTTCTGCCAGGCTCCTCATTTTTATCTATCCTCTCCGACCTCCCTTGGTCAACCCCCTTCGTGGCCGTTGTCTTTCGTTGGCCGATACCTTCATTTTTCGAAATGTCGGATCCCTTCTATTTTTTCCCTTTGATTAGTGTTATACAGAGGATGGTTGTCCAGTTGTACTTCCTATTAAAACAATAATCTTGGGAGATAGTGGGTTCGAACCCCACTGTCGGCAGCCCTGAAGATGGTTTTCCGTGGTTTCCCATTTTCACACCAGGCAAATGCTGGAGCTGACCCTTAATGAAGGCCACGGGTGCTTCCTTCCCATTCCTAGGCCTTTCCTGTCCCATCGTCGCCATAAGACATATCTGTGTCGGTGCGACGTAAAACAAATAGCAACAAAAAACAATAATCATCACCACCACCAATCACCATGCAGAGAAACGCACCATGGTGAATACATTACTCTACATAGGGTGTACCCCTGCGGATTATGAAGTGGAATATCGCACCTTGGGAAGAAGAGGGTCTCAAATGCATGTATGTATGTATGTATGTATGTATGTATGTATGTATGTATGTATGTATGTATGTATGTTGGGTATTCAGCCCGAAGGCTGGTTGGATCCTCAACAGGTTGACCATTAGCTGTCATAGATGGCCTAGGTGTCACTGAAGAGGCGTACTAGGGAAATGAGGAGTGAGGTAGTTTCCCGTTGCTTTCCTCACTGAGCCAGAAATTGCTATTGCACATCAGTCTGCCAAGCCCACTGAAATGCGTGCACCAACCGACCCTATGAGCGACATTTTCACACCATTCATAGCAGGGACTGGCTGCATGAGGAATGGCATTACTAGCGTCATTCATACCTCAGCCACTTTCATATTGTCAAAGCCAAGTATAAGACTAAGACAGATCAATGAAAGTAACAATTTTATTCTAGCCTATACCAGAAGATATAGTGCACTGTAAACACTACATCTTGCCAGCAAAGGCATCTCAAATGCATATTTGTGAGAAAATTTGAATGTAATAATATATTATTTAAAATATACAAAAATATATAAAATACAAAATATATATACAAATATATTAAAACTGAACTTAATAGACTTTTCTAAACCTTACACTGCAAGTATCTCACAAGTATAATCTTTGCACTTGTGGCCCCTTTTCATCCCAAGTGCGATATATCCGCGGTGTCTCTGCTGCCTATCTTAAGGCGGAGATAAAAAATATATTTTTACGTAATGCATGGCATTTCACGAAACTTTGTGGGAATGCCACCTACATAAAAGTAGAGATATCACGAACATTTCTTTCATATACGATTAATAGTTTTTCCACAATATTTTTTTGAAATTTTTTATTCCAATTTTTCATGAAATTTAATTAACATGTTAATGTAAATTCGTAATTAGGTAGATAATACTTCTTTTAAAAACACTACGTATCTATTTTTCTGTACCCAATTTATATAAGGAGATATATCGTACTAAATGTTGTGTAATTTTTAAGTTATAAAAATTTGGACAAAAAATAGCTACTACTTGAAAACATTTTACAGGCAAAAATTCCATACTCAGATTTCTTAATATAGCTGTAACACATATACCATAGAAATTTTGTTACATTTGGCAGAATATTATGGGAGAAAATGGGATTTAAATGTAAAATTACAATTGGCAAACAAAGCATTATTACAGTGATAGTTATTCCACTGAATTCAACAAATAATTTAAGTGACAAGAAAAAGGAAACCTCGATCCTTTCAAGTTCAGATATTAAAAAATTCACCAAAATGACCATATAATCGATTTTAACCTCCTGGGTATCACCGTAAGAGGCGACTCAAAAGCTGGGGAAGGGAGTGTTCGTAATTGCTCTCAACTAGAAAGCGAGGGTTGGCGACCACACTTTGTTTAGTTTTGTCTGATACTGGTCATACTTCCCTGCGCCAGACTCCGCATTTTCGTCTCTGAGCAATGCTTTGTCTCTAGGGCAACACTAACAAGATCAGAGTGTACCAAATGATAAGATAAACCACTTTTCTTTAAAAAAAAGTCCTCCTTTTTAAAAAGACCGAAGCGAAAGAGGGATGGGGGGAGAGAGATCGTTAAAAAATGTCATAAAAACGGCAGCCGTAAAAATTAAGACAAACGAAGGAACTCTTTGAGGTCTGTTTGTCTTATTGCGAAGAAGAGGAACATTTAACAGCCCGTAATTCTCCATTTGTGCTAAAAACTCATCCCCGGCCAGTTAACGAGGGAACCGCCCCTCAGAGACACCATCAAGATCAAGAACCGCAAGAAATACCCACACTCGAGCCTCGTTGCGTGCGGGATCCTCAACGGCTAGCATCAGACTTACAAACTCACTAGCGGTTATCGTATGCACCTCTACGTGTACAAATCGCAATCAATTTCAAGGGAAAAATTCAACAGTACCTACATGCATATTGCAATAATAATAATAATAATAATAATAATAATAATAATAATAATAATAATAATAATAATAATAATGTTATTAATAATAGATTTATTAAACACACTGTGTACTTTTAATAATAATGTTATTGGCTTTACGTCCCACCAAATACTTTTTCGATTTTCGGAGACGCCGAGGGGCCGGAATTTTTTCCCGCAGGAGTTCTTTACGTACCAATAAATCTACCGACACGAGGCTGGCGTGTTTGACACCTTCAAATACCACCGGACTGAGCCAGGATCGAACCTACCAAGTTGGGGCCAGAAGGCAGGTACCTCAACAGTCTAAGCAACTCAGCCCCGCAATAAATAATAATAATAATAATAATAATAATAATAATAATAATAATAATAATAATAATAATAATAATAATAATAATAATAATAATAATAATAATGTCTGGCTCCATGGATAAATGATTAGCATACTGGCATTTGATCCCGGTACGGACGAGGATTTAACCTCCATTGGTTAATTCCGATAGCTTGGGGGACGCTGTGTTTGTGTGTGTGTGTGTGTGTGTGTGTGTGTGTGTGTGTGTGTGTGTGTGTGTGTGTGTGTGTGTGTGTCGTCTTCAGCATTAGAATTAACCACAGATAAGGCCCCATTCTCACAGCCGTGCAGGTCGCCTATAAGGTGTCAACTCGAAATACCTCTCCGGAAGTCACACGCCTTTAAATAATAATAATAATAATAATAATAATAATAATAATAATAAAGATAATACACTCCATTTTTGTGAAGGTATTACGACAATGGAAACTTAAATCTTAGATTCAAGAAAAAAAGAATCTAATAAATCAGATTAGAATATAAAAAACTGAGCATCAAACATAATTGTCCAGCTTTTGCAGACGACTTAGTAATATTTTCCGAAAATATTCAAACAGCAGCAGAGGAAATAAACCTTCTGAAAAAGACAGCGGAAAATTTCTTTTGAGAAGACAGAACTACGAGTACTAACGGACATTAAGAATGCTCCAAGATCCCTAAACGCAAGAAACAGCAGTATCGGTAGAGTGAATACATTAAAGTAGGCTTACATAGAGAAATAATATAACCAAATGGCTTAGATAAAGTTGTAAATAAAAACAGAGCTCAGAAAGTAGAACTGGCTTATCTTGAACGATAACGCTGCGATTAACACTTTCTTCGCCAGAGGTAGTCGGACTTTTGAAGGGCGAAAAAAAAAATTCCATTCGACACTCCATGTCGTACGAATCTGCATGTAAAAGATTTCTGGTGACACAAGTGGTGTTCACACCGGGCAAAATTCATTAGAACTCAGCCGTAGACGTCCAAGAGAGATTCGGTTTACTCAGTCTGGCACCTCGTAGACCTAGAGTAAAACGGAACGTCGTAATTAAAGGGCAAGCAGCCGGATGGTGTCAAATTAAAATGTCTACACACAGTACCTGATTATTATTCATTCATTCATTCGATTGGGCCATCTTAGGACCACATGAAACAGTTTTCTTCTTGTTTTCCCAAAACTTCTTCTTTTCTTCTAATTATTATTATTGTTGTTGTTGTTTCTTTATGCCCATTCATAGAGTGCGTTGGAACTTGTTCATTGGCTTGATGACTTTCACCTTCCTATTCTTCCAAAACCTCTTCATGAACTCATTGTGTTGTCTCTTTCGTTCTTCTGACCACTTTGTACCCGTCCTGTTTATTTACTGAGGTCCTGAATATTTGGCGATTTTTCGTGATGTCTTGCCCAACATTCAATTCATTCAGGTCTCCTCTTGTTTCTCCCCCTGTGGGTGGGGGCGGTAGAATAACACACGCGGTATCCCTTGCCTGTCGTAAGAGGCGACTAAAAGGGGTCTCATGGGCTCTGAACTTTGGAGCGTGGGTTGGCGACCACGGGGCCCTTAGCTGAGTCCTGGCATTGCTTCCACTTACTTGTGCCAGGCTCCTCAATTTTATCTATCCTATCCGACCTCCCTTGGTCAGGTCTTGTTCTTTCCCGACCCCGACGGTATTAGGTTCCAGAGGCTTAGGGAGTCTTTCATTTTCACGCCTTTCGTGGCCCTTGTCTTCCTTCGGTCATCTTCATTTTTCAAAGTGTCGGATCCCTTCCATTTTTTCGGTCAGACTAGAGTTACATAGAGGATGGTTACCTAGTTGTACTTCCTCTAAAAACAATATTCACCACCACCACCACCACCTCTTCTTTCCTCCAGCCAATTTATTCTCCAGTTTTGGGAATTTAATACATTAAATAACCTTTTTGTGAGTCTATTATTATGCATCCTAAAAACGTATCCAAAAAGTTTCAAATGTCTCCTCCGTGCAGTATTGATGAAACTATCTCTGTAGCTATAGAAGTCTGCAGTTCGCCTTTTCATCCAAATTCCAATTTCTTGTATGGGGCGGAAAATGTTTCTAAGAATTTTACGTTCTTATTTTTCAAATACGTATCTGTAATTTTAGAATGCCCTCCTAAAGTTAAGGTTTCTGCTGCATATAGAGCTTCCGGTAAAATAATAGTTTTGTAAAGTTTCAATTTAGCATTACGTGACGTAACTCGTTTATATAATTTCCATTTATTTTGGAAAGACCTCCTGTATTTACAGGCTACCGCTAAGAACAAGGTCTGTCTGTCTGTTAGGTCATCAGCCCAGAGGCTGGTTGGATCCTCAAATAGCACCACCAAAATTATGCGGTTACAAGGAAACCCCAAAAACCAATGTCAGCACCAAAATGAGGCGTACTAGGCAAGATGAGGAGTGAGGTAGTTTGCCATTGCTCTCCTCACTGGGTCAGAAAGTACTATTGCAGCACGACTGACCCTATGAGCAGCACCTTTCATAACACTCAGATGCACTAGTCAGGCTCTGAATGTCATTACTCAGCACTACCCATACCCCAGCAACTTCCATATTGTCACAGCCATGGATGTTGACTGGGACTTCGGTGGAAGCTACACTTTACTCTGGCCTGAGCCAAGAGATGGATGCAAAAGTACTGTATCCATCAAGAAATGACAGCAGGCAGAAGAACAAGGTAAAACATATCAATTTTCTGTACAGTAAATATCTATTAATTGAAGAAAATTCAAAATTAGATGTAGAGGTGGTACCTCAGGATTTCGATGGAGCCTCGGAGGACGAGGGTCGCGATTTCGAGGATGAGCTTCATTGGGAGTTGGAAGCGCTTCCACGTGGCGACGAAGTGACGAGGTATGGTACCGCGAGCCCCGACCATTATCCCTATTATTACAATTTCCTGAAGGTGGTATTTAGATTTGTAGTAAGGGATAGTGGGTTTGTATTTGTTAATCTTTTCTAGATTAACCTCCTCTGGCTGACCCCTATGGTGCTGGAACCTGACAGTCGGATCTAATATGAATACTTGAGAGCTGTTGTCTTTAAAGGCTATGATGTCAATTCTTTGCGAACTCCCATTTAAAGCCAGTTCGTGTACCTCCTCATGTACACTGAATCCCTTAGTGATCCCATGTTTGTCGAAATGCCTGCTGAAGTTTTGAGCCCCTTCCTGTATTGGCCAAGCTGTCCAATCCCGAAGGAGGAATTATTTATCCAAGGTAATAAAAATAAGATACCTGTGAAACAGTCCCATGTGCCGTTTCAGTTTGATCTTTCTTGCACTTTTTGCTGAAAATTCTGCATATACTTGCTGAAGGCCTGCCTGTGATGCTATTCTGAGCAATGTCTCGATAGCATACCTAGTTTCCTCCTTGTTCTTAGTGATGATAGCTAGGTCATCTGCGAAAGCCAAGCATTTCAGTATATTCGAAGCACTGGCAACTAACTAGGGCGGTATAAAAGAAGGCATGTCTTCGCGGCGAGGTCAACACGAGCGCTGCGTATCCGTTCACTCTCATTTGATCAAATGACGACGATGGGCAATATGAAGAACCGGTCACAATAAGGGTTACATTACATGTAACAGTTCGCTAATGCGTTCCCGTCCTAACGTTTGCCGCGGTCAAACCCACATGCTCAACGACTGGCTGCATGGGTGATACACTCCGAAGGCCATTCCTGGAGTTCAGGACTGTCCTTCTCAAAGCCACCTGCTCTTCTACCGGCTAGCGTAATCCAATTCGTTTTCCAAGTTCACATACTGGATACTTGTTCCGTTCCATTAACAAGTGACTCCCTGGAACTGACCACAGTAGCCGCATCTATCATGTACGGAGATCTCAAATGTATAACAATGCATTCAGTACCTTGAATGTATCTCTCTTGCTTGAACATGTCTGGAAGCAATGGAGCGTGTAACCAAACATCGTTCTCAGATAAAACTGATTGAGTAGGTTGTTTCCACTGAGCAGATCTATGTGATTTTGCCCCTACAGCTTCATTAAACAAAAGTTAAAAGCATTTCTTAGAATTGTAAAAGTACAGAAGTGTTATACTTAACTTGAACAGAAACAGAGAATCTGTAGATATAATTGACTCCCTAATTCACAGACCAAACCAAACCACATGGCGCATCATCCCGGAAGGGCCTTGGCTTACCAAGCGACCGCTGGTCTGCCCGAAGGCCTGCAGATTATGAGGTGACGTGTGGTCAGCAAGACGAAACCTCCCGGTCGTCATTCTTGGCTTTCTAGATCTTTTTTTTTTGCTAGGGGCTTTACGTCGCGCCGACACAGATAGGTCTTATGGCGACGATGGGATAGGAAAGGCCTAGGAGTTGGAAGGAAGCGGCCGTGGCCTTAATTAAGGTACAGCCCCAGCATTTGCCTGGTGTGAAAATGGGAAACCACGGAAAACCATTTTCAGGGCTGCCGATAGTGGGATTCGAACCTACTATCTCCCGGATGCAAGCTAACAGCCGCGCGTCTCTACGCGCACGGCCAACTCGCCCGGTGCTTTCTCGAGCTGGCCCGCTATCTCACCGTCAGATAGCTCCTCAATTTGCAATCGCGTAGGCTGAGTGGACCTCGAACCAGCCCTCATATCCAAGTAAAAATTCTTGTCCTGGCCGGGAATCGAACCTGAGACCTCCGGGAAAGATACAGGCACGCCGCCCCTACACCGCGCGGTCGACACTACCAGTGAACAATAATTTTCAAACTAGGAAACAATTAAAATCTGACGGGGACATGACTATCAGATGATGACGATTATAACCCCGTTATCACATTGTGTGTGTGCGCAAGTGTCTGTGTGAGATAGGAAAGAGGACTGAAGCAACGAGCTAATAAGCTAATAAGCTGCATATTCTGTGGGTGTGTAACTTAAGCTTAATTTCGGAAATAGTATAATTAGTATAATTAGTAAAAGGCAACCTTAATATTATTTGTTGTATTGTGGTTAAATGTAAGAGAGGGCCGTGTGCCCTAACTTCGCCACATGAAAGAAGCCATAATAAATAAATAAATAAATAAAAAATCAATCCTGTATATGTGATTTCGGAGGCTAAATGTCGGCATCGTCGGGTAAATTCAATTTCTCTCACGGCGGTTTGCATTTTGCAACGCCCTCCACTGTGAACAGTGAGCACCCAGCTGCACTACTTAGTTGCAGGTGTTAAATACAGAAGAGCGCTGGAATAAAGTTTACGTCTCCGGAAGTTGGCAATTAGTTAATTATCTCTCAAAGCATTTTCTTGTTATTCAACTCACATAATAACTAGATAACCTTCACATAATTTAATTCGCCTCCGTTTACAAAAGATATGAATATATAAAATAAGAGTTTTGTCTGTAAATGGCTTAGATTTTTTTTTGGTAGTGGCTTTACGTCGCACCGACACAGATAGGTTTTATTGCGACGACGGGATAGGAAAGGCCTAGGAGTTGGAAGGAAGGTACATCCCCAGCATTTGTCTGGTGTGAAAATGGAAAATTAGAATTTAAAAAGAACGGCATTTCTGTATCCGTCATGTCCACAGTTCGTTGCCCGTTAGTTTTGTGCCTGTATTGCGCTGCAAATATTTATTATTTAGCTTATGGTACAAATTGAGTAACATGTGAAAGCAATAAATAATTTCCAAAATAAATAAATATAAAAAGTCAAGGTGAAACATAAAGTAGAAATCGAGAGATAACAATATAGAAAGAAAAAGTACAAAAATGAAGTAAAATTTAAGTAAATACATAAATTAACAAATGAAAACTGAACTAGGATGTCCAGTTGTTGCAGCCATTGAATAGCCGTTGTTGAAGTTGTCAAGAGGTGGTCGATAGTTCCGCAGAAGGCTCTATGTGGGCATCTGAAGGTGATGTGTCGCATTGTCTGGAATTCTTCACCACAGTCGCAGCTTGGAGAGGGTCGCAGGCCCCAAGAATGCATCGCAGAGCAGTTTCTTCTATGCCTGGTGCCTGCTCTATCCCGACATTTTCAGGTACCACCGGAATGGATTGTACGCTCCGCCCCACCTTTAGGACAACTTCAGCTCATTTGACATCTGTGCTAGTGTTAGTGATTGCAGTGTACGTGCATACAGTGTTAAAATCCCACGGAACTTGGAACTCTCGATGCCATAGTTTGTGTCCAGATGTCCAAGAGGGTATTGGTCAAGTTTTATCGTCACCATCTTGGGGAATATAGTCCGCTATTGTACTCAATAATAGAAAACTTCTATACTGAAATTAAGAATATGTATAATTAAGAAACATATTTGTTATTTTAATCTGTCTTTGTAATTCTCTGAAATTTATGTTAACGTTCTGGCTCGGTAATGCCAATAAAGAGTGTGTTGCTATGTTTATGTATTTTATTTTTGTTATTTTTATTTATTTTATTTTCATTATTATCATCATAACTGTTAAATAGTAACGCTTCCTAACAAAATTACAATAGTGCCACGTTTCTTTTTAATCTGTTTACCCTCCCGCGTAGGCTTGTCCCTCGGACTCACCGAGGGATCCCACCTCTACCGCCTCAAGGTCAGTGTCCTGGAGTGTGAGACTCTGGGTCGGGGGATAAAACTGGGGAGTAGGACCAGTACCTCGCCCAGGCGGCCTCACCTGCTATGCTAAACAGGGGCATTGTGGGGGATGGGAAGAATGGAAGACAAGGAAGAGGGAAGAAAGCGGCCGAGGCTAGGTACCATCCCGGCATTTGCCTGGAGGAGAAGTAGGAAACCACGGAAAAACGCTTTCAGGATGGCTGAGGAGGGAATCGAACCCGGGCCTCTGGTGGTGGCAGCTAACCATACTAACCACTACACCACAGATGGTGCCAAGTATTCAAGGCCAAAAGAGAATTTTTAATTTTTCAATATTTTTACCAGGACATTTTTTCCTAATTTTGTAATACCATCTATATTATTACTGGTGTTGTATTCTATATGTGTACCAACGGTAGCAATAGTGCCGAAGGATTACATACAAGAACTATTCATTGTTTTTACCCAAGAACAGGTCGTTACTGGTAATCAATTATTGTCATAGCAATGTAAGAATATTCAAGAACCAACAAGATAGAGGGAGTAGAAAGGACTTATTATAGAACAGGATACATGTACTATGTTAAACTACCAACTGTAAAACTTGCAAGTTGTTAAAAGAAAGTGCGCACGCTGTTTAGTGGGACCCATACAATCTGCGGGAAATTAAATCCGGGCCGGGGCTTCGTAGGGTCAAAGATCGATCTCCATTCGTCGGAGGCCTTAGCAGTCCATTCTTCATTCCAAATTTGCAGTCCACAGTAGTTTTCTTTCATCAGTTTTTGAGCCAGCAGCAGGGGAAGGTGTCTGGATTTCAGTCGGATTGAAGCGATTCTTTGGATGTCTTGATGAATTGAAAGTGATTTATTGGCCTGTATTTTACTTACTTCTCGGACGAGATTGTTCATGCGGCGTAGACCTGGAGGAAGGATGTTGCTAAGGACTGGAAGTCAGTGCAGTGGAGTTGTTTTGACGACACCGCTGATGATAATAAATGTTACAGTAGTTCTTGACAAACGCCGGGGTGTCTGCAATTTGCCCCGCAGGAGTTCTTTAATGTGCCGGAAGCCAATGATGTCGTGATCATTGTGGTCGACATTTTGTACAATCCCTGCAAGGCACGAGTGTCAAAGCTTGCCCGCCGTGAACGCAGTCCCCGCGGTAGAGATACCCGTGCACGTGGGTGAAAGTCGCTTCCCCCACTCGGCTTGTATACTCGAAATCTTTAGTATCTCGTGGCCAGAAATATTCATTTCAGGCAAGAAATCAGTACAGCCCTCAGTCAAATACATCCATCATGCACACATCTGAAGAGTGAGGGGAGGTGGAGAAAACAGAAGTACGAGGATATCTAGCATGAACGAAACACACGCGGAGGGGAAGGTACTTGCTTCCCCGCCTGCCCACACGTCTCACTGGTTCGACAATGAATGGAGAGGGGAATGAAGGGAGGAACGACACGCCTCCTTCAAGGCAACAGACGTAATGTGTATGTCAACTTATTGAGGGTCAAATTCTCCAGCTTCTTTGTAATTCTTGTGTGCGAGGTCTGGCTGAAATGTTATCGGTCTCGACTATGACTTCATTACCAAATGGCATCGCGCTGAACTACTGTAAGAAAGAATGACCCTTATTTTCGTCAATATAGGCCCTGTTAAATACTAAATAAAATAATACTAAATAAAATTATGATTATCAGAGACGCAAGTGCTTTCGGAAAACCGTTCCTATGAAGTTATTGTCAGCGCTGACCAAAGAATGAAATGCCATATATTGAGGTGGGATTATATCGTGCACACTTCATTGCAATTAAGTCACAGTTAATTAGTTGTTTTTCTTGATTAGGAAAAGCTAGTATATCCAGACTGTTTAACCATAGAAACATCTTAATCAGTTCCTGGAAAAATGGAGATGGGAGTGGCCTATGAGTGCTCAACGTCGCAAGCCACACCTCCTGGAAGACGGACACATGTGACGTTGCCTTGGTTACTTCTCCTTCATTCTCAGGGTTGGCCAAAATCTTCGCCCAAAGGTTACCTGTTTCCTTTTCCACCCGGAATCCTTGTGATCGGGATTGTACTTCTCCACGTTGCTGACTCAGCGCTGTGCACAATCTCTAGTCACGTGTTTTGGTCTTCAAGTAATGGTCCAAGTTTTGTGTACTTTTTTTTATCAACATGGTTGCTTGAAGAGGTGCTACTTTACTCGTAGCTTATTTTCTTTTGTTTAAGTTTATAAAATCAAGACAGTAGTAGGGCTATGTATGTATGTATGTTCTAAAACAAACAACCGTCAGCATATTTTGTGCTGAGTCAGAACCCGAGGTCATTGACCCCTAGCATACATACATACTGTCCCCGCCGGATTTTGCATAAGAGAGCATGCCTAACCTTACAGTCGCCATCTTGGAAGGGCCTAACCTCACTTTTATGGCCAGATGCCCTTACCAACACTGATTTTGCAAAAGAGAGCAAGCTTAACCTCACAGTCGACATCTTGAAGGAGTCTAACCTCACAGGGACTAGTTTTACCTTCCCGATGGCAACACTCGCCATCTTGGAGATGCCTAACCTCATTTTCACGGCTAGATGTTCTTCCCGACGCCATCTTGAGTAGTAGAGCAATGGGGATTCTCACGACGCCATCTTGAGTAGTAGGGTAATGTGTTTTAGAATAAGAGAGCAAGCCTAACCTCATGGAGGGGCTAACATCACTTTTACGGTTAGATGTCATTGGTGACGCCATCTTGTGTAGTGGAGCAATGGGGATTCGCGGATTTTGCCGATGCCATAATGAATTAATAGTGGCGCTCACGATTCTTGCTGTCTTCTAGCCCGTAAACACACATATCGTTATATTACCCCGGTTTAGGGAGAGGGGCCGATGTCTTTCAGAATTGTAGTAAATGTGAAGGGATGCATACAACTGGATCGCAAGGGGCTGGTGAACCACCCGGTATAGAATGGTCACGATGTATGTCTTTGAAATACGTAAATGAATTCACTTTTTTAATAACAGTTTGTATTTGATAGAACGTTATGGATCAGTAGCTATCCTGTAGAAAGGGCCTCACTCACCATCCGGTGTCACTTACAGGAAATCGCAACGATTTCTGATTTGTGCGGTATTTTCAGAGCTAGTCAGGTCTCGTACAGTCTATTATTTCAACATGAAAATAACACAAAGTGTATTAAAATCACGCACGTATCAGTAACTAATAGAGTGATAAAATATTTATTATATAGCTCACTTAAGACGTCTCGAAAAAAATTTACCACCCCATTCATCACAAATTTATTGCTACCTAACTCTTCATCAGGATCTATTTAGCATATATTCACGCAAAGGCTTACCATAAAGTATTCGTTCTCAATAACAGTTCTGGGAAATAAGTCAATATCATTTATGTGTGGGTTTAAAAAATAGAATTTTCCTGGAAGGGATCTGCAGCATAAATATACTGTTCATTTCCATAAGTTAATATGCATTCTTGTTTCATTAGTGTCATGATATGTAAACTGACATCAGCAATATTAATGAGTCCAAGTAGAGAAAATTTATGGCTGTATTTAAGAGTGTACTCAGCCTTCAAATTAATATCGAATGGGGAATTATGCGGGAAGATGATAAATTGTGATTACGTCGATAAAGAAATTGATCAAAGATATAATGTGACCATCTGTCCCACATTATGTTGAACACCGGGCACTTGGTGTGGTCGCCAACTGAAGAGGATGATAATGTTTGTTATTTACAGGCGTCTAACAGCTAGGTCATCAGCCCCTAATGGCCCGAGCTGCAACGAAATGAAACGATAATAATTAAAACATCAAAACCTATCATCTGACTAAAATATAAAACAAATGATGATGAAAAGAATACCATGAATCCAAAACAATCAGTGGATCCAACTCACAATGTTTCCTTTCTGAGATGATGCTTGTTATAAAAAAGGGGGTATAAATCCAGGTCACCGACCCCTCATAATGGTACTAATCGCTGGTAAAGTTGAGCCATGTGTTTCCTCCTATAGTGATACTAATCACAGGTAATGCAGACCCATGGTATGTCACACACATTTGTCACGATCGGTTACTTGTGAGCCCCGCAAAAGGGATCTATACTACTGAAATCATATATATAATATTTCGCTAATATTTACTACATTTTCATGTACATATTCTCCACTTTGATATTACATAAAATCCAGATAATTTAGACTGTCCAGGGACGATTTTAACACGGATATGTTTTCGGGCTTGGAGGTCTGTAAGGAATTACCGTGATCAAATTCCCGACACCATGGTAAACGTAACTTATTCCCGGTTGCAGAAAAGCCAATCAAAGTCTGACTGGACTTTGACTGGCAATCAGTGTAGGTTTGATTGGTGAGTTTGACAAATAGGAATGTCCTCTCAGTTCTAATTACTGCGTTGATGGGGGTGAAAGTTCCTTTTGGGGATCATTGTAAATATCTAGCTGTTAATATAAGGAAAGATCTTCATTGGGGTAATCACATAAATGGAATTGTAAATAAAGAGTACAGATCTCTGCACATGGGTATGAGGGTGTTTAGGGGTTGTAGTAAGTAGGTAAAGGAGAGGGCATATAAGTCTCTAATAAGACCCCAACTCGAGTATGGTTCCAGTGCATGGGACCCTCACCAGGATTACCTGATTCAAGAGCTGGAAAAAATTCAAAGAAAAGCAGCTCGATTTGTTCTGGGTGATTTCCGACAAAAGAGTAGTGTTACAAAAATGTTGCAAAGTTTGGGTTGGGAGGAATTGAGAGAAAGAAGAAGAGCTGCTCGACTAAGTGGTATGTTCCGAGCCGTCAGCGGAGAGATGGCGTGGAATGACATTAGTAGACGAATAAGTTTGAGTGGCGTTTATAAAAGTAGGAAAGATCAAAATATGAAGATAAAGTTGGAATTCAAGAGGACAAATTGGGGCAAATATTCATGTATAGGAAGGGGAGTTTGGAATTGGAATAACTTACCAAGCGAGACGTTCAATAAATTTCCAATTCCTTTGAAATCATTTAGGAAAAGGCTAGGAAAGCAACAGATAGGGAATCTGCCACCTGGACGACTGCCCTAAATGCAGATCAGTATTGATTGATTGATTGATTGATTGATTGATTGATTGATTGATTTATTGATTGATTGATTGATTGATTGATTGATTGATTGATTGATTGATTGATTGATTGATTGATTGATTGATTGATTGATTGATTGATTGATTGATTGATTGATTGATTGATTGATTGATTGATTGATTGATTGATTGATTGAATCATCCTATGTGACTTGCAGAAACTTGCAATCGGCGTTTGGTCATTTGACAGTCAGTAAAATAATGCACTTTGCATTTGCTTCCGTTCAAGTGGATACCATAAATGTTTTTAAAAAAATCAAAGATTACATTAAGTGGTAAGTAAGACTGTCTACTATTGTACTGATTTGTGTATTCCCTAGTTCACCAGGGAACTGCTCCACCACATACTGTATGAACATACAAGATTTTTCGCACGGGTGCCCTAGTGTGATTAAATACGTACTATTCATATAATATGTAATGGTATTAATGCACTAAACTTACAAAAATGTTCGTTAATTCCTTTTACTGTTTTAAATACCTCCCATATTTTGTGACAATTCATATGTTCTACTATATTAAATAATCAAATTAAAGGCATAATCAAAACACCTCAAATATTAAAAAGTAATGTTATGCACTATTAATCCCGGAATATATTACAAAATGTATTGTCGCAGCTAATCTCCTGTTGTCCTCATGCCCTCAAAATGAAACAAAAAATCTGTCTTTAAACCGCTATTAAGTAACACAGATAGTACGGTATTTTTTTGTTGTTGTTGTGACGCGCAGTGTCATCAAGTACGTATCCTCCTTTTGGCGCTGATGCTATAAAATTCACTTATGTGCAGAGAAGGACCGTTCAACTTGCCGGGAAGTAAGCGGTATATACTAAAAAAAAAAAACTTACTGGGAGAAATATCTCCTGAGAACACTCCTTGTTCTCCACTAATGATCCTACAAACAAGTAGAGAACTTGAATAATCTAGACTGAGGGAGAGAGAAATCCACAAAGGATAGCTGCCCTATAACAAGTGGTACCTTACGGTACCAGCATCAAATTAACAGTAATGTACTTAATGTCATTCCAATTTTCACACTATTTATCTTGCATGCTGTTTGTTAGAAACGCTGACCAATGAAAGGAATCTATAGCTATCCCAGGTTCTGAGAAAGGAGTTGTATGCAGTTGAGCCACTCGATCCACTGTATTTCACATATAGAGGGTTGGAAATCCTAACTTTAAAGGAATTTTAAAGCCAACTTTATGAATTGAAATATATTCTATATAACAATAATTATCTTACTGTAGTCAGAAAATTAAATTAACTGATATCATTTTTAATTTGTTTATAATTATTTATATATGTATATAATTTACATTTTTCACATAATATGAAAAAATATGTAATATTACTAAGAACATGTAAACATCCACAGTTCTAGCCTTTCAGGCAAGCAACTCAATGTCGAAAACATCCTAGGGTTATAAGTAGAGCCCGGATTTTTATGCATTAATAGGTTAGAATGCAAACTTACTGAAGCGAGAAGCAGGTATAGTCTACCTCCACAACGAATATGCTATGGGGTTTGCATAAACAGTAGGGGTACGGCCCATCAGAACCCCTATAATTATGTCTCTCTTTCTACATTGTGGAAGAGCGGGTGGCCGACATTTCCTACTAATCAAATTAGTTTGCAATCTAATCTATTACAGCATGAAAATCCGGGCTTTAGATATGAACTATAAATTTTAGGTAAAACATATTCTTTCTTTATTGCTAAAAATTACAATCCTTTTCTTGAACATCGTTATACGGTCGATTAGACCAGAATTTTGCCTCTTTATACCATTACAAGCGCTAATGTGAGTCGATGCCTTGTTTCACTTAAGGACCAACACGAGTGCTAGTGTGAATGAATGCAGAGTTTCACTTGAACCCTTACAACTATGGTAGGTGTGGACATTAAAGAAAATCAATTAACGCCTGAGGGGTATTGAATCAATGAACACATTAGAGAAATAATTATGTAAATAAGTTAATTTGGTTAAGATTTGAACCAAAAAGAAAACAATGTTAGGCTATTTTTCCGGAACTGCACTTACGCCGGGAGCGATTTTCGACATTTGTTTTTTTAGTTTGATAGAGCTATTCAAGACTCACAATTGAAAACTTTTCGGGCCCTTTAGCCCCTCAAATTTCGACACAACTGAGGAAATTGCATAATTTTACGTTTTTCGTGGTATGGTAGAAACGGGGACAAGATATAACCATATCAGAACCACAATTCGCCGATATTTTCAGTTGTCTAGTAGTAAATGAGTGGAATATGTTCTTACATAAGAAGCGAGATCCTACTTATGACATCTTGTATTCTTACCAACAGACAGACTTTCCTAATTTCTTAGAAGTCATGTGGCCCAGTAATGCGTTCGAGTGTGCCATGTTATATTCCATCCCGGGCGACGAGTTGTCGAAAGAGATTCTCATTAATTACGTTAACCTTGTAAAAGAAGATTGTGGATCTGGTACACGTAAGATGGATGCTAATTAAGCTTCGTATCAAGATGTTGTAATTAGATTTTGTGAAACACCGTTATTCGCTACTATGACAATGTTATCCTCGCATATACAATTGTATGGACACAGTGTCATGTTGTTAGGCTATAAACAGGTACACAGTTCCTAAGTTTTTTCTTAGGTTTGTCTTATTTTAGCCCTTATATTCAGTGTGAAGCATCATTAAGTGTTCCCAAACATTTTTAAGCACCGAGCTCGATAGCTGCAGTCGCTTAATTGCGGCCAGTATCCAGTTTCGGGAGATAGTAGGTTCGAACCCCACTGTCGGCAGCCCTGAAGATGGTTTTCCGTGGTTTCCAATTTTCACACAAGGCAAGTGCTGGGGCTGTACCTTAATTAAGGCTACGACCGCTTCCTTCCCACTCCTAGCCCTTCCCTGTCCCATCGTCGCCATAAAACCTATTTGTGCCGGTGCGACGTAAAGCCACTAGCAATAAAAGTGGAAAGACACGGAAAAGCATGTTCAGGGCTGCGACAGTGCGATTCGAACCCACCATCTTCCGATTGCAAGCTCACAGCTGCGTAACCCAATCCGCACGTCCAACTCAGCGGCCGTGGCCTTAATTAGGGTACAGTCTGGTTTGATAACGGGAAACCACGGAAAACCATCTTCAGGGCTGTCGACAGTGGGGTTCGAACCCACTGTCTCCCGAATGCAAGCTGATAACTACGTGACCCAAACCACACAGCCACTTGCTCGGTCTTATTGGTTTTATAATCGCACTACGTATACTATTTTGAGAGACGCCGATATGCCGGAATATTGCCCTCAGGTCTTCCCTTACGTGGATCGAACCCGTCAGCTTGGAATCAGAAGGTGAACGCTCTATTACCTGAGCCACACAACTCAGTTGACCAACCGTATACTGTACATAGCTTCAAAAAATAAAAACCTAGGAAATAACTTTCCGCATTGCAGCAATATAGACATAAATCAGACGTCGTAAATCTATCAAGTGAACTACATAATTACATTCCGAACATAAGGGAACTAGGCTTCATTATGAAATATAGTCACCGAACTAACATGAAGATGGTCGAGGGGATCTACATTTTTGTGCTTTTTCTGGACGCAATACTTTATTGTAGAGATAAGAAAGCTATTCATCATATAAAACTGCAAAAGTACTCACGAATTATGACTCAAATGACAACAGATCTCCAGAGTAGACAAAAGTACCGAACTCCCAAGTGGTGTGGCGGTGGTGGGGGCCCTTAATGGCTCACTTTAATAGTGGCAGGACACGCAAAACACTGGTCCTGCCATCACAGTTTTATACTTGTTGGAGCAATCAATGTTCCAGGGCTCGCTTGTCCGCTTATCCGGACCGTTTAGTAAGTCACAATCCGATTTTTCAAATATTACCTACTGGTCAGTAGCGGCGATTGAGAACTAGAAGTGGTCGGGGGTCAGGGTATATACATCTAACTAAAGCCCGGATTTTCATGCTGTAATAGGTTAGATTGCAAACTAATTTGGTTAGTAGGAAATGTCGGCCACCCACTCTTCCATAATGCAGAAAGAGAAACATAATTATAGGGGTTCTGATGGGCCGTACCCCTAATGTTTATGCAAACCCCATAGCATATTCGATGTGGAGGTAGACTATACTTGTTTCTCGCTTCAGTAAGTTTGCATTCTAACTATTAATGTATAAAATTCCGGGCTCTACATCTAACCTTTGTTTGTCTCCATATACATCTGAATCTACACGCAACACATCATACTACAACCCAACCCAGATACAAGCAGTAATGATTGCATAACTTCACAAAGGTTTCGCGTCAGGAAGGGCATCAGGTCGTAAAACTGAGCCAAATTCACACTTAGTCCTGACACGAAGAAATTATTAAAAATGCCGAAAAGGAAAATGTAATCAGTGGTGAATTCTTGATCTCCATATTCCAAGCGTTTAGATTCAAACCCACTCTGATGGATAATAATAATAATAATAATAATAATAATAATAATAATAATAATAATAATAATAATAATAAACAGCAAGTTGATTTCGAAGTTCGGATCTATGGATTTGTCGTGGCTTTCCATTATCTCTCCAGGGGTGGTAAGGAGGAGGAGGTATCCATAGAAAGCCATTTTCTGGGCTGTCGAACCTAGAATCTCCTCAATCCGTGCTTACTGTTACACTATCCTTAGCATAGGAGACGAGGACAATACAATCCAGGCAGTAAAGGAAATCAAAACTCTGAGATTTGCCGATGACATCGTTATTTTATCTGAGACTGCAGAAGATCTGGATAAATGGTGTGGGCAGAGTACTGGATAAAAGTACAAGACGAAAATAAATAGGCTATAGTGGAAGCTCGATCCCTCGAACGACCTCCGGAGATAAATTTTATTTCGAGTAATCGAAATTCCGAGATATACAGAATTTCCTTTTTGAGCATGTATAGCACATAACTGAATCATATTTATTCTATACTGGCTTATACTGAATACACACTTTTTAACAGTATTTAAGAATATAAAAACCAACTCTGTTTTACGGCATCACTTATAACTAAAGCCCGGATTTTCATGCGGAAATAGGTTAGATTGCAAACTAATTTGGTCAGTAGGCAGTGTCGGCCACCCGCTCGTCCATAATGTAGCAAGAGTAACATAAATTTTAGGGGTTCTGATGGGCCGTACCCCTCAAGTTTATGCAAACTCCATAGCACAATCGTTGTGAAGGTAGACTATACTTGCTACTCGCTTCAGTAAGTTTGCATTCTAACCTATTAATGCATAAAAATCCGGGCTCTACTTATAACCCTTATGCTAGTAACATTTAAAAAAAGACAGGATGCAGTCTATACAGTAGTGAAACAGCAAGCATGCCTCGGTTAACACCCTTGGAAAAAAATCCGTTCGTCTCTTCTCTTTGTTACTGTACACCTTTCCTCTCTTCTCGTCAATTCGTAAATGGAGCTTGTCATTCGTGACTTCGGGGGTTGCTTTCGTACGTGACCGGTAATTAATTCACACCAGAGAAACAGTAAGGCTTCCCTGATTTTCAGATCATTAGAAGTTTTAGTTTTTCACTTCCCGTCATATTAGCTCCCAGAATCACTGTAACCCTTTCTGTACTTGTTAACTGCTCCTCACAAACCACAAATGACGTATTGCACAGTTAATTTTGCACACACACAAAAAAAATAGTATGGCCTCAGCTATCGTGTGCAGACATTTCGATTTGACGCCATCTGGCTGTCTGCTCGTCAATTTCAACGTTCCCTTTTACTCTAGGCCCACTAGATGGCAGACCGAGTAAACCGGATCTCTCTTGGGCGTCTATGACTGAGATTTAATGAATTTTGTCGGGTAAATACTAAATGTATCACCAGAGATCTTTTACATGCCGACATCGTACGACATGGAGTATCGAATGGACTTTATGCTGCCCTTCAAAAATCCGACTACCTCTGCCGGGTTTGAACCCGCTATCTTGGGATCCGGAGGCCGACACTCTACCTCGGATCCACAGGGGCACAAATTTCGAGTTACAGAGTATGTTTTGCTTCAAGAGGGAAAATGTTTGCTTCGAGATACTGAAAATTCGAGTAATGATGGTTCGAGATATCGAAGTTCGACTCTAAGTCCAAAACAAAAGTAATGGAGTGCAGGCGAATGTAGTCAGGGGATGCAGGAAATGTTAGATTAGGAAATGGAGTCTTAAAGGAAGTAGATGAATATTTTTACTTTGATAGTAAAATAATTAACGATGGCAGAAGTAAGGAGGACATAAAATGCAGACCAGCACAAGGTTAAGAAAAGAAATTAGTTCACTTCGAACATTGATATAGAAATGAAGTGAAACATTGACGATAATTAGCTCAGAAAGAAAAAGAATAGAAGCTTTTGAAATGTGGTGTTACAGAAGAATGCTGAAGGTGAGATGGATAGATCGAATCACAAATGAAGGGGATACTAAATCGAATTGGTGAGAGGAGATCGATTTGGCGAAACTTGACCAGATGAAGACAGGATATATCTGAAAACATTCAGGTATGGTTTAATTTGTTTTTGAGGGAAGTGTAGGCGGTAAGAACGGTAGAGGTAGACCAAGGTATGAATATGACAAGCAGATTAGATCAGATGTAACATGTAGTAGTCACGAAGAAATTAAAAGTTTAGCACAGAATAGGGTGGCATGCACAGCTGCATAAGACCAGTCTATGGACTGACGACTCACACAACAACACAACGATATTACCAAAGAACATTGCTGAGTTCGTTGAGAATTGGAATTCCAAAGAAGCTGATACGAGAAGGGGCAACCCAATAATTCTATGACGTCTACCGTGGGAAGCGGATCTCGTAAAGGAGAAGGGAAATAAGAATATAAAGTTATAGATGCAGGTAGAGCAGAAGAAAGTAATCATTACTTAAAAAAAGCATTTATTAGTGTTGAAGAGACGTGAAATTAGGGTTCCATACCGCCTAGAATACCTGTGATTCGAAACTTCTCTTAAGATTACATTTACATATTGAGTGTGAGCCAGTGAACACTAAACCACAAGACGGCTTCCAGTCTTAACTAGCACGTGACTCGCATACTTACCAAAATAATAAAACAAAATTCCACTATACTCAATTTATATAGGAGAGGCAATCATTCAGTAGCAATGCCACATTAATATAGAACTTCTTATTAGTTTTATTCACAATAATCGAATATTTCAGCTTGTAATAACGAGACAGGTTTGTCTGTAATATAATGAAGCACTGCCTTGTAAGGATTACTTGGCGCCATCCGCTTTTCTTGAACAATGTGCTGGTAAAAGTGATTCTCTTCGCTTAGCAAATTATCTACTTCCAGCCATGAAGATTTACTGTACGATCCTAGCGGAAATAATAGTAATACCTTTGGAATAAGAAGTCAAAAACAACCTGGATTCAAGAAGTCAAGAAAGATTTGATGCGAAATAATATGAGAGAAATAGGAATCAAAGAAAGGTATATTTTAGAAAAATATATTAAATCTGGAAGGATTCCAAGGCAGATAGAAAAGAAAACTAGTGGAAAGTGGTCCGAAAAATAACGTAGTAGTTACTTTGACACAGTTACATGCCTGTCACTGTTACAAATGTAACGAGGACAAAAATAACAGGTTACTACGTAACGACAACAGAATAACGTACTAGTGGAAACAGTAACTGGGAAGTGGGAACTGTCAATAGTAACAGCTTACAGACACAGAATATGACCTTCAGAGTTCAGATAGTACGCATGTCTTCCAAGTGAGAGCGCTTTCGTCGGATATTGCTTTAATTCAAACCGGGCGAGTTGGTCTTGCGGTTAGGGGCGCGCAGCTGTTTGCTTGCATCCGGGAAATAGTGGATTCGAACCCCACTGTCGGCATCCCTGAAAATGGTTTTCCGTAGTTTTCCCATTTTTCACACCAGGAAAATGCTGGGGCTGTGCCTTAATAAAGGCCACGGCCACTTCCTTCCCATTCCTAGACCTTTCCTATCCCATCGTCGCCAAAATACCTATCTGTGTCGGTACGACGTAAAGCAACTAGCAAAAGTAGCTTTAATCCAAATACATTATAGAGCATTTGTTTAAGTTGCTGCTGTCATCTGGTAACTAAAGTGTAAACTGTTATGACATATTCAGGGGTAATCGTTGACTCAGACATCGCGTATAGACTGTATTTCCTTGTACCATAAATAAATTAGTATGCTAATTATCCATATTGATATTATGGATAACATAACATTACTTCCTTTTAGTTAACAGATCCTCCTGTGCCGGTTTGTGTCGAGGTTTGGCAGACAGATGATCATGTTTTCTTGTCTTCTGTCGTTGATCGGGGCATTGTCAAACTCACTCCTCTAGATTTCAGAAGAGACGCTATGTTGTCTTCTCATTTCATCCGTTGACTGCCCTCGTTAACTTTATAGCAAATAGCAATGCGTGTTTTGCTGCACCGACTTTCAACAGTGTAGTGATGCGTGCGCGCATGTGCGAGTGACTGAATGGGGCTTCGCAACACAGCTGTAAGGAGACAAGCTTGAAGCAGTGACCAGCCTGCGACCAATGAACGGCGAGTAACGTTGGACGTTATTTTTAACTGATACTTTTCACAGTTACTTTAATACCGTGCTCGATAGCTGCAGTCGCTTAATTGCGGCCAGTATCCAGTATTCGGGAGATAGTAGTTTCGAACCCCACTATTCGCGGCCCTGAAAATGGTTTTCCGTGGTTTCCCATTTTCACACCAGGCAAATGCTGGGGCTGTACCTTAATTAAGGCCACGGCCGCTTCCTTCCCACTCCTAGCCATTTCCTGTCCCATCGTCGCCATAAGACCTATCTGTGTCGGTGCGACGTAAAGCAACTAGCAAAAAAATAGTTACTTTATTGTAGCAGTGACAGATGTAGCAGTTACACAAAAATAACCGTTTGTCACACCTCTAATTCCTACCGGACGATACACTAAAGTTCATTTTACTTTACACAGCCGTATAGGAAATGAAATCACGAAAATTGTTCTGATGGACTGTGGCCTATATCAACTTGTGACTGGGAAGCGTGAGTAGTCTTATAAAAGATAGAAAGAACATTGCCACATTCTCGGTTTTGACACAGCAGCTACGGTATGTTTATGTGATCCATTTTTCTTTATTGGATATGTGGAATCCTTTCTTTATTTAAATTTGGCTCTATATTTTTTTGTTCCATCCGGTAGTGTACCTCGGAAATGTAGATAGCATAGGCTCGTAATGAATACCGATTAACAAATAATAAAAATGTATTGTGAAGTTCCGGTATATACTATACACTGTTGGGGCCGACCACACTACAATACCCGGTAGCCAGTCTAATTGACCAATCAACAGACGCAAGGAGCGTGACGTCATTAGTAGTAATGCGATCCCGACGAGATGGATGTCACATCTGCTGCCGTATCGCATCTCGACACAGGAAATGCTACCTAGAAAAAACAGAGATAGTGAGGAAGAAAAAAAAATATGTTATGTTCAATTTCTATTTGAACACATGTCGGTGCCGTACAGGTTAGTAGCCTATAATTTAGCTCCGTCACACACAACCTCCATATTATTGACATATGTCTAGGATCATCTGAATATTTCTGTCACGAAATAAACGATACAGAATGTATGACACGATGTCGCCTTGCAACCAGTCAGAGTCCATGGCTGAATGGCTAGCATACTGGCCTTTATTTAGAGGGATCCCTGGCTCGATTCCTGGTCGGGTCGGGGATTTTACTTTTGATTAATTAATTCTTATGGTTCGGAAGCTGGTTGTTTTCATCTTAGATAGGACTCCATCCTCACAGACGAGCAAGTCAAATCGAAAGACCTGCATCAGGCCTCTCCCGAGGCCACACGCCATTAATATTACCTAGCAACCGTGCAGGCTGTGATGTGCAGTATTGATGGATGGCCACGACTCAGACTCATATTATCAAAGAGATATGTTGGAGTACAGGTAGTCTATGTGATGTTGTAGGCTGTGATGTGAAGTACTGATGGATGGCAATGACTCAGATGCATATTTTCAAACAGGAGCTTTAGAGTATACATAGTCGATGTGATCTTGCAGGCTGTGATGTGAACTACTGATGGATCACCATGGCTGAGACACATATTTTCAAACAGGAGCGTTAGGAGTTCAGATAGTCGATGTGATCTTGGAGACTGTGATGTGAAGTATTGATGGATGGCCATGACTCAGATGCATATCTTCAAACAGGAGTGTTAGAGTACAGATGGTCGATGTGATCTTGCAGACATATTATTATTATTATTATTATTATTATTATTATTATTATTATTATTATTATTATTATTATTATTATTATTATTACGGTCTGTTTTCAGACCAACTTTGCTTTACGGGAGCGAAAGCTGGGTTGACTCAGGATATCTTATTCATAAGTTAGAAGTAACAGACATGAAAGTAGCAAGAATGATTGTTGGTACAAACAGGTGGGAACAATGGCAGGAGGGTGCTCGGAATGAGGAGATAAAGGCCAATTTAGGAATGAACTCGATGGATGAAGCTGTACGCATAAACCGGCTTCGGTGGTGGGGTCATGTGAGGCGAATGGAGGAGGATAGGTTACCTAGGAGAATAATGGACTCTGTTATGGAGGGTAAGAGAAGTAGAGGGAGACCAAGACGACGATGGTTAGAATCGGTTTCTAACGATTTAAAGATAAGAGGTATAGAACTAAATGAGGCCACAACACTAGTTGCAAATCGAGGATTGTGGCGACGTTTAGTAAATTCTCAGAGGCTTGCAGACTGAACGCTGAAAGGCATAACAGTCTATAATGATAATGTATGTATGTATGTATGTATGTATGTATATTATTATTATTATTATTATTATTATTATTATTAATTATAATTATAATTATACTTAATAATTAATAATAATATTTATCGTTCAAGGAAGGTAGCCCTAGTTTATCTAAAATATATTAGGGCTATCGTTTATAACTATACATTATTAAATGCTATTAATGCATTACCTAGTAGAACAAAATACTGCAAAGAATATTACAATGAGTTAAAAACATTTTCTGAGAAACAGATATAAGGTGAGGTGCATCACCTTTTCACAAATATTTCAGAAATTGGCGGAGAAAAGTTTACATTGCAATAACACAGGAGCCATTACAAAGGTGGTTGGTGACTTCATGTTAAACTATTGAAAATAACTTCTGAATTTACAATGGCCAGTAATAAATTGTGTAAGTATAAAAGTGGATTCGAAGAATTTTGAAGTTAAATGTTGATGAACGGTTGGAAAGAACAACTCCCGCGTGACATGTTGCTCTAAGTTATTTGTCCAAACAGAGTTCCAAATCTCGTCCAAAGATGGGCATGACTCAGAGACATATTTTCAAGCAGGGACGTTGGAGTGCAGATGGTTGATGTGAGGCTTGGAGGCTGTGATGTGAAGTATTGACGGACGGCCATGAATGAGAGACATAATAGGAGGTTTTTTCATCAAAGAGGCCTCATCTCATCACACTCTACACTTTGATCAGTTTCCCTCTCTGGATGCACTGAATCCTAAACTTGTCGACTTCAAATTCCATGCAGATGCCTCTTGAAAACGATCCATTAGATGCAAATAAATTAATCTATATTTATACTAATATTATCAAAAAGGAAAAATTTGGATATTTGTTTGTAATGGATAGACTCAAAAACTACTGAACCGATTTTAAAAATTACTTCACCTATAGAAAGCTGCATTGCCAGTGAGTAACATGGGCTGTATTTTATTTTGAAAAGAATTTGAGGATGGGGGCGAGGGGGGGAGATATAAAAATATCAAAATAATAGGCTAATATAGGCAAATCGAATGTGTCGTGCAAGGACGAGACAAAGCTCATTTTAAGCCCCTTGACGCAAAGAACAAAACTCGGTGAGCCCTACGGGCCCTAAAACCATGTTTAAAGGCCCTGAAACCAACCGTTATTGAGATTCTGGCACCAAACTAACCCTGCTCTACGAATCAGATAAAGAAATGAACTGCCGTAACCATGGCAACGTCAGCTCCAGTATTCTTACAGCGGCGAGATTATCTACAATATATCACAAAAACCTAACATATATTACAGACATGAAAATTGGTATTCGGAATTTCCTTTAAAAATAAAAGAACACACATTTTTTTGTTTTCAGGAAATCCACTTAAGGCTGAGGGGGGAGGATGAAAAGAAGTGAGGGAGGAGTTGAATTCTTTATATGAGGGTACATATACCTCAGAAACTGAAGATGTTACAGACGTTAAACTGGTACTTGGAATCTCTTTTAAAAATTAATGAACATATTTTTTTTGGAAAATCCACTTAAGGGGGTGAAATAATAAGAAGCGGGTGAATTTTTAAAATGATGATCTTCTTCTTCTACCGCTCTTCCCACACCTGTGCGGTTGCGAACTGTGTCATACATGTGGATTTGACACTGTTTTACGGCTGAATGCCCTTCCTGACGCCAACGACGTAGTTTGGGATGTTCCTGTTGTGGTTGGTAATGTGGTGTGTTGAGTGAAAATGAAGAGGGGAGTTGTAACGAACACAACACCCAGCCCTGAGCCAGGAGAATTAATCAGAAGCGATTAAAATCCTCGACACGGCCGGGAATCGAACCCGGGACCCTCTTAACCGAAGGTAAGTATGCTGACCATTCAGCCAACAAGTCATCCTGTATGCCAATAATGTATCAAATATATCTCTGCCATATTTCACTGGTTGATTGGGTTTCATCCTGGATGCTAAAAAGAAATACTCATTATTAATGGAGATGCAATTGGCGCATGATAATAATAATAATAATAATAATAATAATAATAATAATAATAATAATAATAATAATAATAATAATAATAATAATAATAATAATATCATACACTTCTCGCTGCAACCATTCTCCTCTCAATTCTGCTGTTCACTTCCTTGTAGTCTTTGCATCCCATCAAGTGTCCGGTTCTATGGCTAAATGGTTAGCCTGCTGGCCTTTGGTGACAGGGGTCCCGGGTTCGATTCTTGGCAGGGTCAGGAATTTTGACCATAATTGGTTAATTCCCCTGGTACGGAGACTGGGTGTATGAGCCGTCTTCAACATCACTTCATCCTCATCACGACGCGCAGGTCGCCTAAGGGAGTCAATCAAAATCCTCACATCCTCGAGGTACGTCTTCCTTGGTCTTCCTCTTCTGTTCTTTCCTAACATTTTTCCTTCAAAGACGTTTACTAGGAAGTTATTATATCTCAGGATATGATCCACAAGTTTTAAATTTCTTCTTTCCAGTCCCTGTATCAGTCTCCGTTACTCATTGACTTCCTTCCTTTAGAACATCTCGATTCGTCTTCTTTTCTCTTTTTTTTTTTTTTTTTTTTTTTTGAGCATGCCCTACTCATTTTCCTCCAAGTACAAATTTCTGTTGTGCCCAGTAAATCTCTTTCCTCTTTTTTTTTTAACAGTCCAGCTCTCACAACCATAAAGTAGACAAGGAAGTGAGTTACAAATGTTGTCCGTGTCATCTGCTATTATTATTATTATTATTATTATTATTATTATTATTATTATTATTATTATTATTATTAATATTATTATTATTATTTTGCTATTTGCTTTACGTCGCACCGACACAGATAGGTCTTATGGCGACGATGGGATAGGAAAGGCCTTGGATTGCACTGGGAAAGAAGCGGTAGTGGCCTTAAGGGGGGAGACCCAGCTTAACAATGGAAAAAAAAGGTTAATATTCATTCGATTGTTAAATATGCTACGATTGTTGTTGACAATTGCCGCACATATCCGAGTATTGGCATCCTTCCTGGCAACCGAAGCAACTTCAATAATGTCAAAATTCTAATAATTCTAATATTTTAAAGTAAAATGTTCAAAATTTCCCGCCTTTTTTAACAATATATCACTGTTTCCATTATATATTCCAAGTTTAAAGAATGTTCGTACTTTTCATTTTTTTTAAATTTTTATCAAACCTCCACCTACAAAATGAACCGCAATCACTAGCATTGACTGTGATTTGGATATTTTTGTCGAGTTCTTATTCCGAGCACTTGAAAATATTAATATTTTTGTAAATAAACATGTTATATAAAATCTAATATAAATCCTATTGAACAATGAAATACAGATTGTAGTACAACACTATGGGAGAAAACCATGAAAAAAAAACAGTAAGATAGTTATGAAGGAGAGCCACCGTGGCTCAGATGGCAGTGCGTCGGCCTCTCACCCCTGGATACCGTGGTTCAAATCCCGGTCACTCCATGTGAGATGTGTGCTGGACAAAGTGGAGGCGGGACAGGTTTTTCTCCGGGTACTCCGGTTTTCCCTGTCATCTTTCATTCCAGCAACACTCTCCGTTCTCATTTCATAGCATCTATCAGTCATTAATAAATCACTTTGGGAGTGGCGACCCCATCGTACTAACAGCCTATATCTGCTTCATTCATTCCATCCCTGACCCGGTCAATGACTGGAAAACAGGTTGTAGGTTTTCATTTTCATTTTCAGTTATGAAGGAAACCGTGATGTTGTTCGAAAGGCGGGAAATTTTGAGCATTTTATTTAAAATTGTTATAATTAGAATTTTGGTATTATTGAACTTGCTTCTGATTGCTAGGTAGCATGCCAATACTGGGATATGTGCAGCATTTGTCAACAACGTTTGTAGCATATATAACAATGGAATGAATATTGGCCTACTTTCTCCGTGTTAAGCTAGGTCTCCCCCCCTTAATTAAGGTACAGCCCCAGCATTTGACTGGTGTGAAAATGGGAAACCATGGAAAATCATCTTCAGGGCTACCGACAGTGTGGTTAGAACATACTATCTCCCGGATGCGAGCTCACAGCTGCACGGCCCTAACCACATAATCAACTCGCCCGATATTCTTCTTCTTCTTCTTCTTCTTCTTCTTATTATTATTATTATTATTATTATTATTATTATTATTATTATTATTATTATTATTATTATTATTATTATTATTATTATTATGCATACAGACACGTATCACTGCAGACAAGAACACTGGTGTGATATAACGCAGTACAATACGTTGATTTTCGGAACTGATGGAGCCTAATGTCCACAATTCTATATTTGCGTATCACCGGCGCAGTCCGTGATAACAGAACATATCAATGGCATTACAGCTATTCGCTTCATTTCCATTAGCAACTGAGCCACAGATCGACAGAGCTAGAAATGAATACACATATGAGCGTATTTAATGGCGTTGAAATTACACGTTGAACAGCCAGTTGCTGCAAGGGTTATATGATTACTATCTTGAGCATTACCCCGCCTTTGGAATTCTGGCTGATTGTTAGTATCGACATTTGTGAGTCTAGACTCTCGTTAATCGCACGTTCAGAGACGATAATTAATCACGCGGCTTACAAAGACACAGACCAACATCTGAATTGGAAATTATTATCAGTGTAAACAGCGCGGGGTGGTCAAAGTTGTGCAGACACTTCTTAGCAAGCACCTCTTGTTAACTTTAGCAGCCCCTGTGGGTGGGGAACGCAAACGAAGAATACACCCACGGTATCTCCTGCTTGTCGTAAAATGCGACTAAAAGGCGCGACCAAGGGATGATCGATTTAGAACCATGAGACTACTTCTAATTAGTACCACCACGCGGGGAACACCATGGGTCGCTTTTACTTGCGCGTAGTACCACTATGTTAGGTACAAAATAGGTTTGTGATTAGAAGCAACAGAGCGCGCTTCCGGCTTTTACAGTACCTGTGATTAGTATCACTAAATGAGCGATACCATGGGCGGGCAGCAACACCATGGTTCTGGCTTGCCTATGATTAGTAACCACTCTATGAGGAACACCACGGAATTGTACGAGTCACTGTCGTTAATACACTTCTGTGATGAACACGATAGATTTGCGTTGCCTGTTAAAGGTGCCGCAATGTACCAAACACTATAGGTCTGTATTATATGTGTGAATTTCATTACCTGTGAGTAGTACCATAATGTGTGGAATACCGCGAGTCTACGCTACTTTTGATTAGTACCGCAACATGACAAATACCATGGTTCTACTTTCCTAGCGATAAGTACCGTTATGAGGGGCGGATGACTTGGACTTTGGACCGCTTTAGACTGTAAGCACCGAGCTCGATAGCTGCAGTCGCTTAAGTGCGGCCAGTATCCAGTATTCGGGAGATACTAGGTTCGAACCCCACTGTCGGCAGCCCTGAAAATGGTTTTCCGTGGTTTCCCATTTTCACACCAGGCAAATGTTGGGGCTGTACCTTAATTAAGGCCACGGCCGCTTCCTTCCCACTCCCAGCCCTTCCCTGTCCCATCGTCGCCATAAGACCTATCTGTGTCGGCGCGACGTAAAGCAACTAGCAAAAAAAAAAAAAAAAAAAAAAAAAAAAAAAGACTGTAAGCATCATCAATTCAGTAATATGCTATAGAAGGAGTCCCTTGATCAGTCATACTCTTGTGTTACGTCAGTTTCTGTGAATGTGTGGCATTGCGGGTCGCATCCACTGATTGTTTTAAATTAATTTCCATCTATTCATTCTTCGTCCTCACGTTTTGATTTCTGATCAGTGGAGAATTTTGGACTTTTAATTTTTCGTTACATTTCATCTCATGCCGTACCATTAGGAGCCGATGACCTAGATGTTAGGCCCCTTTAAACACCAAGCATCATCATCATCATCATCGTCATCTTAACCTTAGTAGTACCAAGATAATTTTTGTTACACGCACACCTTAGAGGTCCATAAAGAAAACTTGAACTTAGCTTCACTTATACAAGTTATCTGATATTTCTGTATACATCGTACAGTTGCCAAGTCACTTCTTCCATGTCCATGGATTTCAAAGGAAGGAACAATGGGGGGAAATTAACTTTGTAATACATGAAAGTATTGTACTGTTATTGACCTCGTAACTAAAATAGAGTAAAACCTCAGTAAGACGTTGTCTAAGGAACCGCACGAATACTACGTTATAAACCGGTAAACGTTATAAGCGGGAAGATACCAAGCAATATAGAGTGTATCAGAACTATAGCTAAAAACTCAGGGCTGTTCTTCGTGTTAAGAACGATGGTGCAAGAAAATGTTTCTTCTCGAGAAAATGTGGTTACTTTTTTACACGCGATTCAAATTGGGCTTTGAGAGGCGGTGTTCTTAAATCTGCTTCAGGCGGTCAAAGAAGGTTTGCGTTGTGTGAGAGGTTTGGGAGCACTGCTTAAAAATTTTTCCATGTCACCATGTCTCCCGTTGTCACAAACACTTGTTACCTGGGATTTCAAGCAATGTGTTCTTCTCATAGTGTACAGAATATCGTTCAAACATACTGAATAACATAATACCGGGTGGTCAAAAAGGAAATGGCGCCGAAAATATTTGCAATAGAACTGACGCGGGATCGACCGTTCATGATGAGCATCACATATGGGCTCATCTGATGAAATGAAAAACTGAGGATCCAAAAGTTCACTCAGAAACCACCGACAGAACTCAACACGCGAAGGTTCGCCTGGATGCTTTAACGCATGCGTAATAGTAAATTTGTAAGGATACAGACGCAGGTCCTTCTTGATAATGTTCCGATACGCCGATCTCTTATTTTCCACTTGCACAGATAAACGGCATTGAGATTTCTTCGGACGTCATTCCAGGCTTTCCTCCACTCGAGCATTGTTTTCTGGTCGTTTTATTCGCTACACGCCATTTTTCCACTAAATTTTTCATTGCAGACTTTGCTGGAAGTTTTGCCTAAACACCTACAGTCTTAAAACTCTTGCGCAAACAGGTTTTCTACTAATTATGCTTCGCCTAACACTCGACAATTAACACCTGCTGTTTTATCGTGAGCACCATGTTCTGTTGCATTCACCTGGTGACTAAACACGTCTGCTCCTTTCACTCACTCACACGTAATGACACATCGACGTACTCGAGAGATGCGCACGCACTGACATGTGACACCAACCAATTGGTGCACCGACATCACGATTTCCAGCATTTCCTGTGATGGTCAATTCCGCGTCAGTATTATTTTGCCCAGGGGGTCTGATTAGCTCAGTCACTCAGCTTAACTGCTAGCTTCCCACTCAGAAACCTGAGTTTCGAATCCCGCTTGACTCTGGATTGAGATTTTCTCTCAAAAATCACGCGATGTCAGGAAGGGCATCCGGCCTCGAACCCCCTTATTTTTTTCAAGTTGCTTTACGTCGCACCGACACAGATAGATCTAGAAAGGACTAGGAGTGGGAAGGAAGTAGCCGTGATGTTAATTAAGGTGCATGAAAACTGGAAACCACGGAAAATCATCTTCAGGGCTGCCAACAGTTCTGTATAAACCCTTAAACCCCCAACTACAACACAAATGAGCCTGAATAACGTAACCTAATTATTTACTGTCGGGTCTCTTAATGGAGTATAAACGATCATTCATTAGTTTAACAATAACACTAATTCACTTTCCTTTAATTTTTTTAGAATTCTCAAACCTTAATGAATGGCAGTTTGCGGTTGTAATTGCCCATTTTAAGTCGACAGATTAAGTACGACAGAAAATAGCTACATATCATTCCTTATATTATACCGACATTCATTTATAAAACGATTCAACTTTTTTAGCTTTGTTTTTTTTTCATTGCGTCCTAATGAACGGAGTGTAATTTCAAATTCATGTTACCTCACCAACAGTACGTATGAACATCAAAACTCTCATGTCTAACCTGTTTAATGGGATCGGAATCTGATGACGTTTCACGTTGATGACCGAACCTCATAACATAACCTCAAATTAACTACACTAGCGCACGTCGCGTCCAAACTCCACAACATGATATGCATCTGAACAACGGCGCTGCATGCATTTGCAATATCGGCTTTTCTCTTCTGTTTGAAAAATAACAGTTATAGCCAATAATTATAGTTGATAAGTGAATGCGTCTGGCTGAAATGTCTAAGCTTATGTAACATTACACTAGTGTAATCCTATAATTAATGTACATTAATGCGGAGAAACTCGCTCCCGGTCAAAAGGAATAAATAAATAATTAATTAACATAAAATGATTGCTCTCAGGCTTAAGTGTTCAGTAAGCTTATCTTGGTAGATCTATGACCTAATTTCCGAAGGGAGGGCTGAAGCTTATGTCCAAACAATCTGGATATGAATCAAAACAATGTTATCCTTTGCAATATGTTGAAATTGTTATAGATGAAGAATGGATGTGTTTTTGGGATAGAGGGCTATCTGGAATTGAAGACTTATCCGGCATAAGGACGTAACTAATAAATCAGTAATTTTTCAGGAGAGAGAAAAATTATTTTCCGGATTTATTCGAGAGAGAGAGAGAGAGAGGGAAGAATTTGTTTTATGTCGCATCGACACAGATAGGTCTTATGGCGACGATAGGATAGGCATAGGAGTGGGAACGAAGGAACCGTGATCTTAATTATCCCATTCCAGTCTGGGCCTTAATATCCCTAACAAACGTTCTGGACTGGGCATTTTTAAGGATCTTTAAAATATTAGAATATATATCTGTACCTGTAGGAGATATTGACATGATTCTTTTTTCTTTGTGCTTGTTTGAGCATCTAATTTTCAAAAGCACTCTTTGTATCATGTCAACTATCACTTGAGATTTTAAAATTGTTTATATATTATATACCATGTTTTGCGAATGGAGGAAAGGTCTGACGGATAACGAAGCATGTACATTTTTCTGAAATACAGTAATATTTACCCTATTTCGCTAATATAAAATGTTAATTGCAATTACAAAACAACAACGATAATAAGTACGATATAAAAGTAATAATTTTTCAATAAAATAATAATAATAATAATAATAATAATAATAATAATAATAATAATAATAATAATAATAATAATAATAATTACAATAATGAAAATGGGTGCTCTTACGAAATTTTATTTTAATTGATAAATTTTGTTAAAAGTTACTCAACTGTAAAAATATTGTTCCATTTACCACGAAAGACCTCTGAGAAAGAGAAAATACAGTCTTCTAAACAGACAACTTTACGAATATGTAGACAATCTTACGTATTCACGCAAATATGAAATACGCGGGAATATGAGCTAGGCCGTAAAACGAACTCCAATCATAATGAAATGCAAGAAGTTGTTTCGAATGCATATGTCAATAATATGTTCATTTGCGCATAAACTTATAATATATCATAAAATATCGAAAATATCACTTTCGTCAAGCACATGTTTGCCGCGAGAAGCCATGTTTTAGAGCTCACTGAGTGACAACATCTACTGATGCATGCTGTTCAAATATATCGTAAATTCTCTGACTTAGACATATAATACTGCCATCTTCTTAAATACTCCCGTAACTAATACATTAGGAAACACGATGTAACCACCAGAATGCGTGCATAGCTCGTTCTCGATTTTTAGCGAATTGTCAAACCTTACTACGGGCTATGCCGCAGGGCGTCCTGAACATAATTTCGGCCGCTGTAGACCGGAAAGAGTTAAGGTACAGCCCCAGCATTTTCCTGCCGTGAAAATGGGAAAACTCGGAAAACCATCTTCAGGGCTGCCGACAGTAGGGTTCGAACCCACTATCTCCCGGATGCATGGATTTTATTGATAGCATACCCTACTTGAACCAATTGCATATAGGGGTGTACAAATTAGTTCATCTATTAAAAACAATATTTTATTGTTGTAACTTAAGTTTTAAAAATAATGTATGAGTTGGAAGTGATAAAATGTAAAATAATATGCAAGTATGTCTTACATCATTTGTATAAAAGAAGCAAAATTCTGTACATGCACTTGGAACACAAATGATAGCAAATAATGTTAGCGTAATAATAAAAATAACAAGAAAATATTTCAAAATATATATGTGATTTCGTTCGTGGACATTTTTAATACAAAATTATAACTAGAGGACCTGTGCTGCTCCATAGCATCTATATATATAAAATAAGAGTTTTGTCTGTACATTGCTCAGAATTTGAAAATAATGGTATTTCTGTATCAGTCAGGTCCATAGTAACCAGGAAATGCACTTTTTACTTTTCCGTAATTTCTGTCTGTCTGTCTGTCTGTCTGTCTGTCTGTCTGTCTGTCTGTCTGTCTGTCTGTCTGTCTGTCTGTCTGTCTGTCTGTCTGTCTGTATGTATGTATGTATGTATGTACACGCATCACGAGAAAACGGCTGAAGGGAATTTAATGAAAATCGGTATGTGAAGTCGGGGGATGAGCCGCTACAATCTAGGCTATAAATCGTTTTACTCGCGCTGAGAGAAATGGTAGTTTAGGGGAAGGTCTAAATTTTAATTCTCAATATGTATATTATTAGTGGTCCTGTCGATAAATACTACATAACTAAAGTTATATAGAATTAAATTTTCGATCATTTATGTCATACATTGTTACCGTACCGGCTTTGATAACGCAGATATTCATGAATTTGTAGTTTTTGCCAAGTCCATATCAACGTCGAGCCACGAGATAATTGGTTAAGAGAATTGAATGAAAGCCAGTATATAGAGTCGGGGAGTAAGAAACTATAGTGTAAGTTATAAACAATTTTATTCACTCTGGATGAAATTGTAGTTTAGGGGAAGTCACCTAAAATTTAATTAAGTACCCATGTTACTGGTCCTATCGAAAAATACTACATAACAAAAGTTACAGAGAATACAATTTCCGACCATTTATATTTCATTCAGTTTTACCGTACCGACTATGATAAGAGTGGTATTTTAGAGTTAGAGGAAAACTAAATGTGAAGGCCTACAATATTGAAAGCGCATAACATTGATCAACAATAACATTACATTGACCATTGTTAGTTGTGAAGTTCTTTGTCTCTTATGCTGCCGCTCGACTCCGATAGATAGGGTTACTGCTGCGTACTGAGTATAACAGCCTGACTGAATATTGGCGGGAAATAGCTGGGGAGTTAGAAAACTTTCTTCTTTAGCATGACATTGCTCTGGTTCATACATTTTCTGATACCGTACTGCTGGTACGTGACAGACTGGTTCATCATAGTATTCCAGATATTCGATCCCTACTCTGACGCGCGGTTTTGAATGAGCAGTGTGCACACATAAGGCAGAGGCTCACTTAGTAGTAGTAGTAGTAGTATGACCTGGTCTAGAATGACAATTTAGGCCTATTCCAAATCATAGCACCACAATTCACTAAATAACTCAAAATTCAACCCTGAAAAGAGCCCTTTCTTAAGAAAAGCTTCTTCCTCTTCACTTTTATTAAATTCTACATTCATTTTATTCCCAATTAGCATTGAAGACGGGGTTTCTCCTCTGGCTTGGAGGAAAATTTTTACTCGAAGTCAGATAGATTCTTTCGCCGCCTTTGTAGTGAACTGAGATTTTCCGACTCATCGGGTCATCCCAGAAAACACATTAGTAAAAGGGCATAGTTTTTGCCCTGGGAGTCTCCACTATTCGACACTCCCACTCGGCCGAAGTTAGACGAAGTGTGTTCACACGGATCACGGCTGTCTGCGGCTTGGTCATTCCAGCTGTGGAACTTTCGACTGTTAGATCGGCAGCGTAGTACTGTTGGTTAAAAGTGAGAAAAATGCGTGGTTTTTCATTTGATCGAGTATGTCATATTAATGCATTGTTTTTAATTGCGCCATTCTTACTGACGTCATTGTAATGAGCTGTGCTCATTTAATCTGGGAAAACTACTAAGGCAGTCTTTCTGAGGATGTAAAAAGGCAGGTGGAGAGTGCCTGCCATTATAGTGAAAACTCCCCAACCTGATTGGGACTGGTGTAGGGAAGGGAGCCTACCATTACAATGAAAATTCACTAACTCAGTCTTCATATGAGAAAAAAAGTTTGATGATTTAACCGTCGCGATTCTAGGATAACGTTAAGAGCTATGCAATTTAATACAATCTTGCTCACAACGTGTACACTACCTAACCTAGAATTCTGTATACAATGTGGAATTCCGTAGCGAAGCACGGGTACATCAGCTAGTTTCTTATAAACAGGTCTTGATATGTCTGTCGCTGTCATATTGTTTTGCCTGCCCTTTCCAATTTTTATGAATATTTAATTCTGGTAATGTAATTTATAACACTTCCTTCCGTACAATAATCTCTGAGCTTCAACCATTTTCAAACGATCTTGCCCGAGATAGTGCAGTATACGTAGAATTGGCTGAGGATGAATACTGGTTCGGGTAAGAAGACACCCACTTTTTCAAGAGTTTGTCCCTGCGCTTTATTAATGGCCATAGAGAAGGCTAGTCTACTTGATACCTTCCCTTCAGTACGTTCGTAGACTATTTTCTCTTAGCAACGTGAAAGTTATTAGGAACGTTCTGCCATCTGTTGAGCATATTCAGAAGCTGGGGAAGGTCAGAGAATCAAAGAGTATCTAGCAGAGAATAATATTCTTCCATGATCAGAGAAAGTGTATACTTTCTGGCTTGTCAGGTAATAATCAAACATGGCTTCACACGCAAAATGCAAGGATGAAAATCACAGATATCAGAATATTAATGAAAGTGTTAGTCGCCTGGCAACCCGCTAAGTGCAGAATGTATTGCGGGTTAGGGTAAGCCTTCGCCTGCAAATATTGGCGTGATCATTTAATGATTTGATTTTATGATCCTTCAAAGTTGACTGAACTTAGATACCTATCAATGTCATGATTCACCGTCAGGTAATTCCGGGGAGAATAAAACATGAATGAAGCAAATTGGTCCAGTAATAATAATAATAATAATAATAATAATAATAATAATAATAATAATAATAATATGGCCTCAGCTACCGTGTGCAAACATTTCGATTTGACGCCATCTGGCTGTCTGCTCGTCAATTTCGACGTTCCGTTTTACTCTAGGTCCGCTAGATGGCAGACAGAGTAAACCGGATCTCTCTTGGGCGTCTAGGGCTGAAATTTAATTAATTTTGTCGGGTAAGTACCAAATGTATCACCAGAGGTCTTTTTACATGCCGACATCGTACGACATGGAGTGTCGAATGGACTTTTTTCCGCCCTTCAAAAATCCGACTACCTCTGCCGGGTTTGAACCCACTATCTTGGGATTCGGGGGCCGACACTCTACCACGGATCCAGTATAATGTAATGACGGATTTGCCAAAGTTGTGTTTAGTAAACTCATTTAATATATCGATGTTATCGCCTTTACGTCCCACTATCTACTTCAAAGTACTACAAACTTTAGCAGAGTGCTGGAACTCACTTCGCAGTGCTCGTAGCTCATTAAAAAATACAAGGTAGTAGAACATCATTGGAACCTAAATCTATTATGATACTAAATCGGCACTGCCCAAGCTGCTTCATAGCTGCTAGACCGAATTTTCACAATTAATGTATTTTTTCATTACTCAACGATTAGTATGTACGTTGTGTTTCACAAATGTATCACGGTATGTGTGAATACGAAACTTTTCATGTTTTCAGTACGCACTGTGAAGATTTAAAAAATTTAAAATAGAAAAATAGTTTTTTAATGCATTTATAAAAGTCAGTAGTTTTGCTCCAATTTTGAAAAGCAAGGTATGCATGCGTAGCTCACACGTTGCTGAATCCAAAATTGGTTTGTGACTGTAAGTAAGATTATCAGTTATTTTTGTATAAAAATGTCAAATCTTACTCAAATGCTCAGTCTACAGTGGAAGATGTAACTTCAGCTGCTCGGCCTTCAATGTGTTTTTTAATAAATAGGCAAATAACCTCTCAAATAATGTTTGATATTTTTATAGCAAACTAACGATGGAAGTTTACCCAATAACTGTAATGGTTGCAGAGTATATATCAGGTGGCCCTGCAGCCCTGTACATTCTACTTATATGTGTCCCGCATGCAATAATGATGAAAGGGATGCCTAGTCGCTGGTTCACAAAGGGGCGCTACAACGTGCTAGATTTAGGATGTCAAACAAATAACAGGCATTTTACTAGATATGTTCTGTAACAGAGTGCATTCGTAAAGACGTCTAACATGCAAAAAATAAAGTTCAATATCACACTAATTTATGCACGTATACACATTACTCTGTTGGGGAAGTCCGTGTAATTTGGACCTGCGTGTAATCTGGACCGATACTATTTTTGGTAGTTGCAAGTTTGGTCACCCCCTGTCTGATTGAAGCTCTCCAAGACAACCGAGGGTAGCTTTCTTCCTGGAAGTTGTTTTGCTAATGGACTTAGGGTTGAACGGGGAAAAGGGAAATAATGTTAGTACTCGCATTCCTTGTAATCCTTACGGTGACAAGTAAGTGTACTGTGAAGTATTTATTCCAGCTAAGAGGGTATCAAGCTTTTACAAGTACCGATGAAATATCTAGGTAAGTTTTAACATAGTTTCATTCATAAATTGTAAATACTTTGCACATTATTTGGTTTTTGATTAAATATTTTCATGTCGTGCAATTTGGACCGCTGAAACAATTGTAATAATTACGTTTCTTCGTAGTTTTACTGGTGATTCGAAAATAACTTGTTTTATAATTTAAGGCCGGCACCGCTGTGTAGGGTTAGCGTGTCTGCATCTTCATCGGGGGCCCCGGGTTAGATTTCGACCAGATCAGGATTTTTACCTGGACCTGAGGACTTATTCGAGGTACACTCAGCCTACTTGATTACAATTGAGGAACTATCTGACGGCATTTTAAGTGATAAGTGTTATGACAACGACTGGATTCAGTGCAATAATTGTAAAAATTGGGCTCATGAAAACTGCGCCAAAATTCTGAATGAATTGTTTTATCATGCCAAAGGTGATGACCACAATTCATACTGTCGTATTTTATTGCTCAGTATTTCATATTAAATTCAATATGTAACGTATAAGTGTTTAAGTTTACCAGTCCAATTTACACGACCACCTTATCCAAGTCACACACTGGTCCAAATTACAGTACTTGATAACACTTTTAGAATAATTATTACTTTTAAACAAATCCTAAAGATAATATTACTTTTATTTTTACTAAATCATTTGATACATTTCATTAATTATCGTGTATAAAGTTTGAGAAATTTGCATTAAGGACAATAGAGTTATGGACGTTCGAAGTTCAGTAGTTCAAATAACACGATTTCCCCCACCATAATGTTGCTTGTATGTGGTATGTGCCATTGAACGATCCATTAGCTGTTAACTGCAACTCTTTTCGGCGAAATACGCGTAAAAGGGCACGTGGCTATTTGGAAACTCCTGCGCATACTGTTTGTTTCAGCTGAATTTCGACCAGATTCTCCACAGATTAAAATTATGTCCGAGAATTCGTTATTTCTGAACACACCATCCATTGTCAATATGTTGACAGCAACTATAGTGCTACTGTACCAAATGTCAGCCTACTAGAGGGCGTTCGAAAACGAGGCTCATTAACGCAGGGGGCTACATGTCGAGTAGCGCTTAGGAACATACAGCGAGCGGCCGTCCTTTTGTTATCTGTTCATATTCTGACGTAAATAACATGCAGGCAGTAATACCCCTTTGAAAATCAGTCATTAGGCATCCCATTCATCACTCTTGCATGCGGGACAGATATAAGTAGAACGTAAGGCGCTGGTGAGCCACCTGGTATAATGTGAGTAAAGAACTGGAATAACACAAAAGGCTATAAAGAGATTTTAGTCGTGTCTCATGGAAACTTATGAATGAGATTTCACTATCGTTTCTTGGCCTAGTTTGCGCTTGACATTCAACAAGCGCTGTTTAAATGTCAGTGTGTGATGCAGACGCAGTGTCACTGTTTTCTAAGACAAATGGTTGTTCTAACGTATCTTCTACCACCGTGCTCAGTCCAACATAAGGTATCGCTTCTCTATAATACCCTTCCTGCTGTGATTGCTTGTTTAAGTACCTTCTGGAATAGGATTTTCGCCTCACTAATAAGTAAAGCTTAGCTGGACGAGCTAACAAGATTAGCCGAGATTGGGGTCACACAATTAGCAACTGTGACGTAATATCATTGGCCAAGTAAGCTCTAGATTGTCAAAGATTACATGCAATAAGAAGATTTTCTTTCACCCAAATCCACTCCTCTACGATTTCCCTCTATGTTTAATCCCCTCCTGAAAGGGGGGTTATACCACATGCTCAAGAAACCGATACTACTTCGGATTGAAGGCTATTGGACTAGACACAAGAGTGTCTGCATAGGTGGCTAACTTTCTAGAGAATAGAACTTAGATAATTAAAGTAGGTAAAGCGTTATGTGATCCTAAAATGATTAAAAGTGGGATCCCGCAAGGCACTGTTGTTGGTCCTTTATATTTTCTTGGTTCCAGAAAATATATAGGACCAACAACAGTGCCCTGTGGGACCCCACTCATAGTCATTATAGGACGGCCGTGCGGATAGGGGTGCGCAGCTGTGAGCTTCCATCCGGGAGATAGTGGGTTCGAACCCCACTGTCGGCAAGCCTGAAAATGATTTTCCGTGTTTTCTCACTTTCACACCAGGTTGTACCTACCTTAATTAAGGCTACGGCCACTTCCTTCGCACTCCTAACCCTTTCCTGTCCCGTCGTCGCCATAAGACCTATCTGTGTCGGTGCGACGTATAGCCAATTGTAAAAAAAAGCAACAAAAGTATAAATTCATGAATTCTATTTTCATGATCGATACGGCAAAACTACATTAGACATAAATGATCGGAAATTGTATTCTTGTAAATTGTTATGTAATACTTTTCTCAAGAGTTCGGCTCTTTGGCTAAATGGTTAGCGTGCCTTTGTTCACAAGCAGCCTTGATTTCTACTTAGGTTGTAACAGAAAAACAGAGATTTGAACGAACAGTAGAGACATAATCTATATAACCATCATGACAGCAAAACTGCTCTCAAATCATTTGCTACTTTCATTATTGATGATTAAAACAAATGTTCAAATGATGATGAACTATCGCCTCTTGAGTGTAAAATGTAAGTCAGAGGAACAATGGAAAGGATATTATTTAACATTTCAGATTTTTTTTCTTTGTTTGAATCCCCATGGGAAATTCCGGTGCCTTTACTGGTTACGGGTTACGTTTATCGAAATTTACACCTTCCTAGACTTTACAGCCTTTGATATATTTGTGTTTATTTATTTTTAACCCCTCTCCCCCATTCCTACAATCCGCCTTCGTATTGTATTCTTGATTTCAAACTGTTCGGGACGCCCGGGGATGTTTTGGACGTGACTTCTGCCCGCTACGAAAGAAATGAAGCTCGATTTACAAAGAAGTATTTCACAACATTATTTAGCATTTGAGCAGCATTTAATTGAGTAACCGCTGTAAGTGCCGACAAGATGCCGGAGATCTCTGCAACGTCTTTGTCTCCGGGCATACATCAGGAATTAAACAAAGAAAAAGGCAAATGTTAACGAATGGAAGGATAGATAACAAAAAGAAGATAATGGAGAGTTGATAAAAATCGTGTACAAGCAGGAACGGAGTTGTTCGATGTTAGAAATCAACACCTACCCTGGTACATAAGTGGAATAATCTCGGATGTCCGTACTTCTTTTGTTTCTATAGCACTTTATTTAAGAATATAAGTCAGTGACGATCAGTCAACACGATGGCGTCCGGCTCCATGCATAAATGGTTAGCGTGCTGGCCTTCTGTTGCAGGGGTTCCGGGTTCGATTCCCGGCAGGGTCGGGAATTTTAACCATCATTGGTTAATTTCGCTGGCACGAGGGCTGGGTGTGTGTGTCGTCTTCATCACCATTTCATCCTCATCACGACGCGCAGGTCGCCTACGGGTGTCAAGTCAAAAGACCTGCATCTGGCGAGCCTAACACGTCCTCGGACACTCCCGGCACCAAAAGCCATTCGTCATTTCATTCCAACATGTCGGTTTATTATGCATGTTTCTAAGTGATAGTATAATTATTCTTGTTCAAGTGCCATATCCGCTACCGGGCGAGTTAGCCATGCGGTTAGGAGCGCGCAGCTGTGACTTCGCATCCGGGAGATAGTAGGTTCGAACTCCACTGTCGGTTTTCCGTGGTTCCCCATTTTCACACCAGGCAAATGCTGAGGCTGTACCTTAATTAAAGCCACGGCCGCTTCCTTCCCATTCCTGGGCCTTTCCTGTCCCATCGTCGCCATAAGACCTATCTGTGTCGGTGCGATGTAAAACAAATAGCCATATCCGTTCACCCGAGAAGTTGATGATCACCCTGGAGAAAACACCCCTTTCTCTACCTTACCTGAAGAGTTGTTCGATGTTGGTGATGCAAGTCCAGTCTTTGATGTTTTGGAGCCATAAGATACTGTGCGTCGTCTACCATCTCCTCGATTGTCCGGCTCCATGACTAAATGGTTAACGTGCTGGCGTTTTGTCACAGGGCTACCGGGTTCGATTCCCCTGGCACGGGCACTGGGTGTATGTGCCGTCTTCATCATCATTTCATCCTCATCACGAAGCGCAGGTCGCCTACGGGAGTCAAATCAAAAGACCTTCTCCAGGCCTCTTCGGAGGCCACACACTCTTATTATTATTATTATTATTATTATTATTATTATTATTATTATTATTATTATTATTATTATTATTATTATTATCTCCTTGCCTTGTAATATTCAGGTGTAGAAAGCCCGTACTTTCTAGCTCGTGGCAGTAACACATTGAAGGTATTCGGGGACGTAGGATGGTTAATTGTTAGGACTGGGAAGGTAATGACCGTGGAGTGGCGGCGATAAGGATCGCGCAGACCCCGCGGAGTGGAGGGGCCAATGAATTGTGAGGGGCCATGACTGTTTCTTAATTCAGTAGCTGAAGACTGATTTTATACATTGATAAAGCTACAGCACACAACACAGTATCGTTCGTATTACAGAGGATTATTCCAAACTTAGGCCGTCGTAGTGCATAGCTTCTTTCGTCAATAGGAGTACAGTAGTTATTTCTGGAAGAATGTGGGTTTCCCAACCTGTTCCAATTATAACCATCCCTTGCTGCCACTCACAATAATCAACAAGGCTTTTGAAATAATTAGCCAGTTTTGAGAACCCAGTAGTCAGGGGAAATGCTATAACAAGAACGGCCTCCGTATCTAAACTCTAAATACTGAAGTTACGAGCCTGTTTGTAACTCTAGCTAAGTAGGCTTACGATGAACGGTTGAGTTGTAAATAGTAGTAAATTATTTGGTCCTAGGAACGAGATTATTTCTGAATAGTGTGACAGTGAGCTTGTTTAGGTTACTGTAATTGGAATGCCGGCCCCGTGGTGTAGGGGTAGCGTGCCAGCCTCTTATGCGTAGGCCACGGGTTCGATTCCCGGCCAGGTCAGGGATTTTTACCTGGACCTGAGGGCTGGTTAGAGGTCCACTCAGCCTACGTGATTAGAATTGAGGAGCTATCTGACGGTGAGATAGCGGCCCCGGTCTAGAAAGCCAAGAATAACGGCCGAGAGGATTCGTCGTGCTGACCACACGACACCTCGTAATCTGCAGGCCTTCGGGCTGAGCAGCGGTCCCTTGGTAGGCCAAGGCCCTTCAAGGGCTGTAGTGCCATGGGGTTTGGTTTGGTTTGGTTTGGTAATTGGAATATTCATTTCTTGCATGTGCGTTCGTACCATATAAGTGTATCATTTTAATTCCTTTGGATTTGCAAACTAAATAAATAAATGAAATAAAAAATAAATAAAATATAAATAAAAAATATGCTATTATTATTACTGTCGTTGTGTCGTTGTTGTTCATTGTAGTAGTAGTAGTACGAAATAAACTTGTAACTTTCCTTGTCTGGAAACGAGGGGCCCATTTTCAATTATTGTGGGGGAGTCCCGAGCTTATTAGTGCCGCTACTGTGGCCTTTGTCTTAAGCAAGGTACAGCTTCAGCATTTGCCTGATCTGAAAATGGGAAACCACGGGAAACAATCTCAGGGCTGCTGACAGTGGGGTTCGAACCCGAATGCAAGCTGAAAGCTGTGCGGCCCTAAAGTATTAAAAACGCGGAACATGACATACAATGCTCTCATTATCTTTTGAGTGACTATACGTATATTCTGCAGTTAACCTTATCGCCGGAAGTAATGAGGACTTTTAAAATATCTTTAGAAGGTACCTTAGTACGCGAGCAAGTTATCGTCTGTGAAATGTGCAACTTTTTTGTTAGTATTTATCGAAGAGTTACGAGGTAAACTTCCAATAATCAGGAAAATTATACAGATTTTGAAACAAAATATTATCACGCCTATTATACTAATCTGGAGTAGAATAACTTTCTCCAAATTATACCTTATTTTAATTATAGAACTAATTGCAAAACTAACAGGTACCAAGGCACATAAATTCGGCGCTAATAACACAATAAAGGGACGGCTTTCATCACCAATGAATTAAGATATTATCAGTCTAAATTTAGAGATAATAATTGCACACCCTTAAGAAGACCAACTAAAACGGTATCAAGATGCATTCCCAGAATAGGCAGAGCTTAAACTGAATACTAAGGTCTGTATTCTCCACCATGTCACGACCGCGGCCCTCTCATATCCCAGTGACGAACGAACGGACTCGAGCGAGCGAGTCTCAAAACTGTGACCTTCCAGAATAGAGATTGGGAGTATAGGTCTAGTGTAGGGCCTCTCGAACGCCCAAAATCCCACGCGTGCAAACCGAGGCGCAGAGGCTCCATACACTGTGCATCGGTCCGACTCGGCTCAACAACTCGGCTTGACTCGGGTGGTGTAGTGCGCTGAGAGCGACGAAGCGTTCGCTGATAAATGACTTGTTTATCAATGAAATAGATACGCGCAAGACAACATAATAATGAAGCAACCTATTTCGAAGAAAGCAGAGACTTCCGAAAGTCCATTTCAATCGAACTGGGAACTTTCGTATTTTTTTTTCTCTCAGTCGTGACGATTAAAGCCAAATGCTTAATCTGTGCGACAATAATTACGTGATCATCAAAAAGTTCTATCTATCTACTGGAACTGTACGAGAATTTGTCGAAGGAAGATTTTCCTAAGCTGCACGGAGAAGCAGCTAAGATTGTCTCTATGTTTAGTCACACATGCATACAGTACCGGTCAAACGTTTAGGACCACATTGAAAAATCATGAATTCCATCTAGAACCTACAATTTTGCTACTAGATCTCTGTATTTTTCCCCCGAGATTTTGCATCTAATATGATATACATCGCCTGATTTCAGTGATTTACGCCAAGTATTGTATAAGCTATACAATTTTAAATGTTATAAGGTCACATCAGAATGTCAACATTTTTGGAAATATTATGTACTGTATCCTCTAATTGGTTTCAAGTATCACCACCAAGATTCTTGTAGAGCAGGGCCTCTCAGGGTGCATGCGCGTGGTGCATGCACTGTGCACGGTGCAAAAGACGACTTGGCTTGGTTGACCAGAGTGCAGACCCCCACTCCTCGATTTGGAGCAATAGCGCTGTCTCTCTCTTTCCCCACGCCTGTCTCGCTCGCTCCGCCTGTCTCCCTCTCCCCCACTTGCGCCGTAGCGCTCCAAATCCGGGCTGAGTTGAGCCGAGTATAGCCGAGTAGAGCCGAGCATAGCCGAGTAGCCCAGAGACGAAGCGTTGATCCGAGCCATGCCGAGCGGCACCGAGCGGCACCGATGCACAGTGCACGGAGCTCTTGCGCCTCGCTCTGCACGCGTGAGATTTTGGGCGTTTGAGAGGCCCTGTTGTAGAGACTTAGCAATAGTTAGGGGTCATTTTAGTATAAATATGAAAATTCCGAAAAAATGCGGCACCGATTTTTGTAGGTTTATTTTTTTTCAAACCAGTGCTAAAATAGTCAATTTTTCCTTGTTCTTGTCATAGGTCTCAGTGTGAAATATCGACATGAGAAACGTATTCTTGGATACCATCCACAGAGTGGAAATGAAACTATCAGGGCAGATAAGTTTGACGCCGATAGCTTACACTGAGACCTTGGGCCATACATGAAAAAGGCAAAGAAAAATCAACAATTTTGGCCCTGGTTCAAAAATAAAACACGAAAAAATCCGGTGCCGCATATTTTCGGAATTTTTATATTTATACTAAAATGGCCCCCACCTATTCCTAGGTCTACAGAAAAATCTTGTTGGTGATACTTGCAACCAATTAGAGTATTCAGTACATTATATTACCAAAATGTTTGATTTTTTGTTGTGACCTTCCAAGAGTTAAAAATTCCTAACTTCTACAGTACTTAAACTAACTCAATGAAATCAGGCGACATATATCCTATTAGATGTGAGATATCAGAAAGAAAATTACAGAGGTCTAGTGATACAATATTAGGTTCTGGATGACATTTCGTGATTTCTTTATGTGGTCCTAAACATTTGACCGGTACTGTATGTGCAAATTGTTTTTGTATTGTTTTTCCGTTTTGACTTGTACGAAAACTAGATTGCGTGCGAGTATTTCTGATTGTAATTTAAAGGACGCTCTCAGAATTGCTGTCAACCGATATTTTGTTCCATACATTACTGGTATAATTGCAAAGAAAAAGGAAAAGAAGAGCTAGAGAAGATACATTGTCTACTCAAACCAAATTGAAAGAAGCATTTTTTTAATACCGGTAACATTGTCCCATGCAACAGACTGTCTCCGCTCACCGCACATAAACATTTCGCAGCGAGGGGAAAATCAGCGGGGAAAGTGAAGAAGGCGGAGACAGGCCGAACGGGTGAGACAGATGTAGGGAAAGAAGAGTATACTGCTAATAATAAGAGTTGGTGTCTGACATTTCTTAGAGGGAGGTCCGTTTACTGCCTGCCGAGGCGGGATAAAGGGAGTGGCTGTGTGGTTGCCATGGAAACGAGGGTGGGGCGACTGCGGTTGCCATGGAGATAAAACTTCAGGGCAGCTCGTCTTGCTGGGAGTTGCGAAACCTGTCACTGTCACTGATAAGAACCTGATTGTATAAGAGTGATCGCAAATGGGACGACACCGCCTGGCCAGGTAGTCTACAGCAGATCACAGCGGTCAGAATGAAGAAGGGAACAAGAGAGCCGGAAGCGAGGGTAAGAGTATGTAGAAAGGAATGCTGGAATGTGGCAACATCGTGAAATGGCACGTGCAGTGCTCCTCCCTCCAACCTTACCTGTTAGACGCCAACTCTTATTATTAGCGGTATAGGTGTTTGCACTCAGGTCAAGTTAGTGAAGTCGTCTCCTGCACCTTACGCAGTGCAATGCACTGGCGCATGCACCCTGGGAGGCCCTGGTCTACAGCTTAAATGAATGTATAACAGTGGCAATAGATTACAGTGCTTCGAATGTTTAAGTGAGTGATAATTTTATTTGAGTGAAAATTCGAAATATTTAAGGCATAATTTAAAGTAAAGCCAGTTTGGTGGAAGGCAAAGTCACTGCGAGTGCGCCAGTGTAAAAACAGAAGCGCAATAGGAGTCCTAAGGGTATTTTGAGAAGCCAGTGGAAGAAAATGTCACGTAGGCCAGTGCAGTGATTTTGACGCATTCGAAAAATATTTTGTTCCAGTGTGTTCTATGACACTCCCCAACAGTTAGTGGGAGGAGCATTTGAGTCAATCAGACTGTGACACAACGGAAGACTCGAACTGAGGACATAGGCAAAGGTTTTGAGAGACTAAGGGCAGAATCTGTGGGAGACGCCTGTGCTAGTGAGTCGCGAAGCAAGTCGTATGTGGCCGGGCGCCACTGAAGAGAATCGTTCCCCATGTTGGGAAGGAGAAGTGTGGCAGTAAACCATAGTAGAGAGAATCTGTGAAAGACGTAGGTGATAGGTTGCCATAGATAGACTTAGACTAAGTTACTTGTCGTGCGCCTTTCCTCTCGATAATTTAACCTTGCAACTAGGGAGATTGATCAAGTTGACTGACGACGGAGTTTGAAGGTGCCGAGTTCGAGTTCTTGAATTTCACTTCCCTTTCAACAAGTCATCGCGACGTTCAAGGCGACTACGGCGTCTCAGAGAGAAGACGGAGGTAGGAAAAGAAAGAAACCTTCCAACAGAAGCTAAGTATTCACCAACTTTCCCAAAGCTTAGCAATACTGAAGTAAAGAGTGGAGAAAGAAATTGGGGAGACAAGGACTTGAAAGAGTCTACCTCAAACCAAGAGTTGTACATAATTGTAAAAGATCAAGTCTTTTTTAGAATTTGTGTAGTGGTATTATGTGTAGAGTTTCAAATTGTAATACGGGTGAAGGGAGTTATGTGTGTATGGATAATTTGATCTTGTCATTGCTTAAAGTAAGCTCCCGAAAATTCCGAATCCGAGTCCTCAGCAGTAGTGATAAAAGACCGCTTCTGGCCCAGGGGCTAATGGGCAAGATGGCCGCCGCGCGCAATCTATCTCTAGGGCTACCGCGCAAGATGGCCGCCACGCGCAATCTACCTCTAGCTACGCGCTATGTCCTATCCAATTTTTCTTCCTTTTTTGGATTACGGTCACCGTGCTCCTCACTTCCCCCACTCTCTTAAGAACTTCCTCATTTGATATTCTATCTTCCCAGCTTACTCCTTCAGTTACATGAACGAACTGGATCCACGAAATGCCACTGTAATATTTGTCCCAAATGGAAGAGAATAATTGCCTTTATTCAAATAAAGTGTAAAATCTCTAGTAAATTAAGAAATACTACGAAATATTTTACTTGAAAAGAATAATATGGACACTTACTTTACTACCTTACAAGTATTTTTTTTTCTGCTACGTCGCAGCGCTTCCGTATGTGTTTTGTTTGTCCAACACTTTCGTGTGTGATGTCTTTGCTCACTGAAGTTGTTTGAATTAATTAGGTGTCGTTTTCTTCATGTTGCTCATTCGTTTTGTGTCCTAAGTCATTTTTAAATTATATATTTATTGGTCCAGGGATCATGCTATTTTGCTGTTTGAACTGCCCACGCTAGTTATATGGACAAAGCTAATGAGAATTCACAGACATAGCACTCCCATTTGTCGGTGCTAGCCCTGGATCTTAAGAAAGAAACAAAAGACGGCACGAGCAGCGGAATGCTACATAAGGGAGTCCTGTCTACATCCCGTAAGAAAGTATAGATATTTCTCTAGTAAAGACGGTATTTTTATTTGAGTAAAAGCAATTATGATCTATTTGGGACAAATATTATAGTGATTTTTCGTAGCTCCGATTCGTTCACATAACCTACTCCTTCAATTCTTCTCCAAATCCACATCTCAATTGCCTCTACTCTTCTTCCTTCCTTAATGTCCATTTTTCAGCGCCATATAGAGCTATACTCCATACGTACCTTGAAAGTCTTTTCCTCAAATCTTTCCCTAGCAGGCCAAAAAAAACATTTTTTTTCTTCTTGTTGAAGCTTTCCTTGGCTAAGGCAATTCGAGCTTTTACGTCTCTTATAGAGTGAAGGTCTTCAGTCACATTACTTCCAAGATAACGAGTATTATCTCGGTTTAAAATTTTACTGGAGAAAGGTTGGCTGGTAAAACAGGATACCGGTATCTAACATAATAGCCTTTCAAGATGGCAGCTCGTAGACGGTTGGAATATTTAACTGATAGAGAAAATCATAGCGACGAGGAATAAGACCAAGATTATGCAATAGAACGTCCTACATGGATAAAAAGAACGCACTACATACTTTGAAGACTACGAGGACAATGATTTTGAAACACATTTAAGGTTATCTATAGCTTCGCCACTGTAAAGGATAGCCTAATGAACCTAAAGTACATAACACTGTAGGAGTGCGTAAATAAGTCATGCAAACATACGTTACTAGAGTGCGGTGCGGTAAGGTTCATTTTCCTTTACACGCAGACATAGGAAAATGAACACAACGAACATTGTTCTCATGGACTAAATATCCATATGTGGCTGGCGGGCGTGACTAGTCTTAAGGAAAATAATGGGAGATATAACCTTTTGCGACGAAATTTTTCAAGAAGAAGGAATTAAAGAACTGTGAGTGCAATTGAAAAAATGTGGACACATCATGGAGACTTCGCAGAGGAACATTTTTGAGTCTTCTTCCTTTTCTTCTTCTTCTTCTTCTTCTTCTTCTTCTTCGAACAACCCTTATGAGTGAACGATAAATCAAATTTGGTTTACTTTTTTTTTTTTTTTTTTTGCATTTAACTTTCTTCTTTTCCAAACTTCCTTCATTTTCTGAGAATGTTGTTCCTTTTCCTCTTGAGTCCATTTTCTTTCAGTTGTTAACTTCTTTCACCCCTGAAATCATGCCATTCGTGTTACTTCTCTGAAACGTGTTCTGTTTTCTATCGTATCTATTTTAATTCCAGCGTTTTTCATACAATTTTCAATCAATCAATCAATCAATCAATCAATCAATCAATCAATCAATCAATCCATCAATCCATCAATCAATCAATCAATCAATCAATCAATCAATCAATCGATACACATCTGCATTTAGGGCAGACGCCCAGGTGGCAGATTCCCTATCTGTTGTTTTCCTAGCCTTTTCCTAAATGATTTCAAAGAAATTGGAAATTTATTGAACATCTCCCTTGGTAAGTTATTCCAATCCCTAACTCCCCTTCCTATAAATGAATATTTGCTCCAGTTTGTCCTCTTGAATTCCAACTTTATCTTCATATTGTGATCCTTCCTACTTTTATAAACGCCACTCAAACTTATTCGTCTACCAATGTCATTCCACGCAATCTCTCCACTGACAGCTCCGAACATACCACTTAGTCGAGCAGCTCTTCTTCTTTCTCCCAATTCTTCCCAGCCCAAACTTTGCAACATTTTTGTAACGCTACTCTTTTGTCGGAAATCACCCAGAACAATCGAGCTGCTTTTCTTTGGATTTTTTCCAGTTCTTGAATCAGGTAATCCTGGTGAGGGTCCCATACACTGGAACCATACTCTAGTTGGGGTCTTACCAGAGACTTATATGCCCTCTCCTTTACATCCTTACTACAACCCCTAAACACCCTCATAACCATGTGCAGAGATCTGTACCCTTTATTTACAATCCCATTTATGTGATTACCCCAATGAAGATCTTTCCTTATATTAACACCTAGATACTTACAATGATCCCCAAAAGGAACTTTCACCCCATCAACGCAGTAATTAAAACTGAGAGGACTTTTCCTATTTGTGAAACTCACAACCTGACTTTTAACCCCGTTTATCACCATACCATTGCCTGCTGTCCACCTCACAACATTATCGAGGTCACGTTGCAGTTGCTCACAATCTTGTAACTTATTTATTACTCTATAGAGAATAGCATCATCCGCAAAAAGCCTTACCTCTGATTCCACTTCTTTACACATATCATTGATATATATAAGAAAAAATAAAGGTCCAATAATACTGCCTTGAGGAATTCCCCTCTTAATTATTACAGGGTCAGATAAAGCTTCACCTACTCAATTTTAGTGAACCACGCTGGCTTGGATTTGTAACTGTTCAATAAGTTGAAGGTTTGTTTAGTTAGTTTATTGTTTTTCGTTCTATAAAATGTGTCCAAAAAACTGCAGTCTTCTTTTTCTCATTATATTTGTCAGTTTTTCAACTTAAATATAGCTCTATGTTCGTAGTCTAAATTCGGTATTGCTGTTTCTCATTGTATTTGTATTTATTGTCTTGTTTTATATGGCGGGACTCAGGCTATGAAGCCTGCTATTCTGTCCGACCATACATACACCTACATTAAGACTTAAATATACACTAAATTATCTACAACTTAATATCTTAAGGTATCAATTAAATGTTTTAATTAACCTAATAACTTAGCTATGATCTAATCCTACTATGTTGTGAATAAATATTATTATTTATTAACCAGGTTTGACAGACTTTCTTAAAGCGGAGGTGGTTATAGGTCCCAGTATTTTTCTCAAAATTCTTCTTTCAACTTTATCTAATTTATCAAGAGCCTCAATTCTTGTAAGTTTAAGAGTTTCTGCTGCATATAAAATGTTGAGTATATTATTATTATTATTATTATTATTATTATTATTATTATTATTATTATTATTATTATTATTATTATTGCGTTCTGGCCTTCTAAGGACCACGTTACAATTTCAATTGTTCCTCCTTAGTTGTTCTTTCCTTTTCTTCCAGTATTCTTTCATTGTTTCACTATGTTTCTTTTTCCTGTCTTCAGTCCACTTTGTGCTTGTTTTCTTTTCCTTCCTCCCTTGGAATCCTTCCATTTGTAAGACTTTCTTCCTAAAAATCGTTCTTTCCAATAATTCTTCTTCTCGTATGTTGTTCCTTTCCAGGTATTTCTTGACTTCTTGAATCCAGTTGGTAGTTGTGATTTCTTTTCCCAAAGGTACTTGAAGATTCGTTTAGTTAGTCATCCATTTTGTAAATGTGTCCAAGAAATAGCAATCTCCTTTTTCTTATTGTTTCTGATATGTTTTCTACGTTCTGGTAAATTTCATTGTTACGTCTTAACTTCCAAAACTCTGCAATTCTTAGAGGACCTAATATTTTCCTTATAATTCTTCTTTTTAATATTTCTAATTTATCAAGCTTGTAGTTCAGTGCTAGACATTGGCTGGCATAAAGGCATTCTGGTTTCACGACTGTGTTGTAGTGCTTTATTTTAAGTATTATTATTATTATTATTATTATTATTATTATTATTATTATTATTATTATTATTATTATTTGCTATAGAAAAATTTTACATTCTTGTTAGCCTGATATGAATTTTAGGAATATTTTTACCTTATTTTTTATGCTGTTTACGTGAGTATTTGCAAGTATTTGATACCACTTTTCTAAGATGGCCCATTTTTTAATCGTCTACTTGAATCTTTTACCTTGTCTGTAGTGGCAGCCTACAAGTGCAGGCGGTCATACAGATTAAAATTTATTTAACGTGTCATTCCTAATTTAACCTTTATCACTTCTTTACGAATATCCATCTGCCATTGGTTGTATCTTATCCAAACTGCAATCATAGTAGGTATTTTCATGTTCGTAACTTATACCATATAAATAGTATACGGTATTTGATTCCCTTCTTTCTATTTTCAGTATCACATTTTAGAAAACATTTCTTAGCAAGGTAGGGGTCTTCACACTACGAAAAACGTAAAATTAAGTAATTTTTTCAACTGTGCCGAAAGTTGAAGGGCTAAAGGGACAGGAAGGTCCTAAATTGTAGGTCTTAGATAGCTCTATCAAACTAAAAAATTAAATAAATCGAAAATTACTTCCGTCTTAAATGCAGTTCCGGAAAAACAGCCTAAAATCGCTTGTTTATTTACTTATTTTCTCTTTGATTCAAATCCTAGCAAAATTAACTTCTTTACATAATTATCTGTGTAATGTATTCCTTGGTTCAATATCCTCAGACTTTCTTTTTAATTTTTTGACAAATGTCGACACCGAATGTAGTTATAAGAGTTTAAGTGCCACTCTGCATGAACTCACATTAGCGCTCGTAGTGGCGCTGAAGTGAAACAATACATTGACTCACATTAGCGCTCGTAGTGGTGCTTAAGTGAAACAATGCATTGACTCACATTAGCGCTCATAGTGGTGCTTAAGTGAAACAATGCATTGACTCATATTAGCGCTCGTAGTGGTGCTTAAGTGAAACAATGCATTGATTAACATTAGCGCTCATAGTGGTAAAAAAAAAAAATAGGCTAACTGCTAATCTAATCGACCGGATTACTATGATTAAGAAAATGATTCTAAAGTTTAGAATTAAATAAAAAATAGATTCTCATACTTTATTCTATTTTATTTAGGAAAAATTCGTAGCTCATGTTCTTAGGATTGTTTTCAACATTGAGTTGCTTGCCTGAACTGTGAATTTTTGTCTTCAAATACCCTCCCATCAGAGAGGATAAACTATTATTCACATCAGTGCGCAGTTTGATGTCCCAGCAATGCTGTCTTTATCCTCCGTGAAAGTTTAAGAAATGCCATAATCAATACGCTTTATTTATAGAAAAATAGAACCTTCGGATTACGCTGTCGCTTTGCGTAATCATTACGTAAAATAACTTCCCACATTGTCTAATTAGTAATCTCACAAGTACCTTAACTACGCCGTGAGAAAAAAAAGAATATTCTCGTTACAATCTAATGTAGAAAGCAGTAGTTGTGAAAATGATCACCAGTGTTGTTGAAGATAAGGAATATAACATGTGGAAATGAGTGCAGCTTCACAGCCTTCTATATACCAGTAACGAAACTCTCCTTTACGCTGCAAAGAGCAATTTAGGGATAAACGGAATTCCAAAGCCAACTTCATTCCACCGACAAAGCCTTACACTATCCGGAAACAAGGAATACTCCGCAGCTAGTAATATTTCAAAGCCTTCTCTATGTTATGCATCAGTAATGGAAATTAACTAGAACAACGGTTCTCAACCTGGGGGGCGCGCCGCCCTGATTGATTGATAGATAGATAGATACGGTTTATTTTAACTGGCAAATTTAGGGACACATGTCCCTGCCTTACACCTAACCAGTGAAATACATAAATAACATAAAATAAAAATATTAAAATACTGAATAAATGAAAAATATAGACAGAAACAAATTACTATGATACGGTGCTATGCTACTGTACATAACATAGGCCTATCTATTGTAACACACAATATAAATTAGCATTTCACTTCCTAAGTATAATAATATAATACCTCCGAAAAATTAACAAACAACGAATTACAATAATAATGAAATGAAATGGCGTATGGCTTTTAGTGCCGGGATGTGTCCGAGAACTTTGGCTCACAAGGTGCAGGTCTTTTGATTTGACGACCGTGGGCAACCTGCGCGTCGTTATGAGGATGAAATGATGATGAAAACGGTACATAAAACCAGTCCGCGTGCCACGGGAATTAACCAATTATGGTTACAATTCCCGACCCTACCGGAAATCGAACCCGGGAACCCTGTGACCAAAGGCCAGCACGCTAACCATTTAGCCATGGAGCCGGATATAATAATCATAATAATAATAATAATAATAATAATAATAATGGTAATAGTACTGGTAATAATAATAATAATAATAATAATAATAATAATAATAATAATAATAATATAGATAAACCTGCTAATATTTACAACTAATTTGTCCAATTCCACAAATATAACACATTGACAAATGTTACTGTTTTCGTGGTTTGTTGTGGGCGAAAAACATCACACTATGGGGATCGGGATACGGTTAACTATGCAGGGTACCACAGCTGAGTACTCTCTAACACTATTGATGAACAATATAAGAAGAAGAAGAAGAAGAAGAAGAAGAAGAAGAAGAAGAAGAAGAAGATCAAGAAGAAGAAGAAGAAGAAGAAGAATGGCTAGGACGAGAAGGAGAATAAAACGAAGAAGAAGAAATCTGTCTTACTACGAGTTCGTTTCATAGAGATATTTTGAGCACCTACTTTTAAATCTTCCGTGGTTTGATATCCCTCTGACCTCCTGCGGAAGGAAGTGCCATTCACGACTGGCCACAACAGTGAAGGAATTCTTGTAGGTCGAGGATTTATGCCTAGGAATAGCAAGCAATGTCGAGCTCAGTGCTATGTTGTTTTTATCATGGTGTTCAGAAAGGCTATGAAATCGTTCATACAGGTAAGATGGGGATTGTAAGGTAAGGATTCCCTGGGAAGGAGTTGAAAATTTCAGGGGAGGCGTAGTGAGCAATATTTTTTGTTTTTTCGTATGGCTATGTCTAGCCGAGTACAGCCCTTGTAAGGCAGACCCTCCGATGAGAGTGGGCGGCATCTGCCGTTTGTAGGTAACTGCATGTTATTGTCGTGTACGATAGTGTTATGTCTGAGTTGCAGGGATGTTGAGCACAGCACAAACACCCAGCCCCCGGGCCATTGGAATTAACCAATTAAGGTTAAAATCCCCGACCCGGCCGGGAATCGAACCCGGGACCCTCTGAACCGAACGCCAGTACGCTGACCATTCAGCCAACATGATGAGCAATGAAAAAACGCACACGAATTTGCTAAATAGTAAAACGCCGTGACAAAGAAAATAATTTACTACAAGAAGTTATCTTCGTCACCGCTAAATCGTACACGTAGGACAAAGTTTTTCCTGAAATGATTTTACTTTATAGTAACGTTGGAACAAGGAATTCGCGTTTATGAATTGTATAATGAAATGTGTAAAGAATTATAAAAATACAAGAATTTTTATCATGAAGTATAGTAAAAATTATAGTAGCATAATTTTTATATAAACTTTTCTCTACGTGTATAAGGAATGTAATTACCAAAATGAATATAAAATAATAAATGAACTGTTAAATGTGAATGTTTTGTAAATTTACAGGAAATAATTATAACGTTTTATTTTCATTTATCGCGCAGTTTCCGTCAATATAATTATGCACGTGAATCTCAGTTTTCTACGCTGACTTACATCAAATTAAAATACCAAGCATGGCTAGATGTTTAAAGTGTCCTGAGGTGTGCAGTATCATATTTGGAACCATAAAAAAATTGTGAAAGAAAAACAGTACCAGCCCTCTCATTAATCATTAATTTTGTTCTTACAAAATTAGATCAAATGATGTAGTTTGAAATGTTAATTCCAGGGAGTGTAGGAACCTCCGTAATACATTTTCTGTTTTATTCTCTTGGTATTCTTGTTATTCATGACTTTATTTTTATTTGATTATGTGAAATAAATTTCATTTTGGATCCTTATTGACAATTATGTTATATAAATTGAAAAATTAATATAAAGGTTCCACCTAGTCAATACTTATAAGTTATTTACTATTTCAAAGTTGTAAAGTGATCTTATTAAAATTACAGGACATGTTTCGGCCACATTAGGCCATCTTCAGCTGTTTATAATAAACTTCAAATCAATATACTAATACTGTAGTTACAAAACATGGATAAAATTCACACTCATATTTACAAATTAAAAAGTACATGTTGAATCAACATCAGATGAAGAAGTCGCTAGATGAAATCTAATGAAGTTAGAACAGTTCTATGTAAAATGACGAAGATGTAATTAAAAGTTTCTTCTGTCCTTAAAATTCGTTTCAGTCAGCTGATTCAGTAAAAATTGTTGTTCGATTTAATATAAAAACTTCGTAAAATATTATGAATTCACAAATGTGGATCAAAATTATTCACTGCCAGTCAGACAGTTGAGTAGGAATCAACTGTTGTCCGGTCATGTTGAAACAATATTAAATCTAGAAGGAAAACGAAAAATTACTAAGATGAAAATTTAAATGAGGGAAGCAAGATTTAAGAGGAAAAGAACTATGTGGATAAAAATATAGAAAACCAGATATAAAACTCACTTACAACAGCTCTGTGTGTTTCAGTTTTTCTTAAAATATTATTACTTAAAATATGTAATATTATGTATTAAGCACTCATAATTAATAATAATAAAATCATTCTAAAATATTGCTTCAGATATCAACCCTAACAGAAAAGCATAACTTATGTAAATTAAAAATGCATTACTGGGGCGTGAATTAATTTACGGATGAAAAGGGGACGCAGGCCCACAAAGGTTGAGAACTAGGCCTACTGAACTAGAAAATATAATAAATTGTACAATTAATTTGTTCTACGTTTTGTTTTGCCGATCAGCGACATATCTTGGTAACGGTCAAAGCACATCAGGAAGGTAATAATTCTATTTTCTGGTTTAAGTAGAACGGTGCCCATTGTCACAAGCCAATGCTTGACAGGCGCTACGGGAAACTAGACTGATTACACACGTCAGGTAATTTAAACGTCTTTATTTTTACGCACGACAGAACTCAAAACGAATGGTAAAGATAAGGTAAATAAACAACATCTTTCTACAGGCCATAATTCAATACACACAGGTCAAGATTAAGTAGTGTTTGAATGGAAGTAGCTGTCTTTTCTTCCATACACAGCCTGATTCAGAAATATTATATATTGAGGAATAAATCCGCGTTTATAAATAACCACAAAGATCTTGAATGATAATAGCAAACATGAGCAGTCTAATATTACTTGTATTAAATATAATAACAATATGTTTATTTTATTATATGAGGAAGTAGAAGGAAAATGACACTTTACGGTACATTAGCTGCACGGATAATAAGAGAGAGGTTGTGAATCAGCGGAAAAATGTCTCCCGGTCATGGGCATCCATTAACGGCTGCTAATTTCAGATGGCAACAAGGACACGACCTGGACGGTTGCTAGGTAACATTGTCTGGCCATCCATCCATTCCTTACGTCACTGTCTGCACGGTTGCTTTGGTTACATTTCCGTCACATATATTGTCGCGTGACGTTACAAAAAATTTCGGATGACCCCGATCATAAGATATATTTATGTCAAAAGAATTGATTATGAAGATTCCACCTATTAAATACTTAAAATCGGCTTATTTAACAATTAAAAAATCATACCTAAACTAGAATACGTTTCGGCATTTTTGTGGCCATCCTCTGATAGATTCAATTTAATATTTTAATCACACTGCCTGTTTTTAATGTATCATTACCATGCGAATTAATTATGAATGAAGTTAAGAATTATTTTTTAGATTTATTTTTAATATAGACCTGTATATAATTTCTGCTTTCGTGATCTTAATTTCGGCTAAATCCTGTCTTTCACTTGGATAAACCAACTTATTTGTGTTTAGAATTTTTGTCAAAGTAGTCAAATATATTTTTGTGTTTAACGGTTCTTTCGGATTAAGTGACCACAGAAATAAATTATTTTCTTGCTCCAAGTATCTTCCTTAGACCTTTCAATTCAATTTTCTCTAATTCTTGAATGCCAACGTTTTTCGTTTAAGACTAAACATTCTGCTGCATAAAACAATCTTAGATTTTTATATTAACGGAGGGTGATTTTTTGTTGTAAATGTTTTCCGTTAGTGGAAAATCCAATTCCATTTTATGAGCTCTGTTTTGTTTGCTTCTTTGGCTGTGTTTTTCCCCCTAGATACTTGGAGTTATTCACACTACCGATTCTTCCGTACCTTGTGTTTAGGAATTTTGGACCTATGTTGACGCTCGTTACGAAGTCTGTCTTCTCAAAAGAAAATTTTATCCCCCCTTTTCCGCTGTCTCTTTCAAAAGGTTATTATTACTATTATTATTATTTCTCAAGGTTCTGGCCGAGGTGGTAAAGGAGTGCTCGATTCACCCGGAAGGACGTGGATTCGATTACCCGCCAGGGAGTCGAAAAATTTAAGAAATGAAATTTCCACTTCCGGAGGTGCGTATGATCCTGAGGTTCTCTCAGCCTACATAAAAAAAAATGAGTTCCGGGTTAATTCCTGGGAGCAAAGGCGCCCGGGCGTACAGCGAACCACTCTACCCCACCAAGTGCCGAGTTTACGGATAGTGGAAGCCTGTACCTTCCACTCCTCCAAGGGCCTTCATGGCCTGTACGGAGATAACTTTGCTTTGCTTTGTGTGCCCAAATAAGGAGCGCGACTGAATTTATTTAGCAGATGAATTCGCTTTCTCCTCTCCCCAGAATTTCTTCATGTTCTCTCGTCACTGTGTTTTTCTTCCGTCCAAGCAGTCATGGTTCTCATCTTGGGATTTTTAGCAAAATGATGTTTTCTCGTGTTGCGCCTATAGACAGACAGACAGACAGACAGACAGACAGACAGACAGACAGACAGACAGACAGACATACAGACAGACAGAGATGACGGAAGATTAAAAAATGCATTTACTTGTTACTGTGGACACGACAGATACAGAAATACAATTCCTTTAAAATTCTGATCAATGTATAGACAAAAAAATTATTTTATATATACTGTATAGATAATATTCAGGCAGGCTGATCTACACAGTACGCAGCAGAATACACAAAGCACATCTCAACAAACAATGGTCAATGTAATGTTATGGTTGATCAATGTTATGAATTTCCTATATTGTAGGAATGTTTGTTCACCAACTTTCTAAAGCTAGGCCTGTCCCATATAATTTCACCTGTTATGCTGATTTCTTGAAGGTCTTTTTAATTTTTGATTATCCAGTTATTCTTGACATTTAGTGAGGAGACATAATTAAATATCTTTTTAGTAAGTCTTTCGTGGTCCATTCTTTTAATATGGCTATAAAATTTCAGTCGTGTCTGTATAATAGTGTCTGATAATTTCTCATATATAAATAAACACACACACTAATAACACTACCACCTTGAACAAAACACTGCTACGAAGAAGAAGAAGAAGAAGAAGAAGAAGAAGACTGCAACTCTTGTATGTCAACCAATTATCAACCCAACAAAGTCATGACATAAATTCACATACTCGATTAACGATTTCCACTACAAGTCTCGCCAAAACAACTCTACTCCAGCTCCCAAGACTGTCTTTTTATATACACTGCCTGCACAGGCTTCTAGAAGAATATGACACAACATGTTTTCTCCTAATAATTGCGAGTCTCCAATAACCTATTTACAATGAATGGAATTTCCTGTAACTCTCTAGTGCCAAAGATACGCTGTTCGTGATTATTACCGTGTGTTGCTCAACATTGCATTGGATTTATACATCACATATACACGTAATGATAAATTATATGCTATTAATTACGTGTTCTTACATTAAATCAACTCATCATATTAATATACGTAAATCAGATGTGTCGTGGCATAACCTCACATGTTTGTTACGACCACAATTTATACCAAACAAAGTCTGTACATAACTACGGAAATAATAATGATAATAATAATAATAATAATAATAATAATAATAATAATAATCGACCTCGATATTTTAATTATTTACTCATGGGTTAGCGAATTGTTTCCAAGTTATTCTAGTCCATTACACTTGCATCAGTACTCACAAGCCGCATGATATTTTCCTCAGTTCTTGAGTAGACTACTGGTACAACATCAAATTGACCGCTTAGGACTTGGAGTTGACGCCGACTATCGTATACATAAATGACGAACACTGGTTGCTATGGTTACGGTGGTGTCGGGACATTAATGTCGCTAATTCAAGACCCTGTAGACCTCCAGTCCAAAAACATGACCATGTTAAAATCACGAAATTCATGTGTTCATGCTTCTCTGCTAAAACAATGAAAGCCTAATTACTTAAACACCAAGTTGAAGTTCTGTAATTAAGTGTTAGTCCATTCAGTGTCACCTTCATCACTGCATACATTTGCACTACGGTGTGAGATGTGTATTTGTTTTAAATTCGTCTCCAATTGAAAGAGCGTGGCAGGACATTCATTTAGTATGCGCTTAAAAGAACACGCTTGTCACGCAGCAACATTCATTTGTTTCCTCTACCGGCATGAAAGCTCTCGCCAAGGCCCCCTTGTACCCACTTTGTCAGAAGTGCAGTGTGCGTTACATTTAATTTGCTCTTTCATTCCATTATTAACCTCCGTCCAATTCAGCGCAGGGTCTATTAAAATGATTCGTATCCGCCTGCAAATAACCCTGTATAGATATTTTAAATTCGTAATGTTTATTTAAAAATAGTGGGTTCATAATCCGTGCTATCTTAAAATATTCAGTGCTGTTCCTGAGTGTTTATGCATTAGCGTATGTGAAAAGTTCCTTGTCGTGCAACGAGTTATCACTTTGTTAAGTATTGCTAGGTTTTGCCTTGCTTAGCTGCTCAACATTCCGTCATCTCTGTTTGTCTATCTGTATGTACGCGCGACACGAGGAAATGGCAGAAGAGAATGTAGTGAAAATTGGTATATAAAGTCATGGAATGAGGCACTACAGTCTAGGCTATAAATAATCGTATCCACGCTGAGTAATTGGAGGGAAATAGCTGGATAGTTAGATAACTTTCTTCTTTAGCATGCCATTCCTCTGGTTCATACATTTTCTGATACTGCTAGTACGTAACACACTGGTTCGTCATAGCATTCCAGCTATTCAATCCCTACTCTGAGGCAGTGATTAGAATGAGCAGTGTGCACATTTAACGGAATAATGGCAGAGGAGTGTTCGCGGCTGTGTGCGGCCTGGTCATTTCAGCACTGGAACTTTGGATTGTTAGGTCGGCATCGTAGTACCGTTCGTTAAAAGTGAGAAAATGTGCGGTTTTTCATTTGATCGAGTATTTCATATGGTAACATTGCTTATAAGCGCGGAAGAAGGACGCATTTGCGATGATTCGTCAGCTCGGTAAACACACTGTACTCTTAACTTTGAGCATAGAATTGTGTGTATGTACTCGCTCTCGCGTCGTCTCAGCCCATGCTATGCATCTCCGTGTAGCGGAGAAAATGAAATGTACAAGTGCGAATTTTCTTTGCTTGTTTGTTAACTTGTTTGTTTGTGTGTTTGTTTGGATGTAAGTTACCAAAACGATTCATTAAATGCAAATAAATTAAAAGTTATCATTTTGATTTTCATTTTTTAAAGACATATTTATGATAATTTGATTTTCCCTACACGGATTTTTTTTAAAAAGAGTATCTATACCAGGCGGCCCGCGAGCGCCGTACTTTGTACTTACAATTGTCCCGCATGCACTAGTGGTGTAAGGGATGCCTAATCACTTGTTTTCGAAGGAGTGCTACAACGTGCTGTATTGTAGATGTTGTGAAACAAATACCAGTCTTTTCACTGTACACGTTCCATAACAGGGTGCATTTGTAAATACGCCAGAGGTGCGGAAAAGAAAATTTAATAACTTATTAATTTATTTACGTGTAGACATTCCACTCTATAAAAGAGTTCTTTGTATGAAACAAAAACTAATAATGTTCGGCGAAATACGTGTGTAGAAGGCAGACGTTTCTTTGGAGCTTCGGCTGCATTCTCACCATATTCTCCATAGATTAAAATGATGTCTGTATATTCGTTGTTGCTGAACACACAAACCATTGCCGATAAGCAGACAGCAAATGTAGTGCTACTGTACCATACACAAGCCTAGTACTACGCGGTTTACTAATCCAAGGGGGTTGCATTAGACGGGTAGCGCTGAGGAACATGCTGCGAGCGACCGTCCGGTTGTTCTCTCTTCATATTCTGACGTAACCTGCCCCTGTGAAAATCAGTTAGTAGACATCCCATTCATCATGTGTGCATGTGAGACGTTTATAAGTAGAAAGTACGGCGTTCGCGAGCCCCCTGGTATAATTTGAACATGTAACACAATATTCTGAGAATATTCATTCACTTATTTGCGTAAAATAGTAATTTACTCAAATAACACGATGCTCAGGTCGTTGCAGTGAACTGTATTCACCGATAGATTGCTCTATGTACCTTGTCTCCACTGACCTTTCTATGTTAGTCCGTTAGATGGCTCTATGAAATTAAGTTAATATTTGTTGTTAAGAAGTTCCAGGAAGCTGCGGGAAAACATGTGTTTATTCAAGTCTAGTATACTGTACATGATTAGAATCAGAGGTATAATTGCAATCGCTGCTGCGTGGACAGGAATTGCAGCTTTGTTATTACCAGACGATACGACAATATTCACAAAAGTTTTGGTTTGCCTGTGCCAGTAACAGAAAGTTCAGTTCCGTGTATTAATGGAAGATTATTGTAGCGCAATTGGCAAGGTTCAAAAATCACATACGTACAATTAGAACGGAAAGATTAGTTTAAAGGCAAATGAATAGTCTTTCGAAGTTCAGTATATTTTCTGTTACTTCCCTCACGCTTTCTTTATCAGTTTCAATTTTTGTCCTTGTTCGCAGCTATTGCTGTTGAGAGAAAAACTCTCATTTTAATTCGACAACAGAGGATTTAAAAATCGTTTGTTTGCTGAAATTTTACATTTAAATGACATTCTTCTACTTGTCAATCGAATATCTATGGATACCAATCTCATGGATTAAAAAGGTCAAGAGACTGCGACAGGACGCGAACTCGTAATACTAAGCATACGACAGACGCATCTCACCAGCTGGCGGCGCGGAAAGTCGGAGAAATACAGAGCGTAACAGATGGTAACAATCGCAGGATACACAATAATAATTGCTAACGAAACCGCAGAAAAACTCACCTGAAATAATATGTCGCACACTCAGCTTGGAGTGCAACCTGGAGGAAGTAGGTATGCACGGCGTTGTCAAGTTATAATTTGCGAATATTAGAATAACTAACATTTCTTTCTATTGTCAATTCCTTCCTTCAGTATAAATCATAATTGCCAGATTTTTTTTAAACAGTTCCATTCACGAACATCTGTGATAATTCTTTGCTTAAGAATATATTTTTAAATGTAATGTATTTCAGCAAAGAAGGTATTTCCTTTGTCACCTTCAATCCACAACAAAATTGTCGTATTTAAAAATGTTAATAATAATAATAATAATAATAATAATCGCAGCTGTGAGAATGCATTCCAGAGAAAGTGGGTTAGAACTCCATTGTCGGCAGCCCTGAATATGGTTTTCCGTGGTTTCCCATTTTCACACCAGGGAAATGCTGTGGCTGTACTTTAATTTAGGCCACGGCCTCTTCCTTCCCACTCCCATCCCATGGTCGCCATAAGACCCATCTGTGTCAATGCGACGTAAAGAAAATTCTAAAATTCTAAAATAATAATAATAATAATAATAATAATAATAATAATAATAATAATAATAATAATAATAATAATAATAATCACACTTCGAATACATAGCCTGTTTGAAAAACTGGCAATTACGGTAAGGAAAGGAGGATTATCCGAAAAATTCCTGGTTCCACCCTCAAAGGTGGTGTTTACAGACTTTGGGACAACTTAGAAATATACACCCACGCCCGAAAGATGTCAAGCGTAATCCAGAAAGAAAGGAGACAATGTTTACGCCCACCTCTTCAGATCGCCATCTGAAAGAATCTGTAAACATTTGTTATCCCACTTCAGAAGTCTCAAAACAATTCCTCCTTGGATGATAGAGACCGATAAGGATTTTCCCAAGTACTGAATCGCAGAAACAGACATTCAACTCCGAGCACCGCTCAAACACAAACTTAGACAGGTTCACCAAGAAGAAGTCCCAACTCGACTGAAGCATGTCCATTCTGATGCATGGAAGAAAGCTCATTCCGAAAGGATGAAAGGCTGGTGGGCCCGTTGAGATCTCACGGTCTTTAGTGGCACTAACGATGAATAATAATAATAATAATAATAATAATAATAATTAGTTGATACCCGGTGTAGGCTGCTACGTCTCAATAAATAAAAGGTGTTTTTAATTAATTCTACTTTATTCAATTTTTAATAACGTTTTTCTTCATTATTTTGGTTGTTTTTATATATATATATTTTACATTTATTTGTAATTTCACTTACAAGCAAAGAAATAATTACTGTAAATATGTTCTATTTCTTAAATTCTATGTCTATTAGTTTAATCAAGCTATTTTTATTTGCTTACATAAATGGTGATATATTTGCATGATGCATGATGTTCATTGCAATGCGAGTGGATACATGGGCTTCTTAGTTTTCCATCTGGTGCTGCAAAAATGAACAGATTCCTCGGCAATGAGTTACATGAAAGTACATCTCGAACGCGGCATGTTGGATTGTTATTTCCAAATAACAGTCAATAAGTTGCCTAGTTACATGGACTTCCTAGCAAGAAAGGTACTTCATTTAAACATGGCGGCGTGTTCCCATCCTCCTATATACAGCATTTCTTACCGGACTATCATGATACAGAGTAAGTTGCTGTCGCCTAACGACAATCTAATCCAACAAGGTGAATACAAATCTTGGCGCGGCTTTGTAATTAAGTGAATTACATAAAATAAATACATTTCCGTTGACCTTTCAAGAAATGCAAGATTTTTTTCTATAATACTGAGGCCATTTGGAAGATTTTAGTACAAACCGCACCTTTTAACTCCCTATGGTTTAAGAGCTTGAGTTTTGTGAAATATACACCTTAGCGTTTTATATATAGAGAAGATAATAATAATAATAATAATAATAATAATAATAATAATAATAATAATAGCGGCTAAAACAGGTCTCCTGATTAACATCGGATATACCGAGTTTATTACCAATATTAAACACGCCCCGAGGACAATGAGAGTCAGTGATATAAGGTATATCAAGAGAGCCAGAACTGTAAAGTACGTTGGAGAATGGATTTCAGAAGACCTTAGTGAAATTGTTGCTCTCGAACTGAGGAGAATCAAACTAGAAAAGGCATACCATGCCTGCACGAAACCGTACGCCTCAAAACAAACCGTGAAATCTACCAACTGGAATAAACCCTCAGAGATGGCATCAGAAGAAGACGGTTGACTTTCTACAGAATGGACTCCGACAGGCTGTCCTATAAGATTTTCAAAGTAGCCAGCAAGGATAAAGCCGTTGTAGTGTCACTGTAGATCCAGCAGGTAGAGAAGGATATCGGAGAACTTAATTATTTATTAGTGGTAAAATGAAATGGAATGGCGTATGGCTTTTAGCGCCGGGAGTGTCCGAGGACATGTTCGGTTTGCAAGACGCAGGTCTTTTGATTTGACTCCCCAAGGCGACCTGCGTGTCGTGATGAGGATGAAATGATGATGAAGACGACACATACCCATACACTCAGCCCCCGTGCCAGTGAAATTAACCAATGGTGGTAGAGAATTCCTGACTCTGCCGGCAATCAAACTCGGGACCCCTCTGACCAAAGTTGCCCGAACACTAACCATTTATCCATGGAGCCGGACATTTATTATTGATTTAAGCCCACTAAGGAGCGCTTACGATTAGCTCTTTTTTAGACGTTCGTTTTCATTCCTAATACCTCTTGAGTCCTGATACTGTAGTAGTTTTCCTCCCTTTCCTGTGAAAGAGGTTTGCGAGATTTAACAACCTTTGGTAGAATAGAGCACGAATTTACCGATTTACAATATTTAGGGCTGTCTGAAACTTTACTGAGCCACACGCTTCCCGTCTTGTAGCTTTTGATAAGTGAGAGATGATCTTCTTCGTAAGCCTGGCGTTGTTCATTCTCAGAAAGTGGCCGTACAAATTCAGCCGTCTACGTCGCATTCTAGTGTTGGTCGTTTTCAAATGTTGGGAAGCTCAACTTATGCAGAATTTAATATTAATTAGGCCATGATAATTAACAACATCCCTTACAGAAACTAACCGCAATGATACCAGGAAATGATCCTAGGAAGGCAAAATAGAGTTCAGCAAGAAAATAAAGGTTTACTGCGCCAACAGAAAAGCTCAAGGTACCAACAAGAAAACAGCAGCTAAACCTACCATCAAGATCACCAGAAGCGACAAATATTGACAACAACACAACTGAAGCACAAGAACAGTGGTCATTAGGCGGCTCAAACGAACTAATAATAATAATAATAATAATAATAATAATAATAATAATAATAATAATAATAATAAACAAAAAAACAATAACCAGGAACGCAAAATTAAGTCATTTTGTCAACTCAGTTATCAAACTATACGCCTCGGAAATCTTGATCATTGGAGGCAGATCACTTTTTAAAGACTTAAAGAAACAGGAGAGGAAAATATAGAGGAAAAACTTTGGTCCAGTCTACTCAGAGAGAATCTGGATGACAGGGAAGCCTTGGGAGCTTTATCAGCATTCTGAAAGGATCACCGACACCATCTGGAAAAGGTTCTATGACCACATTCTCAGAATGAACAATGACAGGCTCACCAAAAGGATTCCCAACCTTGCTCCCTCAGTGGAAGTCCAAACAACTGGCTTAGTGAAATAGGATAAGACCTTCAGGAAATTGGCATCCCACAGGAAATTGTTCAAGATCGACTCCAATTTTTAAAAAAGCAGTCAACAACCATCGTTTTGCTGAGAAAAACCAGGATCAATAAATCATGGACTGAAGAAGGGAGGAAAATGTTTAGTGCTGAGATGAAGAGATTTTGGGAGAATAAAAAGGTCAACATCAGCTAAAAAGTTCTATCGTGCTCCACAAATGGGCATAAGGCTGTATAAAAGAAATAAAAAATAAATAATCAAAATAATAATTTAATCATCATCATCATCATGTTATGGCTTTAGCTACTATGACGAGGCATCTTAATTTTATGGCATTAAAGCTGCGTGCATATCATTTTCGACGTTTCGATTTACTCTACTAGTTGACAGACAAGCTGAAGTTCTACTAGGTGATGTGTTACATGCAGACATCGTGCGACATCCTGTGACGTAAGTATTTCCTACCGCTCTTCAAAAATCCGACTACCTGTTTCCTATGATTTGTATGTAACTTAATAAAAATAAGTAGATGTGTACACACGTATGGGCTAAAAAATTCAAAATATGGAGTAAAAATAAACTGACGTTTAAAGCAGAAAACCCTGCAAAATAATCGGAAGAATATCTATATTGTATACATTTTCGTACGTTTAAAAATTGTACAGTGAAGGATTTGACATCAAAGCTACAAAACAGGAATTTAAATTAAACCTGCAGAACAAGAGTTAAACCTTTTCGATTTGGGACACAGCGGGTTGAGTGACAAGGCTAAAGTTATCAAGAAAGACAAGAATGTGCACAGAGTAGAACTTGTTTTCCACATTTCATAAAAATGCCAGAATACACAATATACATGTTTAATGATTTTCTGGGGAGAATAACTTTGAAACCATAAGATATATAATTAAAATAAAATGTTAAATTATGTATTAATGTGAGTTTTCCTAGACGTGTAAATAAGGCTTCGGCCACAGTGCAAGCGGCGAGCGGAGCATTTGCCGCTATCGAAAAGTTGAAGAGCGGGGAGGAGGGAGCGTCTGTGTGGACATCTAGCGAGCGTCGGCAAGCGGCGCGGCGTCTCCCCTGCACGTGGTGATTAGATAATGCCAGTTTCAAAGTTTTCTCGTTTGTCTCTGCTTTTAGAATTTTTGTTTCACTTAGCCATCACTGCGAGCGCTTATGTGAGTCAATGCAGAGTTTCACTTAAGCACCACTACGAGCGCTAATGCGAGTCAGTGCATAGTTTCACTTAAGCACCAGTACGAGCGCTAATGTGAGTCAATGCAGAGTTTCACTTAAGCACCAGTACGAGCGCTAATGTGAGTCAATGCAGAGTTTCACTTAAGCACCACTACGAGCGCTAATGTGACTCAAAATCGACTTATTTTACCAACACCACCTTTCGTACTCCCCTTAAAGTATAGTAGTGAAAAATGCGATTCATCGCGTAGAGTACGAGTAGTTTGGGGTACCAGAGAACTCTTTATTGTATCCGGTCAACAGACGAAACCAAAACAGAAATAACTGATTTATTACAACGAAACTTATGTTAAAGAATGACCTGGATTTCTGTCTACTGGAATAGAAAAATAACACATTCCCCTTAAAACTCAAACAAAGGATCACCGTCCATTCGCCTTCATGATCTGTGACGTAATCAACGCGTTGCTATCGCTGAAGCGCGCACACTGATCGCTCGCCCGCTCGCCCACCCACTTATACTGTGTGCCCGCGGGACGAAAAAACGTAGCACGAACACTTTGTTTTACGTTATAACTGCAGTGACTGCCGATTTATGTAGAGAAAGCGATGTAAATAGTGACAGTGATCGTTGAAATTAATAACCATATTAAGTAAAAACACACACTCTCTTTATCTATCTATCTATCTATTTATCTATCTCTTTCCTGGCGTTTTCCCAAGAAGTGGGTTCCAGTATTCCGCTACATTTTCACCATTTGGCGCTGTCTAGGACGTTTCGAGAGTTGAGACTCAGAGCATGCATATATTCCACAATGTTGTCAATCCACCGCGCTTCGACGGCCTCCCTCGCTGTCGGCGTCCCCCAGGGTCAAGCTGGAGGGCCATTTCTATTACTGAATTATCGTTACTTGACATGACATGGCCATACCGCCGGGATCGAGACTCTCTCGCTTTCTCTATGATTGGGGCCACTACAAGCCTACGTCGTACTTCTTCATTTCTCACATGGTCCAAGAGAGTCAGCCCCAGTGAACATCTCCATAATGTGGAGGATCTTCTCATGTTTCCAGGTCAAAGGGAGAAATTCTACTCCAAAGAGAGCTGATCTTTCCACTGTCTTGTAAATTTTAGCCTTCAAGTATTTCAGCATCTCTTTATTGCAGAGGAGACCAGTTACCTATCTCCACTTGACCCATGCTGCCCTGACATGTCTCAGAGGTACGTCATCAGCTAATGTGACCAAAGATCCAAAATATTTCAAATGGTTTACTTTTTGTAAGGTCTAATCAAGAGCTGTGTGAAATATTTTAATAATTTTAATAATTTTAAAAAGTGAAAGGATTCAATATATACAAATATATATATCAATAATTTAATTTCATCGATTGTCAAAGTTAAAAACAAGTAAACTCTTTCGGTTTTTCCGATCGTGAAATTTCCCGAGTTTTGCCCCAGTGTAACAGTGGGCTCATGAGTTGGATTTCTACACCTTTCCAAGACGCTGGCCGTTTTGACACCACTACTAGACTCCTATGTACTAGAGATGGCTGAAAGATAACGTAACAGTTACTTTGTCACAGTTACATGCCTGTCACTGTTACAAATGTAACGAGGACAAAAAATAACAGGTTACCGAGTAACGACACCAGAATGACGTACTAGTGAAAACAATAACTGGGAAGTGGGAACTGTCACCAGTAGCAGCTTACAGACACAGAATGTGACCTTCAGAGTTCAGATAGTACGAATGTCTTCCAAGTGAGAGCGCTTTCGTAGGAGATTGCTGTAAGTCAAATACACTGTGGTATATAATATACTCTATAGTGTATTTGCTAAAAGTTGCTGCTGTCATCTGGTAACTAAAGTGTAAACTGTTATGACATATTGAACTGCTCAGGGGTAATCGTTGACTCAGACATCGCGCAGGGCTACCTACATTACAATATTATTATAAGTTTCACTTGTATAATTTTTCTTGTACCATAAATAAATGAGTATGCTAACTTTCCATATTGATATTATAGACAACATAACATTACTTCGTTTTACTTAACTGATCCTCTTGTACCGGTTTGTGTCGAGGTTTGGCAGACAGAACATCGTGTTTTCTTGCCTTCTTTCCTTGACCGGGGCATTGTCAAACTCACTCCTCTAGGTTTGAGAAGAGACGCTATGTTGTCTTCTCACTTCATCCGTTGTCTGCCTCTCCTTAACTTTATAGCAAATAGAAATGCATGTTTTTCTACATCGACTTTCAACAGTGTAGTGATGCGTGCGCGCATGTGCGAGTGAATGAATGGGACTTCGCAATACAGCTGTAAGGAGACAAGCTTGAAGCCGTGGCCAATAAAAGGTGAGTAACGTTGGACGTTATTGTTAACTGTTACTTTTCACAGTTACTTTATTGTAGCAGTGACAGATGTAGCAGCTACACAAAAATAACCGTTTCTCACGCCTCCACTATGTACTGTCTGCGTCTCACGAAAAGTCGCGGCAGCTTGTAGGTACGGCACGAGTAACAGATACAAATATTAGTCGTGATAAACAGTCCGAGTTCTCTGAAAAAGATGCGTGTTCATTATTAAACTGCCGGGATGAGTGGCTCAGACGGTTAAGGCGCTGGCCTTCTAACCCCAACTTGGCAGGTTCGATCCTGGCTCAGTCCGGTGGTATTTGAAGGTGCTCAAATACGACAGCCCCGTGTCGGTAGATTTACTGGCACGTAAAAGAACTCCTGCGGGACTAAATTCCGGCACCTCGGCGTCTCCGAAGACCGTAAAAGTAGTTAGTGGGACGTAAAGCAAATAGCATTATTATTATTATTATTATTATTATTATTATTATTATTATTATTATTATTATTAAACTGTTCATTATGCAGTACTTACAGTAAATGTGTAACTAAATTGCAATCGGACTACCAATTTGAAACTTCACAGCAGCAGCTTAGTTCACAAGAATCACCCTGGACGGAACCGATGTTTATTGTCAGGCCTTGAGACTTGAGATTAGCGCATGCGTACTAGAGCTGGCTAAAAAATAACGTAGCAGTTACTTTGTCAGTGTTGCATGCCTGTCACTGTTACATATGTAACGAGGACAAAAATAACAGGTTAACGAGTAACGACAACAGAATAACGCACTAGTGAAAACAATAAGTGGGAACTGTCACTAGTAGCAGCTTAGAGACACAGAATGTGACCTTCAGAGTTCAGATAGTTACTTACTGATAATTTCACGATTGAAAAAGTCTAAAGTGTTTAAATGTTTTTAACAGTGGCAGTCGATGAAATTAAATTTTAGTTTCCTTCTGGGAACATTTTTGATATAAAGGTCAAAGGCACATGCTTCCTTTAGTGCACCTTAACTGCACTCTCCTACATAAGAGGTTTGTAGGGTGTCTCAACAGCGGTCGGCGGTTGCAGAGTAGACTCCAGCCTACAGATGGCCACGGCTCTACCGAGTCTCTACGCCTCTGCATTGGCGAAACGGAGAGGTGCTGGTCCTCAACGTTGGCTAACCTGAGAATGGTTTTCCGTGATTTTTCTCTTGCACTAAGGCGAATGCCGGGGCAGTTCCCAGTATAGGCCACGGCCGCCAACCTTGTCACCTTCTCCGCACATCTCCTTCGCCGTAACAAGTCTCCCGGCCTGAGAGACGGCGTCACTAAAAAATAACGTAGCAGTTACTTTGTCACAGTTGCATGCCTGTCACTGTTACAAATGTAACAGGGGAGGAACGAAAACATTTTAGCAGTAGTAGTGGTGTCTTAACAGCGCACTAGCCACCAGCGTCTTGGAAAGGTGTAGCAATCCAACTGACGAGTCCACTGCTACACTGGGAGCGAAATGCTGATATTTTTACCTAATGCACTGATTTTCACAAAACTTTGTGCGAAATGTCACCTACATAAACTAAAGATATCATGAACATTTCTTTCATATACAATTAAGAGTTTCTCCTAAATATTTTTTTGATATTTTTAATTCCATTTTTTCATGAAATTTAATTAACATGTTAATGTACTGTAAATTCGTAATTATGTAGATAATATTTATTTTAAAAGCACTACGCAATTATTTATCCGTACATAATTTCTGTAATTTTTGTAATTTTTACGTTCTAAAATTTTGGACTTAAAAATCCCTACTACTTGAAAAAAATTCTGCAATCAAAAATTCCATATGCAGGTTTCTTAATATAGCTGTGGTACATATACCATACAAATGTTGTTACATTTGGCAGAATATTATGAGAGAAAATGGGATTTAAATGTAAAATTACAATTTGCAAAGAAAACATTATTACAGTGATAAATTGTTTGAATTCAGCGGAAATACTTCGTGGCAAGAAAAAATGTAGGCTACTCAATCCTTTCAATTTCAGTCATTAAAAAATTCAGCAAAATGACCAAAATATCGAATTTATCTCCGAAATGTCGCCTTAAATTATTGTAAGGTCACTTTCACTCAGACAGGCTTCTGGCATTGGAAAGAGATAGGACTGATGTAGGCATGTCGTTAAATTAATGTACCGTCCCAGTCGGCATTCTCATGGTGTGAAAATGAGAAACAAAGGAAAACCATATTAAGGGCTGCCGGTGTTCGAGGTAGGATCCCACCACCTCCCGAAAGCAAGCTGACCGCTACGCGGCAGTACCCCACAATCAGCTAACTCAAAGATTCAATAATAATTATTTCACGATTGAAACAGAAAGTGGAGAAATGGAAAACATGAAAATACAAAAGGACAAAGTTAACCTTCACATCTTCATACACTGCCATCTTCAAATTTCTATGTGATTGTGTCATATTTCAATGCAACGCCCAACCCACTGCAAACTGTAGTATTAAAGCATCTGAATTATTCAAGATATATATAAGCTATATTTGTACAACACTGGCGACACACAACACTGCACCTGCGTAGCAGCAGGTTTTGACCACCTGCTCCCAACGTTGTTCAGTTGAGCATCTTGTGTGTGCCGTGTAAGACCTTTATGACACAAAGCGTGTTTAGTACGTTGGTTCTGAACTGCGAACTGGAACATGAACGACCAAAAGATCAATGTACAGTTTTGTTTAAAGCTTGGCAAGACACCGAAAGAAACGCACGTGGTGATGGTACGTGTTTAGGAAGATCAAGCACTGTCCTTGAAGTGTGTGTACGAGTGGTTCGCTCGTTTTCGAGGAGGCCGGGAAAGTGTTTCTGACAACCCCCGTAGCGGAAGACCGGCGACCGCCGTCAGTGACGAAAACATTAATCATGAACGATCGGCGATTAACTGTGCGCATGATAGCGGATGAACTGCAGATTAACTGTGAATCCGTGCGACAAATCGTTACCCAGAAGTTAGGGAAGAGTAAAACGTGTTCTTGACTTGTGCTACTTCATGGCAAAAAAAAAAATTCAAAAAATGGGGTGGTGCAACTTGAACATCCCCCATACTCGCCAGATCTCAATCCTCCAGACTTCTTCCTATTCCCACGACTCAAACTGGCTTTGAAAGGAAAAAGAGATTTGATGATATTCCTGACATCCAACGAAACGTGACGAGGCTTTTGGACACCATCCCAAAGAAGCCTTTTTTGCAAAGTTTCCAGGACATGTATCGCCGATTTCAGCAGTGCATAGTTATGGGAGGGGACTATTTCGAAAGACAGTAAGGTCACTGTCGTGCATTGTTCATATATGTTGACAGTACAGGACTATTCACCGAACTTTATTGTCACCGGTTGTATATGCACGTGCCGTATTCACAATGCTAAGATAATAGTAATTGGACGGCTCCATCTAGCCTGCTGTAGGACTAAGTCAAAGTGTAAAATTTTGAAATCCTAAAGGTACGTGTAAATTTGTAGGCCTATATGACGGTGCTGTAATGTTAAGCTAGTAGTAAACTCAACCTATAATATTGTAAGTCGTAGTGTAAAGTACTGGAAGTTCAACTCGTTGGCTGAATGGTCAGCGTACTGACTTTCGGATCAGAGGGTCCCGGGTTCGATTCCCGGCCAGGTCGGGAATTTTAATCGCTTCTGATTAATTCTTCCGGCTCGGGGACTGGGTGTTTGGATCCGTCCCAACACTCTCCTCTTCATATTCAGACAACATACCACACTACCAACTACCGAAGAAGGGTTGGTGTCAGGAAGGGCATTCGGCCGTAAAACAGGACCAAATCCACACGTGCGACGCAGTTCGCAGCCGCGACCTCAAAGATGAGGGAAAAGCAGTAGGAAAATAATAAGAAGATGTGTTAAGCACTGGAAATACGTAACTCGTGTGTGAATTTGTATATAATTAAACACTACAACGGGGCTGTACGGTTCAGAATGCCTTATCTTAAGTAAAAATGAGGAACTGAAAGAAATCGAGAAGAAGGAAAGGAAAATGTTGAGGAAAATTCTTGGACCTCAGAAAACGACGGATGGGACATGGAGGAAAAGGAGAAATGAGGATATCTACAAGTATTCCGGAAAGATCACGGAACAACGGGAAAACGAAGACTGAAATTTTACGGACATCTCATCAGAATGGATGACAACCGCCTGAATAAAATAATATTTAAATATATAATTGGATTGAGGAGGACAACGAAATGTGCGTAGGAGGTTAAGAAGGACGCAGAAGAAATTAAAACAACACCAGAATTGATCCTCAACAGAAAGGAGTTTAGAACTCGAGTAGATGAGCACAAATTCCATGAAGAGTAGTGGAAGAACAGGCCCAGATTTGTAATATCTGAGAAGCAGAGAAAAATATGGAGTGAACGAATAAAGAAGTTCTGGGAAGAGGAAAGAAAAAGACTGGCCAGAAAGCATTAAGTTTCACGTGGTCCACAGTTGGCCAAATTTGGGAGCAAGAAGAAGAAGAGGAAGGTGCTGAATTTAGAATGTTAAACCAGTAGTATTTCTAGTAATAATTTCTTTCCATGGAATTGCCTGTTGTGCTGTTGTTGTAACTCATAGTCTAAACGTTTGAAATACTTACGCCACGTGTGAATTTGTATAAGACGGCGTTGTTATATTAAGCTAGTAGTAAGCTCAACCTATAATATTGTAAGTCGTAGTGTTAAGCACTGGAAGTTCATTAGTTGTGTATACGATGATAATGGATTTATAATCTTAAATCAGAAGTATTTCTTCTAATATTTTCAATCCATGGAATTGCTTGTTGTACTCTTGTTGCGTAATTAACCTTACTTTATTATCACACTACTCTAAATGATCGTTGCGACCGGGACATTCCCCAGTTGCTGTGTATTTGTTAGTAATAATAACAATAGATAAGCTCTCCCCATATCGAGCCTAGTTCTTCTGCGTCCATTTCTGACGCGATAACCGCTGTCAGTGTTGAATAATTTCAAGATAAAGATGCGTACAAGAGTTGCAAAAGAGGTTAATGGAGGTACTCAGTTTATTCACACTTCAGGTTCGATGAATGTTGAAAGCCGTAACTGTTTTAATGTCTGTATCAGAAATAACTTACGCGGTAACGAACTTTATTTAACACATAGAAGAGAAATATTTTAATGGTGCTTACCGAAGTAGAGGAGAGTCGTATAATATGGAATACCATTTACTTTTGGCAGTATAACTTCTTACCTAAATCAGTTACGAAATATAAATAAATATGGTTTGAAAATTCAAATAATTAGCCAAGATTCTCTACATTTTTAAATTGTAAATTGTTAATGTCTTCACGTCAAAATTATTTCTTTCAAAAAGTTGCACTTGGTGGGTAATACGGAATAGTCGGCTAATATGGAATAGTAGGGTAAATAATATGTAAATTAAAATACAACTTCAATAAATTCATTCAGTTATATTTAAGGAACGTTCTTACAGGTGGACGTACAGAAATTTTAAAAATCGAAAGAATAAAGTTGGTAATTAACTTAAATGATAATCTGTATACACTAATTATTCAGAGTTTTCTTTTTACAGTCACTTGTTCATTCAGTGACAAAAGTCACAGATGCAGAAACTGAGATCTATAGGTAATTAAATGTTATAATATACCAGGATTAATGCAATTAATTTTAATTAATTTTAAATGTCATTTTACTTTGAAACTAAAACAGTATTCCATATATCCCGACACACCATGTTTGAATTAAATGATTCGTCATGCCCTAAACTTTGCACAACAAGGAAGTTACACTGGTGTAGCAATATAAGCAACTCTTGTACAATATGTAACATTGGATTTCCCAGGACTAAACTCAGTTTTGGTAATTAATACAAGCTTTAAAAGAATTACCTGCAAAAGCTTTTCAAATATGAAAAACAAATATGCTTGCTCCACGCACTAACCTCACTCACGAGCATGTCGAAACTGTATACAAAGCATCATGAGAACATTTACCGTAATTCGACGAGTTTCCACGTGAGAGCAGTACCTTACAGGCAAGATATTGTGGTATTCCTTATTGCCTGACTATTCCATATTACCCGATTCCCCTCTACTGTTCTTAATTTGGTGATACCACCGAAAAAGAACAGAAAAAAAGGAAAAGAAAGGAGATCTCTATAAAAGCGAAGAAAGCCAAAACACGCTGCATACTATCAGAAAGAAGAGAGTAAAACTTTTCGATCACATAATGAGACTCATGAAACATAATTATTTTGAACATGTTTGCAGCAGTAAGAATGGCAGTCAATGGGGTCAAAGAATAAAGAAAGACATGGAAGAAATGGGGATAACTGAAGACATTAAACACGACAGAACATCTTTTAGAAGGTTATTACAAGATTTTAAGTGTTTCCAGGAGAGACAAAAAGGAAGAAAAGAAATTGTATCTAGGCGGAAGAACGGAGGAAACAACAAAGCGAGAGAATGAAGAATTATTGGCGAGCAAGAAAAGAAGCGAGAATTAAATAACGCAAAGAAGTGCAATGGGTAGTTTACGTCGTCCATCGATGGCCAAATTCGAAAGAAGAATAGGCTATTACAGGTTTTTTTTTTACCAAACATTTCACCACACTAATGTCAAAAAAGTATTTATATTAACTAAGAAACGGAAAGAAACACATATTTTAAAAGAACAATGGAATATTAGAAATTGGTCCGACTCGTTGGCTGAATGGTCAGCCAACTGGCCTTCGGTTTAGAGGGTCCCGGGTTCGATTTCGGGCCGGGTCAGGGATTTTAATCGCTTCTGATTAATTCTTCTGGCACGAGGACTGTTTGTATGTGTCCGTCCCAACATTCTCCTCATCATATACAGACAACATATCACACTACCAACCACCACAGAAACACGTAATAGTGCTTACATCCTTCCACATAAGGTTGGCGTCAGGAAGGGCATCCGGTCGTAAAACATGGCCAAAACACATGTGCAACGCTGTTCGCACCCGAGAACCGACAGGTGTGGGAAAAAAGCGGTAGGATAATAATGGAATATTAGAAATTATCTGCTGATAAGAGAATATTACGGGACTCAAACTGGATCGCGTGTCATGTTCGTTGAAGGTGAAGAAACAACTAATGTTCAAAGATAGGTACCAAGATACTGTTTAATATTTTCAGTCTGTGTTAATGTCTGTCGTGCTGTCTTTAGACCATTACATTTTAAGTCTCAGAGAAAATGATAATATGTCATAGCCCCCGGAGAGTCAGTATTAAGTCCGTAGTTTCCTCTACCAGGATGACGTCACAGAGGTTGAAATTTCCAAGTGTGAGTCCAGAAAATATTTTCTTTTTCATGGAGTATCATAGAGGATATCGATAGTCAGCTGGTAAAATTTCAGGTTATTCGATTTAATCGACTCATATAGATAGATAGATAGATAGATAGATAGATAGATATATAGATAGATAGATAGATAAATGTCTTTATTGGCGAAGTTAAGGCCTTACACTAAACCAATTATTGTACATAGAATCAAAGTTAACACTACCGTAATTAGTCTAATACTAAATGCACCACAGTTAAACACAATCGAAATATTTTATAACAGAAATAAAATTCCGCCCCAGTGAGATATAGGTCTACATATTTATAATAATAATAATAATAATAATAATAATAATAATAATAATAATAATAATAATTAGTGACAATAAATTACCCTTATACATCGCAACCCGCATATAAAACCGTACAGGTTTTCTTCCGCTTAAATAAAAATTAACGCGGGCATCAATTCATGTCGAACAAGGTCGTACGAGAAATTCGTTACATTCCAGGAAGAAATTCAATTATGACGCATTCCATTTTAACAAGAAAGTTGCCGGGCTCGGTACCTGCATTCGCTTTAGTGCGGCCAGTATCCAGTATCCGAGAGATAGTGGATTCAAACCCCAATGTCGGCAGCGCTGAAGATGGTTTCCCGTGGTTTCCCATTTTCACACCTTAATTAAGGCCGCGAACGCTTCCTTCCCACTTCTAACCGTTTTACGTCCCTAGACTTGGAAAACCAATAAAGTTAATATGATCGTGAATTTTGTTTTAATCTTGAATAAAAAAGATCATATTATGGCCTCAGATACAGTGTGCAATCGTTTTAAATTGACGCCTTCTGGCTGCTTGCAATTCCATTTTACTCTAGGCCTACTAGATGGTAGAGTAAACTGAATCTCTCTTGGGCGTCCATGGCTGAGTTTTCATTACCGTATTTACGCGAATAATACCCGCACAGTTTAAAAAAAAAAATTGAGGCACGAAATTGGGGTGCGCGTTTTATTTGCGTCAATGTTGGCCTTTAATTTTTTTCAAATTAAGCCTTCCTAAAGTTAGGATGCGGGGATTATTCGCGTAAATACGGCAGTTTTGCCGGGTAAACACCAAATACGTCACCAGAAATCTTTTACATCCAGACATCGTACGACATGGAGTGTCGAGGGGAGTTTCTTCCACCCTTCAAAAATCCGACTACCTCTCCCGGGATTGAACCCGATATCTTGGAATCAGGATGCCGACACTCTACCACTTAGTCGAGCAGCTCGTTTCCTTATTACCAAGTCTTAGCCCCAAGTTTGCAACATTTTCGTGACCCTATTATTTTGTTGGTCAACGGCCGTAGCCGTGTTGAAACACCGGATACGTGAGATCTGCGAAGTTAAGCAACATTGGGCGTGGTCAAGATTTGGATGGGTTGCCACGCGCTTTGGGGGTGGGTAAGGGAATGGAGGACCGGACAGGAACTGGCCACCCTACCGCACGTAAACTCCGGCTCAGACACACCCCTGCGGAGGTTTGGACCTTCCTTCGGGCAGAATACACCCTTACCTTACCCTTTTGTTAGAATTCATCCAGAACAAATCGTGCTGCTTTCCTTTGGATCTTTTCCAGTTCTCATATAAAGTAATCCCATACTCTAGTTGGGGTTTTACCAGTGACTTATACGACCTGTCCTTTACATCCTCACTACTACCCTAAACACCCTCATTGCAATGTGAAGAGATAAGGTAAGGTAAGGGTTATTCTGCCCGAAGGCAGGTCCGAACCTCCGCAGAGGTGCTCCTGAGCCGGAGTTTACGTGCGGTAGGGTGGCCAGTTCCTTTCCGCTCCTCCTTTCCCTTACCCCCACCAACAGCGCGTGGCAACCCATCCAACTCCTGACCACGCCCAATGTTGCTTAACTTCGGAGATCTCACGGGAAGAGATCTGTACCCTTTATTTACAGTCCCGTTTACGCCGAAGCCTGTCGCACTCATCACGGGCAATAATAAATGACTGATAGATGAAATGAAATTATATTGGAGAGCGTTGCTGGAATGAAAGATGATAGGGAAAACCGGAGTACCCGGAGAAAAACCAATTCTGCCTTCGCTTTATCCAGCACAAATTTCACATAGAGTGACCGGGATTTGAACCACGCTATCCACTAGTGAGAGGCTGGCGCACTGCTGAATGAACCACGGAGGCTTCTGGAAGTGATAATTTTTTCAATTTCTGATCCCACATCCAGTGTTATAAACTTATCCCTTAACTGTTTAAGAACCTACCTCTCCTATAACGATCAGGAATCTCCACTGCCTGATTCTTAATTATTCACACTCCCCAAACCGAATTCAAAAACCTTATTGGAACTGCCAGCCATAACGAAAGAAGATTTATTTTTATTTCATTCTACTCGCTTCTTTTTAACAATTTCCTAGGGTTATTCCCCTACATTTTCACGAGGTATAGTCATCTAGAAGAAGAAAATAATAGATACAAGTGATAATGAAGATCTAAGATAAAATTCTAAAAGAATTTAAATGTATAAAGTCCACCCGTTCAATGCACGTTTCCCATTTAATAAATGGTCTGTTTAAAAAGTTACATTGTTATCGAATTTTTCACTCCCTTTCCAGAGCATGACAAATAGAACAACAGTTAACAGTCTTCACAATTTTTAAGTATTTCCTCCAGCCAACAAATAGTTGTATTAAATACGGTAGGACCCACACTTACAACTAAATTCGTCCAAGTTTGAAGCTATGTATATTTTAAACACAGATTTCCATTGCCATTGTTGATTGTATTTTATCTCAAGTTTTTTATGTATCACTGTTTTTTGGTATATGTCTTTCTTATTTATGTTATTTTAGCTGATGATGACCTGTAGGCTGGGTCGAAACATGTCCTATGTAACTTTTCAGACAGACCATTTATCAAATAGCGAATGTGTATTGAACAGGTGGACTTTATACAATTAAATTCTTTTATAATTTTATCTTATATATTTCAAGTCAATACGGAACCGGAATAAAGTTCATTGCGTTTAACGATGAAGATGACAAATTTCTAGCGAAGGACGAAAATGAGCGTCAGTTTTTGTCCTACGATGATTCAATATGTGTGGGAAGCAAAGGAAGAAAGCGGTTTATTTGTGGGAAATGTACGTAGTAGTTCTGCAGATTGGTGACTAACTTATGTGACTGATGAGTTGAGCAATAACAGACGGAAGGCTGAACTATGAATGCTAGTCCATAATAGCAATAGAATCTTGTGTGAAATTCAGTGGTCATTTATTTTATTAATTGATAGATGTTTTTCTTCTTTGTAATCCAGTCCTCAACAACAAGGAAGTGATAAAATGTCAAATATTGAACGTTTATTTTGAACCCTACCTACCTTCTCGTGACAGTGTATGTTACAGAGGGTTTTACGTAACTTAATCCTACGGAGCAAACTGCTTGGACTAGTCTACTACTAACGGAACTGGACCGAGTAAGTTTGCTGCGCAGTTAGGGTCGCGTAGCAATGAGCTTGCATTCGGGATATAATGAGTTCGAATCCCACCGCTGGCAGCCTTAAAGATTGTTTTCTGTATTTTCTCCTTTTCACACCAGGCAAATGTTATTTAATTAAAGCCATGGCCACTACCTTCCCAATCCTATACACTACATTTCCTGTCATTGCGTCACCGAAAGCCTTCGATGTGTTACTAGCAAAAATGAAATGATCATAAATATGGCTGCTAATTTCAGATGGCCACCAGCCATAAGACATAGCCTGCACGGTTGCAAGGTAACATTGTCTGACCATCCATCCATACCTTACATCACTGCCTGCACGGTTGCTAGGTAACATTGTCTGACCATCCATCCATACCTTACATCACTGCCTGCACGGTTGCTAGGTAACATTGTCTGACCATCCATCCATACCTTACATCACTGCCTCCACGGTTGCTATGGTTACACCACCGTTACAAATTCTGTCGCGTCACGTTACTCAAATTTTCCGACGATCCCCAGTCATAAGACATATCTACGTCACAAAAGAAAACGGAACTAGAGTTGGAATCTTTTTCATCTAAGGAGGCCATGACGAGGGAATATATTCCAGTGAAATAAAGGGGGTACCGAAAGAAGCCATCAAAATGTCGCATCAAGACTAAAGGTCGAACAAGAATGAATGTTCAAGCCCGGCCTTCCGGTGATTTTTTTATTATTTATATTTACAAATGAGGAAGATTATGCAGCCATTATTTACACAGTTAGAGAGCATACATTTATAGGTATTCGTGGTTGAAGAGGAGTCGTAACTTATACCTTAAAACGACAGTCTGATAAATATTGACAAATTACAGCGCATAATTGTGGAGTTAGGTTTGATAAGAGGACGACAATTGAGGTCGGCAGTGGGGCATTTAACTTGACTAGAGAGGAGTCGAGATAGTTATTTCTTACATGACAGGAGGATATGTTTCAAGTCAGCAATTTCTCTAGGGTCTTCTGGGCAATGAGGGGTGACCAATACATTGATGCTGTGGAGATGAGTGGGATAGCATCCACGAACCAGATGCATTCTTATTAAAGATGAAAGTTGCCTTCGTTTTAATTTTCCGGCTCAATGGCTAAATGATTAGCGTGCTGACCTTTGATCACAGGGGTCCCGCGTTCGATTCCAGGCAGGGTCGAGAATTTTAACCGTCATTGGTTAATTTCGCTGGCACGGGGGCTGGGTGTGCATAACGTGCAGATCACCTACGGGAGTCAAATCAAAAGGCCTGCATCTGGCGAGCCGAACTTGTCTTCGGACACTCCCGGCACTAAAAGTCATACGCTATTTCATTTTTTTTTAAAAAAAATTTCGTGTTAATTTCAAATCCTTGAACCAGACTTGCGTTCGGATGGTGGGCTGAATTCTAGCACAGTGCTTTCCTCTTCTGATGAAGTTGGGAAGCAGAAAAGAGCTCGTTAAGTGGCTGAGAACAAACTGATGTTACAAGAGTCGGGATTAACGAAGAGAGAGCCCATCTATTTCAAGATAGCAGTGCATGAAGAAGTGTAAATTTTCCTTGTTCTTTTGCGTTTCCACGTTTGTCCTCGTCTCCTTTTCTATTGCACCCTCTTCCAGTGCTGACCTGTCATTGTGTTCTTGCCTTTCTACAACAAATATTTCGTGCCAGGGACTACAGCTTTTTCCTGGCTGAAACCCGAAAGGCGACGGAAGTTTCACGCACTTATGATTTATCAAACTCTGAAGGTAAATCCACCCAAATACATTTCTTCAAAAAAACATTTATCATCCTATATATTGTAACACAAGATCTGACACTGCTATTCCCGTCAACCACTCTTCAATGTATTCGTTGTGGCTAGGTCACGACTTTGGAATTCACTTTCAGCTGCTGTCAGGAATTTTAACTCAGTATCAAAATTTAAAACTGCATCCAGAGATTACCTGTTCAATCCCGCTGATAGTTTCATGTGATTGGTGGGGTATGATAGGTTGTGTGACTGTGATACGTAAGCTAATAAATAACATTGGCATTTTACTTGTTCTTGTTATTATAGTCTACAGTAAATGTACATAATATTTAGCTTTTAACTCATGGACATAGATTACTGTTTACGGCCTTACTTGTATTTACGTTACTTTATTATGTATTGTGTTTTATTTGTGCATTACCCTATATGTTTCAATTTGTTTTGTTACTTTTTCATTATGACTTTTCCTGATTTTTTTTTTTACTTTTATGCTCCGGATTTCTTTTTTATCTTGTTTTTCTTTGTTGAGCTTTGCTTCATTGTTTTTTTTTATGGTATGTTCTCCATATGTGTTATTTAGCTTAGTTATCCTTGATATTCTAATAGAATAGTGCATTTCTTTTATATATCTATTGTCTTGTAATTTACGAGGTTAAGTGTAATAGAGGGCCACGAGCCGTAACTTCGCCACTGCTAAAATAAATAAATAAATAAATAAATAAATAAATAAATAAATAAATAAATAAATAAATAAATAAATACATAAATAAATAAATAAATAAAGAGTATAACTCATGTTATATCGCGTCCTCACAGTACAAGTTACTGATTACATTCTTAACAGTTAGCAGAAGAAAACGATTATATTTTTAAAAAGGGAAAATACACTCTTTTGAAATATGTTGATGAAGGCCTATTGATTTCAAATCTTCTACAATGAATAGAATAGAATAGAATAGAATAGAATAGAATAGAATAGAATAGAATACTGCCATCCCTCAATCTCGAATCACCTGAAATCCAATTGCAATCCAAACTGTGTTTTGATACATGCATTAAACATTACGTAGGTGTGAAAATTATTAGACTCAGCAGTAATTTTGGAATATTTCCATTGTTCCACTTGCCTGACCATAAAAGTCATGTTGTGCTATAGTGGAGCTCTCTTACGTGTTACTTCTTGTCAGTTAAAAGTAAATTATAGAACACAAGTTACTTTTTTTTTCTCCAGTTTCATAAGTGACGATATTATGATCAGCTGACTCCTTTCTTTCCCCATGGCACTACAGCCCTTGAAGGGCCTTGGCCTACCAAGTGACCGCTACTCAGCCCGAAGGCCTACATATTACGAGGTAGCTGACTCCTCTATCAATATTAAATTTTATGTTGAGTATTTTTAATTTCTCTTTTGAGTGTAATTAGAAAAAATGGAATTACATGAAGTAGTTCTCTGATATTTTGATTTACTTGAGGCGCTGGTACAATTGGCGGTGCTTTGTGCTATTTACTACTAATCTTGAAGGATTACGAACAGACCAAACATAAATATTTAATCTACAAATTCCACACTAGGCCTACATCTTTACATCGAATACCTGCGAATTTACTAACTGATACTGACAAACTTATCAAAAGCACATTGAAAGAAGTTCTTCAACTTCCAATAGATACACCAGACAGCATGTTATACTCCGATAAAAATTATAAAGGGCCCCGCTCCTGCGACAAAAACTCCGTGAGAAAGAATTCGATGTCTGGTGTACCTTGCCACAAAAGGGTAAGGGTGTTATATTCTATAAGGAATACACATCAGCAAATCACTGAGTAAGAAAACCCGAAGATTAAACTAGCAGTAACTAGAGAAATGCCATACAACTAACAGCAAATGTAGCTCCAGTTCGTGAATTACCTGGCAGGTCCCAAGACAATAAATTCTGTCAGCGTTGCCACAGTGAGTTTGAAACACTTGGTCACTTCTTGGGTTCCTGTCCTTTTAATGACATCCTACGGAATTCATTGTATAAGATCTATGATTTTGTCCTGTAAGGAATTCCTCTGTAGCCTCCGTGGCTCAGGCGGCAGCGCGCCGGCCTCTCACCGCTGGATAGCGTGCTTCAAATCCCGGTCACACTATGTGAGATTTGTGCTGGACAAAGCGTAGGTGGGACAGGTTTTTCTCCGGGTACTCCGGTTTTCCCTGTCATCTTTCATTCCAGCAACACTCTCCATTAACATTTCATCTGTCAGTCATTTATCATTGCCTCAGAGGAGTGTGACAGGCTTCGGCAGCCGGTACATTTCTTATTCTCGCCGCTAGATGGGGCTTCATTCATTCCATTCTTGACCCGGTCGAATGACTGGAAACAGGCTGTGGATTTTCCAAAAAAAAAAATGAAATCCTCATGGATTTCAAAATTACCGATTCATACTATTTTTATCAATAAATAAGATCTAATATAACATGCCAATCAATTATAGGTATATTTTATACAACCCTTGCGTATGTCAATCAACTTTTTCATGTAAGCTTTGTCGTTTTGGTAGCTGCCAAATGGGGAAAGCAGCAATACATGCATTTCTCTCCCCCTCTAGTAAGCAGAATGAATATTTGACTGAAAGACAGGGAGTTTCATGGAACAAACTATAAAGACACGTGAGGGGAATAAACAAGAAGTAAGGCAATTTAATTTGTGTCTTGTCTTTCGAGTCTAATAATTTTCACACCTCCGTACAATTGAAGTTATTAACTAATTCAATTCAATTTTTAATTGTAGTTTTTTCTTTTAGGTTTATTCATTTAGTTTGTTCTAGACATTAACAGAGTTATATAGTGTAGGACAAACATGTATCTTACCCTCCCTAAGTTGTATTAGTGCTTACTGGGCTGAATAGCTCAGATGATAGAGCGCTGGCTTTCTGGGCTCTACAATTAATACTGTCTCTGTTTTTAAAAATTCAAACTTATGTCCCGAAATACAGCGGTCTTTTTTTACGTCGCACCGACACAGATAGGCCTCCTATGTAGGACAATTCTGTGACGGTGCAGTAGGGGAATTCTATGCCTCCATTTGTATAAACGCCTGCCTTTAACCTTTATTACAAAAATATATATCAAAATAAGAGGCTTGCAATGGTGTCTCAACGGCGCAATACTGTATCCGCCAGCGTCTTGGAAAGGTGTAGCAATCCAACTGATAAGCCCACTGCTACATTGAGGCGAAACCCTGGTAATTTCACAATTGAAAAGGCCTGAATTGCTCATTTCATCATGTTAATTTACTATTAGTAGAAAAATGCACAATCTATAGTAAGTTATTAGATATTAAATAAATGGCTCATTAACATGCACAGTATAAGAAAATACAAGTACAAGACTGAAACCAATTTAAAAAAAAGCAAAGTAAATCAAATATCTGGTTCCTTGGAAGGTTGGCAGTGGTCTTCGGTACCGAGAGTCCTGGGTTCACTTTAGTAGTAGGGGAGACCGGGGCTAGTTGTTACAGGGGCAGGTTGTTACAAACATCTTTTTGAAAAAACCAACAGGAGCAGCGCACCCCTCTCCATATAATGTGTTGACCTTGCCGTCCCTCACAATCCAAGGGAGTCTCAGGCTGCCTGTGGATCTGTGAAATTTTTAAAATGGAAAAGTTTATTTTCGCTGTGTGTTTAGGCAGCGTCTTGCACCTTTCCGATCTTTAACCACGTGATCAAATATACAGGTAAACAGATTTTTTCTGTTTGTGATTTAAACCCTCAGACATAAGCCTTAGTTTTCTAATGTAAGATAATTCTATCTTTCCTCTGTGATTAACTGTAACACAAAATATAAGACGGCGGCTACTGGGGCTAGTTGTTACTTACCACGCGGGGCACGTTGATACATGTAACGATTCTTCGTGGAACAAGCCTGGCTCAAGTATATCCACAGTTACCATTAGCACAGATAGTCTCAAATTACCAGAAACATTAGAAGATGGAAATACAGCATTACGGCATGTTTGCGATATAAATAATTTTAGAGGGGCATTTTTTCATATTTTTTGTCTTCACTGTAGGCTTCGTGATTAAACTTCAGCTCAGATCATTATAAACTAGTAGAGTATTGGTTTAAAATGATGTTAATTAGGTCATAGGGGCAGGTGATAACCTATGATATTAATTGTGTATGTACGGTCAGTTCTAAGCCATAAGCCTGGTTGGATCCTCAACAACTCCGCCATCAGCTGTCATGGATGGCCTAGGCATCACTGAAGAGGCGTACAAGGGAAATGAGGAGTGAGGTAGTAGTTTACCGTTGCTTTCCTCACCGAGCCAGGAGTCACAAACATATCAGTCTGCAAGCCCACTGAAATGCATGCACCAACTGACCTGATGAGCAACATTTTCACACCATTCATAGCAGGGACTGGCTGCATAAAGAATGACATTACTAGCATCGCTCATACCTAAGTCACTTTCATATTCTCAAAGCCAAGGATAAGACTGAACAGATAATTATGTTATATTTAATGAATGGGTTAAACATATTTTGAATTTAAAATGAAAATTATAAATATTTATCATATTTTCAGTGACATTTTACTCTATGTAACAAAGTGCCCCTCGCATGTAACAACCTGCCCCGCTGTGGGGCATGTTGTTACAGAATACCTAATCTGATAATAATGTATCTTATTGACAAATATGTGCATGTTCTAGAATTTTTCAACTGCTATTCTTATGATAAAAGTTTGTTCCTTCTATCAGCAAAATTGAAATTTCATTTACTATTCACCTTAAAATTTTAAAAAATGAAAACCAAAAATTGTAACAACATGCCCCGGTCTCCCCTAGCCTAGTTAATTTTCACCGACTTGAGGGCTGGGTGTTCGTGTTCGTCTTAATACGTAGGCCTATCTTCATTTACATTTCGACAATCAATAAACACAGAACCATGTAATAGTGAATATGTCCCTCGACAGACAGTAGCCGTCAGGAAAGACATTCGGCCGTAAAACTGGGCCCAACTAGCATATATTGCCGACCTCAAGTAATTGATAAAAATCTAAGAGAAGAAGAAGAAGAAGAAGAAATATTAATCAAATGTTAATCTGAATGAAGTAATGCTGTAGCAGGCATTGACATGACGCATCGACTTTTCTGCGACTCTTTTTTTTAGATTGATATTTCTTGGACTATCTTTTTGTATTTTCACATTTCCTCACATGAACTGCCACTACTAAAACACTATAGTCCTAATAAGAAGCCTTCGAACTCAAACTAAAATGAAATATTTCGTTAATCAGTCCACATTTCGTTTGATATTTATCTTTCTGTGCAGTAATACTTTCTAGAACATAGGCTATCATCCTAAGACTTCTTGAAATAAATTCACCAGCGCTCGCTTTAAACAAAATTATAGATGCCTTTGGAATTATATCACTCCCTTTCCAGTGTGATCATACTATGATAGAAGGCTTTGGGCGCTTTACAGTTAGGGATGTATGATAGTCTGTTGTTGAGGAGGGCCATAGCCGGGGAATCCCCGCCGGTCAAATATAAACACTTCTCTAGTTGCCACCAATGTTGGTGGGTACTGTCCTTATTCTTGCCTTTCTCTGTACAAAGGCAGGTCTGGGGAGTATGGACAAGAATTCTATTAGCATTCTATTTAGCGCCAGCAGCGATTAGGAAGGCAAATTTAATAAAAAAAAAACACTAACCCGCAAATAAATAGATCTATCTTGCTAGAATAAACAGGCCTATATACCGTTAAATAAAAGAAATCAAGTGATATGTTATTTATTATATATCTTCATATTTGGATCACCGCCAGTAGTGATCACATGAATGGAGACAGTTTGCGCCTCGAGTACGTTCTGAAATGCTATCACAGAAAGGGTGCATCTGGCATTGATCAAACTCAAGGGATTTGAACGAAATTAAATATAATTCGGAAAAATCACGGGGTTAGTAGAGATCTCCCGGGTTTGTGACTGAGGCGTTGAGAACCAAACAGTGAAGCATATCACAAAAAAAAAAAAACTGCTCTGAGATCCTACAAAGGTGAAAAGAAAGTTCTATACCTGGAGACACCGCAGTACATTGTTTATATTCGCAATTGAAATTTTAAATCGTAATTATTTCATGCACATATCATAGGATAGCTGACTCTGTGCATCAGTGGTAGAGTGTCGGCTTTCGGATCCCAAGACAGCGGGTTCAAACCCGGCAGAGGTAGTCTGATTTTTGCAGGGCAGAAAAAATGTCCATTCACAAATCCATATCGTATGATGTCGGCATTTTAAAGATCTGTGGTGACACATTTGGTATTTACCCGACAAAATTAATTAAAACTCAGCCGTAGACGCCAAAGAAAGATTGGGTTTGCCCTGCCATCTAGTAGACTTAGAATGAAATGAAATGTCGTATGGCTTTTAGTGCCGGGATATCCCAGGACGGGTTCGGCTCGCCAGGTGCAGGTCTTTCTATTTGACTCCTGTAGGCGACCTGCGCGTCGTGATGAGGATGAAATGATGATGAAGACAACACGTACACCCAGCCCCCGTGCCAATGGAATTAACCAATTAAGGTTAAAATCCCCGACCCGGCCGGGAATCGAACCCAGAACCCTCTGAACCGAAGGCCAGTAGGCTGACCGTTCAGCCAACGAGTCGGACTAGGCTTAGAATAAAACGGAACGTCGAAATTGACGAGCAGATAGTTAGATTGCGTCAAATTAAAATAAAATTTCTGCACACTGTCATACAATTATTATTATTATTATTATTATTATTATTATTATTATTATTATTATTATTATTATTATTATCATGGATAAGTAAATTGAAACTTTTCGCTAAAATTTCGAGTTCTATGAAATGTAACACCATTAAGAGAACAAATGCCTTCGAAATGTTGGTGTTCGAAGGATGTTACGGTACTCGTCGACTGACCACGTCTCCAGTGCGGCCGTTCTCAGACGCAAGAGGTGGGAACGAATGTTGGTGTGTACAATTACGAAAAGAAGGACATACTATGAGGAATAAAAAGTAGAACTTACTTAAACTGATCACGCAGGATAAAATTGATGGACGTAGGAGTCGTGGTCGAAGGAAATACTCTTAGCAGAGGAACTTACGGGATTGGACAGGACTAGATTCTAGTAGGCTGATGAGGACAGCCGAATATCGTACAGACTTTGGCTGGGATTGTGGCCAACCTTAGCACTGGCATATCACGATCTGACCCAATTCCCTAAACACGATAATTAAATTCATTAAAAATATCTCCCTTAACAACGATAGTTCAGTCTGAAATATCGTGTCTATTGATTAAATGTAGCCTATTATATTTTACGTAATAATAGAAGTAAGGGATAAAAATAGTTTGGAATCTCTCAAAGACAATTAATCATTTGTGTCAACATATTTCAAGGGAAAAAAAATATATTTCATTTGGTTTGTAAACAACCAAGAAATGTAGCCTAACTTAAGTTAGTTGGAAAAAGTATTAGGTCTAATTGCGTCTGTCTAATGCAGTGCTTTTCTTTTCCTGCCGATGCGCAGTACCAACGCCTTATGTTCGCAAGTTTCTTTTAGAAAGAACTGCGATTTATTGACAAATAAATTAATTATAAATATTCCAGCGAATGGCTCTGTATTCACGAATTGAATTTTCAGGTTTGGTTGTCACAAGTTGGTACCATGATTTCATGTCTCATGGGCTTCAGCAGCCAGGTATAGGAAGCTGTGTTTACTTCCCGACTGTTTCCAGTGTCAGACTATCACTTCTATATCCGCTCTGCAACATGCAGGTGTTCACGTGAGATTTGAATAAATCTACAGTAAGTTAAATTCCAATTATTGTTCAAAATAAGTAGTTTCTTTGTGTCAATGAGCAAAATAAGGAATGAAGAAGCAGATATTGTCAAATCTACCTGCGATCCTATAGAACACAACAATAGCACCGAAAACATACGCGGTTAAGGGGATCACAAAACCAAGATCAAAGATCCACGGGGTCAAAAGGAAACAGATTCTGATAAAGACTGGGCAGACCACTGGACATTTTCGAGAAAAAAACTTATGAGAGAGAAAGGAGGATAACGACGCGGGTTGGCCTATGTCGGAGTGTATGTTAGAAGAGTGGAAGTTGCTGTAATAACAAATTTTCTCCTAGAAAAAGAGCCCTGGTCTAATGTACTTTTGCTATTTGCTTTACGTCGCACCGACACAGATAGGTCTTACGGCGACGATGGGAGAGGCTTAGGAATGGGAAGGATGCGGCCGTGGTCTTAATTAAGGTACAGCTCCAGCATTTGCCTGATATGAAAATGGGAGACCACGGAAAACCATCTTCAGGGCTGCCAACAGTGGGGTTCGAACCCACTATCTCCCGGATGCAAGCTCACAGTTGCGCGTCCCTAACCGGACGGCCAACTCGCCCGGTGGTCTAATGCATTAGTCTATAGCCAAATCTTGAAAGGATAACCGCTGGTGAAGGACAGAAAGACGATCATACAATGGTCGCTATAAATTTTCTGCAATATGAATGGCAAATCTTTCAACTTTTAAAAACAAATTTTCCTAGGAAAACAGCTTCAGTAATAAGACCTGGGTTTCATTCGGTAGGCTGAAATAATTCTATCCTACATTATTCCTGTAATTCATAGGGCCTATTATTAAGACATTTTGACTATGTCCTCAGGCTTACCTCCACAAGAATAAAAGCTGGTTTCAGATCAAGAATCTATTCTACACAGTATAACAAGTTGAACTTCCGTTCTTTTCAACTGAACTTCTCATTGTTCTCCTGTCGTAAGATAATTGAATAACGCATTTTAATTGGTCATTACATAAAGAAGTAGGTAATAGTTGTACAAGCGGTGCTGTGACGGAAGTTCAAGAAGGCCATGCCTAGGAAACACCGATTGGTGAAAAATAAACAATTAAATAATATTTCCAGTGCCTTCTGAACATTTACTGTTTCAAAATGTGGGTAGACTATCATGTTTGATGTAGGACATGTATTTCAATGTTGTGAAATTAGAACTTACTTATTCAGAATTTCTGGTAGCCTATGTAAGTTATGTTATATTTTCTAAATATTGGACAGAGGATTAAATTAGAGTTATATACTATCAACACCCACAATTACGTCTTCTTTTAATCTCAAAAAAGCCTATGGCACATTTCTACCTTATTCGAACTGAGATAATCTATTCTTCTTACTAAAGGTGCCGTATTAGGACCCATGATAATGGCTATCAATCTGACGTATCTATTCGTATGTGTGTTCTTCAAGGCGGAATAGCTTCTGAGGTTTTCTTATATACTATCTGTCCAGTCTTAAATGTTTCCCAACCAGGATGCTTCTCTTTTTCCAACGCCCCCTGCGACCGTCATTCTAATCAAGTGAATACAGCTGCATTTAGTGTCCCTACATCTTACTCGTGTAACAACAATGACCAAACGTAGCACATTCTTCATCTCAGCTTAAAATTTCGATTTATAATACAAATACGACAAAAATAGAAGGTTAAATTAAGAAGAATTTTGTGCTTTTTGCAAAAATTCGTTGAGTTTCGTCCATAAAAGTTTGTTGTTCGAATTTTAAATCACACAACTAATTTAAGTTTAAATACCCTGCCATTTAAAATGCTTTCTTTCTCCTTATTTTTCTTCAAAAAAGCGAAGAAAAGTGTGGAGAGCCCAATTCCTTTAGATATAGGCCTAGACGAAGGCAGGTGATGCAGGAAATATTAGATTAGGAAATGAAGTCTTAAAGGAAGTACATGAATATTGTTACTTAGGTAGTAAAATAACTAACGATGGCAGAAGTAAGGAGGACATAAAATGCAGACTAGCACAAGCAAGGAAGAGCTTTCTTAAGAAAAGAAATTTGCTCACTTCAAACATTGATATCGGAATTAGAAAGAGGCATTGTATGGAAGTGAAACATGGACGATAACTAGCTCAGAAAGAAAGAGAATAAGAAGCTTTTGAAATGTGGTGTTACAGAAGAATGCTGAAGGTGAGATGGATAGATCGAATCACGAATGAAGAGATACTGAATCGAATTGGTGAGAGGAGATCGATTTGGCTAAATTTTACGAGAAGAAGAGGTAGAATGATAGGACACATCTTAAGACACCCATGACTTGTTCAGTTAGTTTTTGAAGGAAGTGTAGGTGGTAAGAACGGTAGGGGTAGACCAAGGTATGAATACGACAAGCAGATTAGAGCAGATGTAGGATGCAATAGTTACGTAGAAATGAAAAGGGTTAGCACAGGATAGGGTGGCATGGAGGGCTGCATCAAACCAGTCTATGGACTGATGACTCAAACAACAACAACATAGAATATTTTCTTTAACGGTCATGTTTACAGTTGCAGTTTCTGAGAGACGTGCCGAGTAACAAAATTAATGATTCCAAACTCTCCTATGAGTCAATTTCAAAAGAAAGAAAAAGAAATCAGTCAAAACTAGGGATAGTACTGGCAGAGAAATCTTGTTCGAACGTAGATACAGTATCTTATAGCGAGAAAAATGGATGGTTAAATTATTGCGTGTTTCTTCATCAATTAATTGAGTAGGCCTATCATCCGTAATCACCTGCCGTACGAATTGTAATTTAGACAATTAATGTAAGCTTAAACATTTTGGATTTTAAAATAATTTTCTTCGTCACATACAGGGATATAATTTAAGTGGCTTTATACACTAAAATATCTTCACTTGTTTTCTTTATTAGACTATGTTCTGATCTTTCTTCGTCTCCGCAACCATTTTCATGAAAAAACTTACAGTATTTTCCTTTTATATATAGTCTATACGTTTTAGTGAAGAAGAGTACGCTGCAGACAGAATAGTAGGGGTGGCATATGAGCACCGCTGTACCTCGCATGACATTCCCTGTTGGAACTGTGTTATCTACTCTCTCGGTTAACGAATAAACAAAGAATTAAGCTGACCAAAAATATGATTTCCGATTGAGATAACTAAATGAATTTTACGAATTTTACGATTGAGTTTGCTGAATTTTATAAAGCTATTCTTTGACCTCGTATTTCATCAATTAGTTGGAGGATTCTCTTAAAATGCTTCAGAATTCTTCACATGTAGCTGCTTTCGAGGAAAAAAACAGAAATTGCCACAGTTAATTAAAAACTGAAGGAATTAGAGCTTAAAGAATACCACCAAAAAATTCTGCAGGGACAGTTAAAATTTTATTTTTACCCTCTCCAGGCCTATGATTCCAAATAGAATCACTTTCATGTTTTCTGTGAGTTTCCTAAGTAACACTTTCATATTCTTTTGGAATCACTGTTAAATTTTCTTAATTTTTATAAAATTATATGGGTTTTTGTGCAGAAACTCTCTTCATCCCTATTTGAAGAGGATTTTCAATTTTCCATCTGTTAAATAAATTTGGGCTGGAGAGGGTTAAAAATCTATATAAATGTATCTGTTAATCTCGTGGTGTTTCATTCGTTATAAGAAAAACTTCTGCTTTGATGATGAGTGAAAAATTGCCCTTTTTGCTTTCTACTTTTAGGGAATTTTGCGTGTTTTTTACGCCATACAAAACGTTCGAAAGATTATGTAGGCCTACACACCCGAGGCCCATAGAGATACCAGTTCGAGTGCACGAAATTATTCATTACCTCTCAACACGCTTGCAGGCTAGTTTAGGTTTATGAGGGATTTGACGAGCGACGGAATAATAATATTTCCAAAGTCTCCTATAAATCAATTTTTGTTCTAAGAAGAAAAAATATGTAGTCAGAACAGGGGACAGCATCGACAGAAATAAATTGTAAAATTATTATTATTTTATATTTCTTAATAAATTAATTGAATCCCGTCTATTAACGTTGGTTTTTACGGGTTTTAAATCACACAATTAATTGAAGCTTAGTCCGGCCCCATGGCTGAATGGTTAGCATGCTGGCCTTTGGTCACAGGGGTTCCGAGTTCGATTCCCGGTAGGGTCGGGAATTTTAACCAAAATTGGTTAATTCCCCCGGCACGGAGACTGGGTGTATGTGTCGTTTCATCATCATTTCATCCTCATTCCGACGTGCAGGTCGCCTACGGGAGTCAAATCAAAAGACCTGCACCTGGCGAGCCGAAGTCCTCGGGCTCATCCCGGCACTAAAAGCCATACGCCATTTCATTTTCAATTGAAGCTTAAACATTCTGGAGTTTAAGTTCTCAGAAAACTATGTAATTTAAGCAAGGCATGGAAATACTCAGTTCGTTTTTATTTTTTGTCTGTCTATCTGTCTGTCTGGCTGTTTAGGGGCCGATGACCAAGCTGTTTGGCCCCTTTAAACAACAACCATTATCATCATCATCTTCATCTTTATTTTCTGTCATGCTTAGGCCTATAGTTGTAATTTCAGAGGGTTGTGTCGAGCGACAGATAGTTTCAAAGCCTTCCATGCATTAATTCCCTTAACAAGAAGAAAAATTGTGGGCAGGATCGTTAGAAATCTTGTTTGATCTGAGAAACACCGAGAAAAGGAATGTTCCTTTCAACACTCGAGTCTCGTCTGTGATTGCTTGCAGTAAACATGTTAGATTACATAAAAACAAAAACAAAGCAACCTCATGGCACAACAGCCCCGAAGGGCCATGGCCTACCAAGCAACCGCTGCTCAACCCGAAGGCCTACAGAATATGAGGTGTCGTGTAGACAGCACGACGAATTCTCTCGACCGTTATTTTTGACTTTCTAGACCGGGGCCACTATCTCATCGCCAGATAGCTCCTCAATTGTAATCACGTAGGCTGAGTGGACCTCGAACCAACCCTCAAATCCAAGTTAAAAAAACCTGACCTGGCCGAGAATCGAAGCCGGGTAAGAGACAGACGCACTAACCCTACACCGGGGGAGGTGGAGGCTTTTAAATCACATATCGTAGCTAAAATATTTCAGCAAAATACTTCTCTTTTTCACAGAAAATGATGGTATTTAAGAATGACATGAGGAAACTAATATTTCTTTGTAGAGTAGGGCCTATGCCGCCTTTAATCGATTCTTCCTTAACTTATCCTAGCTCATTTCCTTCATATTTTTTTTCACTTCTCATTGCTGCCCCCTCTATTCTAATATTTATTTATTTTTTACTGTGCTATACCGTTAATTACGTGTCATATCTGTATTTATCCTACTGTGCCTAGCTTTAATAAGTTCTTCTCTTCGTTCTATTTTCAGTCTTTAATTTTCCTCGTTCTTTTCATTTGCCTTTGTGTTTTCTTGTTAACTGTTCTATCACTACAGTTACCTTGTTAGTTTTAAAATTTTCTTCCGCTCCTTTTGTCATTAGATGATTTTTTATTGCTCTTTCATTTATTTTTTAAGTTTGCATCGTGCTACTTTTTATTGTAAATATATTTTTCATTTTAGAACTCTGTAATTCGGCATCTGGCTCCTTTGGTTTCCCAAATAAATAAATAAATAAATAAATAAATAAATAAATAAATAAATAAATAAATAAATAAATAAATAAATAAATTTTCTGGCAACTCGCTGATAGTTTTAGTTCCTGAGACTGGCAAAACAAGACGCGCGACGGTGTAAGTGCGAGTATAGGCCTATTTCCAAAGCCTCCTGTAAAACATTTTACATATTTTAGTCGGAACTAGAGACAGCATCGACAGAAATGAGATGTAAAAATGTTTTTTCTTACCTTTTCCCGTTTCTTCTCCGCCGCTTGGTAGCGTACACGGTCCCCAGTTGGTTCATCATGTGCGGCGAAGGGCTCACGTGGTGGTGGCGTTGTTGCTGCTGTTGTTGCGGCGTCGTTAATTCACCTCCAAATACGACGCTGGAGGCGGCAACGAGCGGCGGTGGAGGAGGTTGAGGGGCGGTTACGGTAGGGCATTGAGCCACAGACAGATAATCCGCCGTGATGCTGTGAATGGGAACCAGCGTAACCTTTTTATTTTATCCTTGTACTTCAAAACAAACACCTCACCACTTTTTTTTCGTATTGCACCACTATTTTTTTTTTCGTTGATGTAATATTGTACCGGAAAATTCACTTTACATCATGTTTTATTAACGATTTTGGTTTACTCAATTCTTCGCTAACACCAAAAATATTTTATTTCTGCCGAATAACACAACACTTGACCACAAGCAACACTGCACTGTTAGATGTTCTCTCAAGACTGACACATTCCGTAATAACACTTTACTAAATTTACACTTTAATTTTGTTGAAAAACTGCGCTGTAATTTGATTTTTAAATTATCAATCACACGCAATAATATTTATAATTTTCTTTGCCTTCCTAATCAAATTAATCAACCACCCACCGAGGCTTAAAATTTTGTTCGATTATATAATTTAATTTCTTATCTTTTCCACTGTTATTGAATGTATTTTTCTCAGGTTTCTGTGAAGGCCTGTTGTTTATGAGGATATTACAGGAGAACGTGGCTACACTCTAGCCTTCAAACTGGACTACTGCTAACCACGCTTCGCTCTGCCGTGAGCTTCCCCCACTCTGCCGTCACAAGCAATCGAGTAGTGGGATGTTTAAATTAAGCCCCGCCTCTTCAACAGTAGTGTCAACCAATCATAGAAGGTGCACGTCATTGGAATAACAATGGCAGCTAGCGAACGGGGAACTCAGGCCCTGTAAGATTAACAGCAAGTGGCGGGGTTACTCCACTGAGATCTTGTCTTGCCTCGTCTCCTTCAATGTTTTTCCCCCCTGTTTCTGAATATCAGTAGATAAAATCTCTTTCACTCTTTTTTTTAATAATAGGAACTTAATAATTCTCTCCCTCTTTTTTAAAATTCTTCAGACGTGCTTCAAAGCTGCTGCCGTTTCTGCTTCCATTCAACGTCTATTGATAAACCTGCAAAGATAAGACAGAAGAGTAACATTAGACTCCACGAGACAGAAACCTAATACCCAGACCGTGGCACCATCTGACGACAGACTGTTGAACTAACCCACTCCCACCACAATTTCCCTCGCGCGTTTTCGTTTCAGAAGCAAACCATTTCATTTCGTCTTTCCTCTTTGTAGACTCTTCTGATAAATAAAGGAGTTGCAAGTACAAAGGGTGAACTCAATATACGCAAGTTCAGAAATTATATCATTCAGGAGAACTCTAAAAAAGAAAAAAGAACTTAGTCGAAAAATTTAGGATACAAGTGAATCACCTCATATTTTTTATGAAGATCTGGAGAAATTGCTGAATGGTGTGGACACAATCTTGGAGAAGGAGTAGAAGATGAAAATAAATTAATCCAAAACGAAGGTAGTGGAGTGCAGTCGAAATCTAGTGATGCAGGAAAAATTTCATTAGGAAGTAGATGAATATTGTTACTTGGGTAGTAATATATCTAACTATGGCAGATTAAGGAGGACATAAAAATGCAGACTAGCCCAAGCTAAGAAAATTAATTTGCTCAATTCGAACACTGATATAGGAGTTAGAAAAATGTTTTTGAAGATTTTCGTCTGGAGCGTGGCATTGTATGGAAGTGCAACATGGACGATAACTCGCTCAGAAAGAAAGGGAATAGAAGCTTTTGAAATCTGGTGTTACAGAAAAATCCTGAAGGTAAGATGGGTAGATTGAATCAATAATGAAAAGATACTGAATCGAATTGGTGAGAGGAGATCGATATGGCGAAATTTAACCAGAAGAAGGGACAGAGTGATAAGGCACATCTTCAGATACGCAGGACTTGTTCAGTTGGTTTTTGAGAGAAGTGTAGGTGGTAAAACCGGCAGGGATAGACCAAGGTATGAATATGACAAACAAGTTAGATTATAATTATGTAGGATGTAGTAGATACGTAGAAGTTAGCACAGGATAGGGTGGCATGGAAGGCTGGATCATACCATCCTATGGACTGATGACCCAAACAAATTTATTTATTTATTTATTTATTTATTTATTTATTTATTTATTTATTTATTTATTTATTTTAAATTTTAGCCAACTTAGGACTACTTAGATTTATGGAGGTTTATCTTCTCTTTGTCAGCCCAGTACTGTTTCATCCTTCCTGAACGTATCTTTCTGCTTCTGGAATCACTCTTTCTATTCTCTGTTTGTTGATTTTTGTCTATTCTAGTGTGTTTATCTTTCAATATTTTGAGTGTACTGGTTTTGTATTTTAAATCTTCTATTGTAACATGCAACTCTCTCATGTCTTCTTTAAGTTCTGTGACCCATCTATTCTTATTCTTACTCTTCCATAATTTTTCTATTATTTTTCTACTGATTCTATTTTCTGGTGACCGTATTAGATGCCCTAAGAATGATATTCGTTTCTTTTTCATCGTGCTAGTCACAGGTTCTATTTCTTTATAAACTGTCTCATTGGAAGCTAGTCTCCAGACTCCATTTACTTGATAATTATTATTTAAACAGGTCCTCACTATTCTTTCTAACTCGAGTACTCTATCCATTGAAACTGTGTTTGTTGTTTTGAATAATGTTTCACTTGCATATGTAATTTGTGGCTGGGTGACTGTTTTGTAGGGTTTCAATTTGGTTGCTTTTGAGAGACACTTTTTATTATATGTATTCTTGGTAACAGGCTGTGCTGTAACCAGTTTATCTTTTCTATTTTGCCATGCTGGTTTCTCGTTCAGGTTATATGTGATTATTTCACCTAAATATTTAAATTTTTATACAATTTTTATTTCTTGGTCTCCCAAATTAATTTTGTTGAATTAGCATAATTTCTGTTTTTTCAAATGAAATTTTCAAACTAATATTTTGAGCTAGTTCCTGTTGTTTTGTTTCCTGAATATCATTGGCCAGAAGAGCTAGATCATCAGCAAATCCTAGACAGTTCAAGTGTATGTTATCCTTCTGGGTTCCAATTTTTATATTTTTCGAGTTGTTCTTGTACCATTCCCTCATAACGTCCCCTAGTGCGCAGTTAAAAAGAAGAGGTGACAATCCGTCAGCCTGTCTTAAACTAGTTGTTACCAAGAATGGTTCAGAAAGTTCTCCTCTGAACTTAATTTTAGAAATCGTATCAGTTAGAGTAAGTTCAATCAATTTGATTAGCTTTGGGTGAAGCCCGAAATTTCTTAAAATTTTTAATAATGATGGTCTGTGGATGGAGTCGTAAGCTTTCTTGAAATGTATAAATGTTATTGAAAGGGACTTGTTTTGTTTTCTGTAATATGCCATGACTAGCTTCAAAGTTATTATTTGTTCAGAACAGCTTCTCCAAGGTCTGAAGCCTCCCTGGTATTCACCTAACTCTTGATCAAGTTGTTCTTTCGTCCGATAATATAGTATCTTAGAGAAAATCTTATACGTGCAGTCAAGGATGGAAATACCTCTATAGCTGTTGTCTGGATTACTTCTTTCATCTTTCTTATGAATTGGATTAATTATAGCTGTTGTCCATTTTTCTGGGAACTTTTATGATATCCAAATATTCTGTAATATCATATCGTCCCTGTTCTGCCAAAACGGCGAATGTTACAATGCTCTTCTTATCCATTATTTCCCTTAAGACTGGTCACGCCTTCCAGCCATATAGGCCTATTGATATTCGGTCCATCAGAACAATTACTGTACTATACTAAAGGAATGTATGTTTGCATGACATTTACCCACACCTACAGTGTGATGTATTTTACACACGCGCATAAGAAAATGAACTCAACGAAAATTGTTCTGATGGACCGCATATCAATATATAGCTGGAAGGCGTGACCAGTCTTAAGGGAAATAATGGATAGGAAGAGCATTGTTACATTCGCCGTTTTGGCAGAACAGGGACGATATTGAAGATGTCTGAGTTGCACTCCCGGCATATTAACACATCTCTGCAAAAACCTGGTCTTCTCCACACGCGTTGTAGTTCTTCATTTCTTTAAGCGCTGTTTCAACTTCTTTTACTGTGGGTGGGTTTATATTTTCTGGTTTTGTTTTTATCGCGGTATGTGTATCAATTAATAAGAGCTTTTCAGGTTCATCACTGTTCAAGAGCTTGTTAAATGCTTCCGCCATGATTTCTGCGTTTTTCTTACTGTTATGTGCTATTTCTCCATCTTTACTTTTCAACATTAATGTGCGGCAGGGGGGTATTTGTTCAATTGTTTACCAAAGGCTTTGTAATAATCTCTAGAATTTGTTTTGTAATAATTTTCCTCAATAGAGTTTATTCAATCTTTTTGATATTTTCTCTTAATTCTTCTAATAGTTTGGGTGAATTATTTTCTGACATTCATGAGGTCCATGGCGTTTTCTTCTGTTTTTTACTTAGTTGTCTACCTACAATGATCAAGAGAACGCCATCAAGGAACGGGCGAGAAAAATGAGAATGGCATTTCAACTGACGAGGAACACCTACAACAAAAAAGGTTCTATCGTATGGGATTAAATTGAGGCATCTAGACACTGTAGTTAACACTGATTGCCTCTGTGCACTAGAAACTTTGGATATGATTAGAAAAGGTGGAGTTGAAGATATCCGGAAAAGAGGAAGAAAAATGATAAGTTAATGTAAAACATGGGGAGAGGAGACCCAAATCTAAAAAAGAATGATAACAAAGAACGTAAGGAGTGGTTGAACTGATGAAGAAGAGAAGGTTACAGTTGTGTGGACACTTGTTGAGGATGGACAGTAATAGACTAACGAAGAGAATCTTTGAATTCTTCAGAAATAATGAAGACAAAACTGAAATGGTTTAGAGAAGTGACGAAGATAGGGGATCCGGAGGATTGGACCCTACACAGTGGACAGAAATCGATTTAGAAAATTCGTCACAAAGTTCCATGGTTTCCATGAGACTAGGGAAACACTATTGAGGAAAGGGACATCTTATACAGAAGAACAAAGGAAGGAAGTAGGAAAAACAATAGAAAGATACTGACAGAGAATGAAGGTAGAGAAGGCTAAAAATACCGCAAAAATTGTCAAAAGGCCAAAATATGCAAACATGCCCGGAAAAAGTACGGTTGTTTGGAATTGATTCGTCATAAAACGAATATTTGCACAATTTCAGAAATGTAACCAGCTTATTTAGGAACATACATTTGCATGGACATCCGGGCTCTAGTCATAAGACCAATACTTTGGTCTTTTTCGTGTTTAACTGCAGACCTGCTAGGGCACTGTCTTCGACCACACAGTTTGGTAATGTTTGTAGATCTGCAGCACTTCTTGCAAACAGAACAGTATCATCTACATATCGCAGATTATTTATTGTGACCCATTAACAATGGTGCCCTTTTGTTTTTCTTACAGTGCTTCAGAAAATAACCTTTCTGAGTAGACAATGAATAGGAGTGGAGATAGAACACAGCATTGTTTCACGCCTTGCTTTATTTCAATAGCACAGGTGGTAGTGCTTCAGTGGGAAACTAGTTCAATATTCTAACAGTTTGCTAGAAATTATGCATAACATTTTTATTCATCGGTATTTCACTGAACAGCTTGCATCATCCGAAGCCGTGCAGCTTCTTTGGAGACAGAAAATTAATTCTTGACCCCAGAAAGTTGGGCAGAACATACGTTGGCCAGTTTTCCGTAAAACCTTTGCAAGAAATAAGACAAAGGATGGGAGAAAAATGCGGGCATCCATACATTTTCGGAGCTTGTTCAGAGACACTTTCTGAGTATATTGGTGTACGTCTCGGTGATCAAATCGAATACTGTTCTTCCGCCTGGCTGAATAGCGCCCACACCAAGAAAATTGACACCGTCCTGAATCAGACAATACGGATTATCAGCGGTGTCATCACATGAACCCCACTGCACTGGTTTCCAGTCCTCAGCTACATCTTTCCTCCAGTTCTATGCCGCACGAACAATCTTGCCCGAGAAGTAAATAAAATACAGGCCAATAAATCACTTCCACTTCACCAACACATTCATGGAATCGCTTCAACCCGACTGAAATCCAGACACCCTCCCTTGCTGCTGGCTAAAAAACTGATGAAAGGAAACTACTGTGGACTGCGAACTTCGAATGAAGAATGGACTGCTAAGGCCCGTGACGAATGGAGATCGAACGTTGTCCCTACGCAGCACCTACCCGGGTTTCATCTCCCGCGGTCTGTATGGGTCCCACTAAACAGAGTGCGCACTGGGCATGGAAGAAGTGGCTCTGCGATGCATTCTTGGGGCCTTCGACCCTCTCCAAGCTGTGACTGTGGTGAAGAATTCCAGACAATGCGACACATCACCTTCAGATGCACAGATAGAGCCTTCCATGGAACTATCGACGACCTCCTGACACCTGTAACAACTGGACATCCCAGTTTAGTTCACATTTTTCATTTGTTAATTTATGTATTTACTTATATTACTGTGTTTTTGAATTTTTTCTGTTTTCTTTTTCTGCATTGTACATATCTCGATTTCTACTTATGTTTTACCTTGAAATTTTGTTTTTATTCTGCTTTGTAAATTATTTGTTGCTTTTACAATGCTACTCAATTTCTGCGCGACTTAACTTGTACCATGAGCTAAACAAATAAATAAATATGTAATTATTAGGGCCCGGAATTTTATGCATTAATAGGTTAGAATGCAAACTTACTGAAGCGAGAAGCAAGTATACTATACCTTCACAACGATTACGCTATGGGGTTTGCATAAACATTAGGGGTACGGCCCATCAGAACCCCTATAATTTATCAGATGTAAGGCTTTTCAGGCGTTTGCTCTATTAACCAGCGTTTCGTCTTAGGTCTGACACTGGACTCGTCAGAGTGGGATGTGTCAGACCCTACCCACTGACGCTGGGTGTATGCAGGTGAGCTAATCAGAAGCCCATATAAGAGGCACAGTCTGATAACTGCATACGGGAGATAAATCTCCACAGTGGAATTATTGTCCGGCTAGCAATTCCGAATGGAAAATTCTTAATTCTCATACACCTGCATACACCCAGCGTCAGTGGATAGGGTCTGACACATCCCACTCTGACGAGTCTAGTGTCAGACCTAAGACGAAACGCTGGTTAACAGGGCAAACGCTGAAAAGCCTAACATCTGATTTTTTTTGACATGCTCTATTGGTGAAAAACATCTAATTCCCTCCATGGGAATTTGGAATTTAGAATTTTCCATTCGGAAAACAAACACGATGCAGACAACGTGTAACCACTTTTGAAAGTGTTTCAGCATTTGGACGAATTGTCTCCACGTCTTCAGCGACTACGAGTAAGGTTAATTCGTTACCGTACTCATAAAAATTGTCTACACACCGGAGAAGCGAATTGCTTGTCCAGGAACCCTTTGGAGAATATAGAGCGGTACGACTTGGAAGAAGGTATAGGAACATACGTAAAGAATGTTGTCTCATTCATCCAAACAACAGACAGCGAATTGTAGCAGCTCAACATCAATATCATGTGTCCAAGTCCTTATTCGACATATCCATCGCAGGTTGGCCTGAGTGTTCGAAGCTCCCTACGTATTTGCTGCCATAACAGTGTGAGCGATGAAATCACAGTCATCGATGACATGTTGTTAAGGAGTAGTATGCCTACCAGCTATGGTGCGGGAGGAATTCTTAAACAGAATCCACGTCGGTCACATGAGCGTAATCAAATGCCGTCTACGCACCCCAGTGACAGTGTTTGGTGGCGCGGAATATTTCAAGACATAGGCCTCTGCCCTCAGTGCACCCAATACAGAGACCAGAAAAATGAACCCATTCTACCTGACAAGATGCCCTCAAGGCCATGGGAGTAGGCAGCAATCCAACCCTTCAAGACTGATGAAAAATGGTTCATCTCTATCAATGATTGCTACTGTCGCTATTTTAAGATAACAAAATGCAAATCCATGTTTAGGTGGCTAGGCATACCGGTAGTCGTCAGAACGGAGAGTGGCTCACAACTCAGCCTTTCTGACAACTCCAAATTCCAGCGATTTCATAGAGATTATAATTTTACATTCAAGAACAGCAGTCCATGCCAGGGTAACGGCTCTGTCGAAGCCGCCGTCAAAATTTCGAAACACAAATAGAATATGGATATAGTGCGGCCCAACTTATGATGGGTAAATGACTGACAGACGTCATATCGCAATTACTTGCCACACTGGACGCGCAAGTTGAGGAAAAGGAAAACAATTACAATGTGAAGTAGAATATAAATTTGACTACGACTTTCCACTTCTGAACGTAGGTCAGTCAGTCTGGGTTCGTGACTTAAGGCGGCCTGGTGCAGTGCTACGAAAAGCCGAAAAGCCACGATCGTACCTTATCAACACAGACAAAAGTGTGATTCGGCGGGATAGAGGGTATCTGCTGCCTTACTCGGGATCTGCGATTGCGGAACGGAGGTCTCGCACGGACCTTCTTATGAGGTCCTTTAATTTAGAGCTCCCTAGCTCAACTTCATCAGGCGGTGCGACACCTCCGGATTCTCCCCAGCCACCTCTTCAGAGGCATTAAGACTTTCAGTCCCAGACAGAGATGAAAGACGCAACCGATCGGATGTCTGCCGCACCACCTCAACCTCAGGAGTTGCGGACGTCAAGTAAGGACCCTCCAGGGGCTTAACCTTTGAGGAGAGGATGTTGTGAGGTTTGCATCACTTCGAAGCTCAACTAGAGACTATGTCTGTAACCTTTCGCAGTGATATAGTGTCCCATTATTCTACCATCAATGTAATGTGCCCCAAACTAATCACTGGATCTCAGGCGTGCTCAGTTCGAATACCCCACGTTGGGCACCACATTTATGTCCTCTTGTTCTACCATCAAGGTAGAATAAGGGAACAATAGATATTCCATGGCGGTTAGGCCTTTAACTCCAGAACGTTTTCAACGCCGATACAACGAAGCTCTTGGCGGTCAATGAAACATGAAGATTCATATGAATAAAACCTTGGTTTGGGAAGAAAGTCAGCTGGAACACGACCAGGTCTTGAAAGAAATTTTGACAAAACAGGAGGCTGGTGTCACACTAAACAGAGAAAAAGTTTATTTACTGTCAAACGAATAACATTTTTGGGGCATGTGTTGTCGGTGGACGGTATTTCTATCGACCCAGACCAAGTAAAAGCTATTACCAACGTGAAGACATAAGAGTAGCCTTGCAAACAATCCCCTACTTGGGGTGGTCCAAAGTTCTATTTTGGTCCTTTATGAACTTCTGTTAAGTACTGGTGTCGCAGAGAAACAGATAGTGTATACAGATGGATCCGTAATGATGTTGCAAACGTTCAGGGTTGATGGAGAACGGCAAATGGATCAATCTGAGATCAGAAACCATATTCCGGAAACGATCGAATCAAAATTAAAGCTAAATTCTACTCACTTAAGTCCTTTTACCTGCAAAAGTTTCCAAGCTGCCCCATTTATAACAAATGTTCGAAATAACGTTCTGTTGTAGCCGTTCAAATATCCGCGGTGTCGTTCGAAGAGCGTCGTAGGCAGCGAGAATTCTTGCCAACAGATCCTCTTCAATCTCGACAGGGGTAGTGTACAGTACAGTCGGAGGTAACAGACCGATTTTTGCTTTAACTTTTGACTACTGGCCGCAGTGGTGTAGTGGACACGGCATTGGTTGACTAATCGCAATTAACCGATTTAAACCTGACTGAGGTCGGTGGCTTTTTTCCTATTTGTTTTACGTCGCACCGACACAGATAGGTCTTATGGCAACGATGGCACAGGAAAGGCCTAGGAATGGTAAGGAAGCGGCCGTGGCCTTTTTGAAGGTACAGCCTGGTGTGAAAACGGGAAATCACGGAAAACCATCTTCAGGGCTGCCGACAGTGGGGTTCGAACCCACTATCTCCCAGATGCGAGCTCACAGCTGAGCGCTCCTAACCGCACGGCCAACTCGCCCGGTACCGGCGGGTTTTAGGGGTGTTTAAAAATGACAACCCAATGTCGTTAGCTTCCGGCACGTTAAGTAACTACTGCAGGCGCCTGGTTCGATTCCCGGCCGGGTCAGGGTTTTTAATTATAATGATTAATATCCCTGGCCTGGGGACTGGGTGTTTGTAACGTCCTTAATCTTGATTTCTGCACACACAACATTCCATTCTACCGCATTCCAATTACACGCAGGTTCATACAATATGGTGCCAGTAGGGGTAAAAGATCCACATGGGTCGACGCCCCGAACAAATAGCATTTAATAAAAAATTAAAATTTATTGCGTGACGAAATGCCGTCATCCCGGCGTCTGTTAAGAACGGACGGGCGTTAAACAACTTGGATTATTAATAATAACTTTTGCCGTCTGCCATCATCGCTCAAAGTTAGTAACATAATCACAGATACACACTGTGTCTTGTGCCGCAAGGAGATACTCCGATATTTTGTGGATTGTAAAGTGATTCTGGGCGAGTTTCTCACATGACAATATCGCCTTTTATTAGGTAAAATGAGGCTGCAGAAACTCATCCGTAATGAGAGTGTTGGAAATGCTCAAATGGGCAGGAATTCCTGCGAGATTTTGGTCCCGCATATGCTGGAATATACATACAGAGGGTGCTCACCAGCTGAGGAACACAAAGGCAAAGCAGTAGTTGTCGGATGGCTTTGGCCAATAATATCCAAAGTGAAATTCCAGGAAAGTGCACTGAATGTTCTTGAAGTTTAAAAAAAAATGTATGCAAAGTTGAAGTTTATAGGCTATACTGCAGTTGCTGATAATATTGTTACGTAGAGCTGTTGTTCTTTTAATTCAATTTTATGACTAATCTTAGCGATTCAAGACATACATCTTTGCTAATTTGTATTTTTCTCTAATCCATTGTTTCTTTCCTCCTCTCTCTTAGCGTTCCCTCAATTGTGAAGATCGTGATCTCCGAGACTCATAACATGCAATGATTGAATTGTATTCATGCATGCATGAATGAATTATTATTATTATTTTTTTTTTGCTCTTTGCTTTACGTCGCACCGACAGAGATGGGTCTTATGGCGACGATGGGACAGGAAAGGCCTAGGAATGGGAAGGAAGCGTCCGTGGCCTCAATTAAGGTACAGACCCAGCATTTGTCTGGTGTGGAAATGGGAAACCACGGAAAACCATCTTCAGGGCTGCCGACAGTGGGATTCGAACCCACTATCTCCCGAATGCGAGCTCACAGCTGCGCGGCCCTGTGAGTGAATGAATGAATGAATGAATAAACACCCCTCTCTCCCAGTCACTGATAGCCACCAACTGGGGAGAGAGCCCTTATTATCGAATGAATGAATGAATGAATGAATGAATGAATGAATGAATGAATCAATGCTCTCAGCCTGCAGCAGCTGAGGAAGGAACATTCCATCTGTTGGAACCAAGCCAATTCACATGCAATTTAACACATAAGCCTAGTTACCTTAAGAAAAGTAATAATGACTACAACAATACACCATAATACCACGACGAATATTAAGAACAAGTGTGAGGATTCCTCGAGTTCAAGCGCACCCCGCAAGGCAGCCTTAGAGTGGGCACACTCCACAGTACCGATCAGTTGGTCTTAGGAATAATGGCAGAGGAAACGTATTACTCCATAACTGATAACTATGTACACCGTCTTAAAAATCAATGAGAAATTACAATTTAAATACCACGGCAGGGTACACTGAAAGAAAACATACACGGAAATAACAGCTACGGCTTTTGTCACATTTTGCAGAAAGCACAGGTTAATGGAGTGTACATATACAGGTAAATAGCACACAACTCCCAACATATTAAAACAAACACCCATGAACTATTTAAATGTAATGCTCTACTTACCAACTCAATTTGTCAGTTACTGGACTTTCAAAAGGTTGCTGAATATTTGGCGGATAGTCGAGATCGTAAATCCCGCCGGATTTCCTTCGTTTTGAAGAAAAATGATAAACAAGTCTGGGTATTATATCCATAACATGTTGAAGACAATAGCCAGCTCCCGAAGAATCAACTGAATTTTTTTATTGAATTGATAAATCAAAAAAATTATTCCGAGCCACATCGATTTTGAGTTCAGTTTGCCATTAATTATTTTCTCGGCCTGGTAAAGAATGTCACATGCACTTTTCGAAGGACGTGTTAAAAGCACTTGAACCATACACTTTTTTTTTCGGTGAGAACTGAAAATATACTTTGATTATTCTCTCGTGTGCACTGCCATCTTCAATATTCTTTCTTCTTTTCCTGATGGTGCGTAGGTTATTTTTCCTGTTGAGAGTTTCACAGGACTTAATCTCACTTGAAAAAATTTCGTAAAATTGGAGAAAATGTGAGGCACTCCTCCTGGACGTCATTTCAATCTCACACCAGAGAGATCCACTTTTTCACCATTCACTATAAAAGTATCTGATTTTACTATCAAATCATCAGAGAACTGAACATGTCAAATTCTACTATTACGCGTTAACTCAGTATCCTTCCGTGGAATAACTCTGACCCATTTTTAAAATTTATTTCTATCCTTCGGTGGTGAAAAGAATTGCATATCCTCAACTACTCTACCATAGCAAGACTTAGAGTCAGGCACAAAACAGTGTTTGAAGTACACTTCACACAATGAACTGAGTTTAGGAACTGAAAACAAAGAAAATTCAACTTATTCATTTGAAATATCTCGCACAGTAACGTCTCCCGTGTATATGCGGCTTGCTGGAACTACTGGAGCACGTGTTGGATATAATCGCTTGCAGTGCTTGCAGTGGCGGTGCCACAAACTACCACGTTATAATGGCTGTGACGTTGCCTACGTTATAATACAAGGCCTAGAAATAGAGCCCGTAAGACGCTGTCGAAATTGTCACTATGAAGTTCAATGCTGGGCCGCTACGATCGCTTTCTTGCCCCCTGTCTACCAGGTTCGCGCCTTTGACTTGGTTGTGAATCTGTGCATTCTTCTGAAGTTAAGCACTCGCAGTTCCAGTCATGGTTTATTGCTGTTCTCCTTATTGTCATTCACGAGAATGTGAGGTTGTGAAATTTCATTTCACAAGCCTCCAGTGAATGTTCTATGTTCGAAACATTATGCGGAGGAAGCATTATGTACGCATGAGATACAACATCGAGCTGATGAAACTGAGCCCCTGTTCCTAAGTTTTGATCCCGGTCACGTCATGCAAATCGTGCGATCCCAACATTTCACGGGACATTTTTTGTAAACAATGTTACCGTGACAAGCGATCATTTGAGAGGCCTTTTTAAACTTTAAAAATATTTATTTTATGACGCCGGTAAGGAAACTGACCAGAAAAGTAATTTTCCCGACAAATTTGTAGAAAATGAATGTAGCAAGAGCTAAAATTGTATTTTCCTCCAAAACAATCGCTGGTTTGATAAGTATGGAGGTGGTTTGTCCCGAGAGCATTAAAGACAGTTTAAAAGAAACCATAGGCCTATCTTTCGTAAAGCATCATATGAAATGGTTCGATGCGCATGACGTCTGAAACACCTCACATGAGGCATGTTCAAAGAATGAGAACAAATTGGCATTTTTCAGCATTGAAGAGGAACGCCTAAGTTGGTTAATTAATGATTTGTTGTCATATATTAAGAAAATTCAAATGCATTCAGAGAAAGCGAAAAGATTCACGTGGGAAACATATCAGGTCTTGACTACCCAGTCCACGTTTGCATTATGTTTTGCCGAGGAACCTAACACGCGGTGATACCGAGCTCTTCTTCAGCCACCTACGTCGAAAAGCTGAGGGCTAAAGAGAACACCCACACTGTACGAAACAGTTTACTACAATAAAGAGATCCTCAGATGGACGAAAAAGGGCAGAAGACATAAAAGTCACGAGGATGTGCAAATTTCGCGGCTTTTTAGGCACATAATATCTATGATTACAAAACTCTTGCAAGGTAAATTACATCAGATCTGTATAAACAATACTTTGTTGTAAAGTGTTGGTTAGTATATAAATATAATTGTAATTAATTTGCTTCAGGAACAACAGCTACAATGCCTGATATTTCTGACGTTATGGTAGCTGGGTACTTAGTGCGTGTAGCAGAATAGGCTGTTAAGACTGTTTAGAATATTCTATAATTATCTCTTCTCCAACTACTCGAAGTCCAACATTGTGTCTTATTCGTTTTTAAGGTCGAGGAGTCCTCAGATACCCGAAATCATCGTTCGTGGCACGACGGAATTTGTCTCCTCTGCTGTGCAGAACTTGGCCCGAAGACAGTTACTAAAAATGTGTACGTTTTTCTGAAAGATATGTTCATCAGTGAAATTAAGTGTAGATACTGTAAAGACAACAAACTATCTCTTTTCCTACTACCGAAATTTCTGAGACCTCTCTATTAGACAACATTGCTTCGAGCCATTCAAGTAGGAGAGAAAGAGAGAGAAAATTTTGGAACTTGATAAGAGCCCCTCAATAGGAAAGTTTTAAAACATTAGTGATCTATCCAAGCCAATGAAGCACCACTCTATTAATAAGGTACTGTAAATACTGACAAAAACATTCAGCTATTTTTATTTAGGATATAATTTACTTATTGACATGGTTAATGACATAAGTTATACGGCCATGCCTACACAATAGGGCAAGAACGCGATTCTAGCGGCTGAATGGTGAAATAAGATGCCTCCCGTTTCCACGGGTCCATTTCAAGGCCTTGTATTATAACGTAGGCAACGGGCTTTGTCCTCACACTTGGTCTTATATTCATCATGGTAATTTATTCTCTTTTGCCACATTTTATTTACTATACCGAAAAATGTTGGTTGCTTTCCTGCCTGTTGCGATCCATTCTTCGTTTAACAATGTTATGATTATTGTATAACATTGTTTGTAACAGGGAGTGTTTATCTGGTAGCTGGCAAGATCAGACGTTGGAGCAGTGGAAGCACGTTCAGTCGTAAGCAATTTGGGAAGCGGGTTTAGCAGCTGGTTGGGTAATTTACAGGTGTATCAGCTGCGAGCAGCGGACTGGTTTGTGAATCGCATGTAAGCTATCGAGAGATTCATTGAAGAAGAGCCCGAGACGTGACGATCAGCGTCAAATACAGTAGAGGCTTCAAGAAATTCCAGCATCGTTCCCAAAGTGCTCTCATATCACTTATTTGCATCATTCTTTCTGTAATGTGTTCCTTGGTTTAATACACTCTAGCATTTTTGTTATTTTTTTGAAGGATGTCAACACTGAATGTATTTATAAGAGCTTAAGTGGAACTCTGCATTGACTCACATTAGCGCTCGTAGTGGTAAAAAAATTGAAGGCAAAATCCTAAGCTAATCGACCGAATAACGATGATTAAGAAAAGGATTGTAATTTTTAGGAATAAATAAAGAATATTGTAACATACTTTATTATTAAAGCCAGGATTTTCATGCCGTAACAGGTTAGATTGCTAACTAAATTTGGTTAATAGGAAGTGTCGGCCACCCGCTCTTGCATAATGTAGCAAGAGTAACATAAATTATAGGAGTTCTGATGGGCAGTACCCCTAATGTTTATGCAAACCCCATAGCATATTCGTTGTAAAGTAGACTATACTTGCTGCTCGCTTCAGAAACTTTTCATTCTAACCTATTAATGCATAACAATCCGGGCTCTATTTATTATATTTTATTTACCTAAAATTCGCAGCTCATATTCCTAGGACGTACAACTAGGCAACCATTCTCTCTTCTCATTAATGAGAGGGAGGACAGAAAGGGTCCAACACTTCAAATAATGAAAGTAACGGAAAAAAAAAGGAAGGGCCACGATGGGCACGAAAATGAAAGATATTTTAGACCTCACAAATCTAATATCTTCGGAGTCGGAAAACAATAGTTGACCAAGGGAGATCGGATAGGATGATTAAGAGGAGGAGTCTGACACAAGTAAGCAGAAGCAATGATGGACTGAGTTAAGGTAGTCTACCCCTGGTTACCAACGCACGCTCTCAAGACCAAAATTATTATTATCATCTATATATTTAAAACACTAGGCCGATTTTTGTGACCGCGAGTTTGAGAGGAAAGCATTCTGATGAAAGCTCTTGGCCTGTAGATGTATAGTGTGTCTATAAAGCCATAAACATTTCTTGTCGTATATTTTTAAATGTTTAAAATATGTAGCATTCTGACTGACCAAACCGCTTGCCAGGACTTCAAGGCCACCTGAACCGTTAGAACGCTGAGGCATGTGGCACGATAGATGTTGTAACCAAGGTTGAATTTTACAAACACAACTTTTATTTGCTTCACTTTATGATATTTACATAAATAACTGAAATTTATTTTGAAGCAAGAAGGAATATTGAATCTTGAGAAAAGTCTGTCTTTATACAATATGTACAGGTTTACAGTCTTTATATACACTTCTATCTTGAAAAGATAGTCTTGTGAATTGACACGTTGATAGTCGAGAACTATCTGGCACACTAACATAAATGTCTTTGAGAGTCCTCGTTTGTTGAAGTGCCTGAATTCCTAAAAAGCAAGTTCAATTGATTGAAGAAATTCCACCTAGCGAAACTAAGGGAGCTTGCGTAAATTAGGGAATGAAAATGGCTTGTAAAAGAATTACGGAACATAGGCAGCGGAAACAGGTAAGGGAGCGGTGACCAGAGGTGAAACCTCGTACTGCCAGAAATTCAGTCCACCTGGTCGAAGCACATTTTCAAGAGGAGTAGCCTCCGTGCTCGACGTAGGGTGTATTCTGGAGCTGGACACCGGGGCGAGTGGGCAAGTGAGCATGCAGGGAGCTCCTATTTATAGTACACTCGATGGTCAGGCACGCGCACTGAGGGCTGCGCGTCGAAGCTAGCAGAATGATACACAGGCGCGCGTGCAGCTGGCCGGCGGAGCGAGAAAGGGAGCGCCGGACATACAACAATAGAGGATATGGGAAGAGGTAAGCACGCATGCGCGCTCGAACGTCTTCCTGGTCAGCTGTACTTCGGCTTCCAGCTTGTGTTGTAGCAAGTTGCTTGGTCAAGCTATTCAACGCACTTTTACTGCTGCAGTCCTCCCTAGCTTGAAGTGATTGCGGATAAATTTAAACGTTTCCTTATCCATGTCGTTTATCCCTAAAATTGTTAGCTTGAGTGATTTCGAAGACATTTTTAACTTTTTCATGTTGTAATGTTTACACTGAGGTTGTGAACTTCCTCCATTCCGGTAGTTAGTGAAGTGAGTCGATCGTCCGTGCCATACTAATGTTAATTTTCAATTTCGATTTGGCCGACACGGTATTCATAACAAACCAGGAACAACTTCCAATTATTAATGAAATCACTGAGGTGCTCCAACAAAACAACACAAATGTCAAGAATGCATTTTTCATTGATGGTCCTGGGGGCACTAGAAAAACATTTACGATGTATAATACAAAAGTTTTTCAATATAGGGCTTCATGTTATATAAGTAACATGGATAGGAATAGCCACTGTTTTGCTCACCACCGGTTGAATAGAAAACATTACATTCAAAATTCCTCTAAATTGTTCGACTCCATGGCTAAATGGTTAGTTTGCTGGCCTTTGGTCATAGGGGTCCTGGATTTGATTCCCGGCAGGGTCGGGAATTTTAACCTTAATTGGTTAATTTCGCTGGCACGGGGGCTGGGTGTATGTGTCGTCTTCATCATCATTTCATCCTCATCACTACGCGCAGGTCGCCTACGGGAGTAAAATGAAAAGACCTGCATCTGGCGAGCCGAATTTGTCCTCGGACACTCCCGGCACTCAAAGCCATACGCCATTTCATTTTTCTCTAAATTTAAGTGATAGGTGTCTGCATTAAAATTTAAGTCCAAAGTAGCTGATGATATTCGATTAGCAGTCTCGATATGGGGTAATGCCCCAATGACAATTAGTAATTTATTAATGTGTGTGAATCGCCTTCTAAAATATATTGCAGGTAACGACATTCTGTTCCTTCTGGTGGGAAAATTATTGTTCTTGGGGGAGATTTCATGAAGGTTTTGCCTGTTTTGCCACATGCTTACCGCCAAATAATTACTTATAATAATATTAAACACACTCCTCTTTGACCTTTCTTTAAAATACGCCACTGAATATGTGAGCAAAACCACCAAAAATATAATTCACTGATTTTTTGCGAGAAATCGGTCACGGTGACTACCTCTCTGTAGGTGGTGACGGATCAAATATTATTGAACTACCAGCCAGAATTTTTGCACAAGACGATATCGTGATTGAAATGTATAGCTAGAGCCCGCATTTTTATGCGTTAATAGATTAGAATGCAACGTTTCTGAAGCGAGCAGCAAGTACAGTCTACCTTCACAACGACTATGCTATGGGGTTTGCATAAACATTAGGGGTACGGCCCATCAGAACTCCTATAATTTATGTTACTCTTGCTTCATTATGGAAGAGCGGGTGGCCGACACATCCTATTAACCAAATTTAGTTTGCAATCTAACCTGTTACGGCATGAAAATGCGGGCTTTGTTTATAGCAAAACATTCACTTCTGCGAAACTTTCCTCTCGAAAGTTTCTATTGTTACTTAATTTGAAAGTCACTGGGCTTATACCCGGTAGTCCGAAACCATACAGTAGAGTCAATAGATTAATACTGAGGATGAAAGCTAGCTACTTCAATTTCCAATATAATTCTTGAATTTATTAGAATTAATAGTTTGCCTCCACATATTCTTATTCTAAAAATTGGAGCCATAGTTATGCTCTTTAGAAATCTGAACGTTTCCCAAAGGCTCCAAAACGGAACCAGATTAGGGCTAATTTTAAGAAGTACAGTACCTACGAAAATTGTTTAGATTTGGAAATGCTAAGTACAGATAAAGCTGGACAGAGAGCTCTAATCCCTCGAATTGACTTAACAACACCCGGGACCATATTATTTCAAGAGTTATCAATTTCACGATCAATAAACCGCAAGGGACGTGAAGGTCTCGATATTTTAAAGTTGTACTAGTGCTAAAAGGTAATTGTACAAGGAATGCACCGAGCAAATTGCTGCGCGGTTTGGTTCACATAGCTATCAACTTGCATTCGGGATATAGTGGGTTCGAACCCCAATGTCGGCAGCCGTGAAGATGGTTCTACGTTTTTCTCATTTTTACACCAGGCAAAGGTTGGGGCTGGACCTTAATTAAGGCCATGGTCACTTCCTTCCCACTTCTAGCCATTTCCTATCCCATCGTCGTCAATTCACCTGTGTCGGTGGGACGTAAAGAAAATTGTAAAATAAAATAAAAAATGAAGTACAAGATATGTCGTTAAATTATATAAAGAAATTCTTCTTTCTTTCTTTCTTTCTTTCTTTCTTTCTTTCTTTCTTTCTTAATCCGTTTAACCTCCAGGGTTAGTTTCTCCCTCCGACTCAGCAACGGATCCCAGCCCTACCGCCTCAAGAGCAGTGTCCTAGAGCGTCAGACTTTGGGTCGTGGGATATAACTGGGAAGGAGGACCAGTACCTCCCCCATGTGGCCTCACCTGCAATGCTGAACAGGGGCCTTGTGGGGGGGATGGGAAGATCGGAAGGGATAGATAAGGAAGAGGGAAGCAAGCGGCCGTGACATTAAGTTAGGTACCATCCCGGCATTTGCCTGGAGGAGAAATGGAAAACCACTTCGAGGATGGCTGAAAAGGGAATCGACTCTCTACTTAACTGACTTACCGAGGCTGAATGGACCCTATTCCAGCCCTCGTACCACTTTTCAAATTTCGTGGCAGAGCCGGGAATCGAAACCGAGCCTGCGGGGGAGGCAGCTAATCACGCTAACCACTACACCACAGGGGCGGACAAGGAAATCCTTCAATAAATATTTACCCCTTTAACAGTCATGTCTTAACGGGCCTCAGCTAGTTGTTATTATTATTCATGTTATTTGCTTTACGTCCCACTAACTACTTTAACGGTTATTGGATTATTATTATTATTATTATTATTATTATTATTATTATTATTATTATTATTATTATTATTATTACCGTATTATTATTAACCTACTATGATTTCGGATCGCAGTCTATGATACATAAGTTATTTGTGTCTCATGAAAAACTAAGGCCTACATTCCGTTACATATCGTTATGTCTCACCACATATATTGTAACTTATATTTTGCGCACGTTTGGAGTTCGTACATGTGACTCGAATCATTTCGATCAGAACACACGTCGGTACAGGAGTTGAATCAAGGTCTGAGGGTTTCACAGGATACATTTGAACTAATCTGCAACATCCGATGGACATATATTCCTCTTTTTTACAAACAACAGATCCTGTATATTTTTTTAGGGTAATTAATTATACTGGAGGTCAATAATTTCCATCAGATGCGGCCATGTGTTTGTTCCGTGTCAGAAGCAAAGCCACCCAAGTGCATCAGTGGGCGGCTGTCTTTTGTGAGGATACATGGCCTCCTAGAGTTAACGATATCTCCCACCATCTCATCACTGTGCCTTCTAGATGCAATCTGTAGCGTAGTAGTGTAGGAGTCGTCAGCTTCTCGGCGAGCAATCAAACGTGTCGATTTATGGCAAGCAGTCGCTAAAAACTACCCACTGCTTCGATATGAAATTAAAATAAATGGCTGTATTTGCCAGTCTTGACAGGCATTACTTTGTTCGATGTCGTTGTAATTCAAGTTAAGTCATATTTCATAACGGTGGTATGTATAGAGTGAGTACCGATACATTGAGACATAAATACGGTTCAGTTTTAGCTAAATTGGTAAGTTGTAATTTATTGATATGAGTCCTTTTTATTCAACTCAGTTGTGCAGCTCTTTTCTTAAAGATCTGGAAAACAATATAAGAATTTTGGTTAAAGAAAGATTGATGCAACCTGATGATACACAAAAGTCCATATTCCAAAATAATTCAGACGTACGGGACTACTCTGCGGCGAATGGGAAGCTAATATTCAGCACTATAATATCTGCAGTCGCATACTCCCATTTAAGTACGTACAGCTGCATCATGTACGAAAATTTTCTGATGAGCAGAACACGGTGCTCCATAAACTGAACATCAATAAAGAAAGTCTTCCCTCTAAAACCAATGGAAGAAAGCTGCGAGAGATAACGAGAGATCTATCTTTTCAGTTACGGTGTCAATTGCTTCATAATGGAGAGGAGTGGTTTTGTACGCCGATCACACGAAAGCAAATTCCTGGATGTCTCGCAAGTTACCTTTATCTTCATAAACATGACGTGCAGCCTGACAGCGGTAAGATCGGTTCCCGGTAGAACTTTCAGCTCAGTCTGTTGCCGCCAAAATGGTTGGAACGAGACCGAAAGGCTTGGACATGTGCTGGCGTTTTGCAGAAGCACCGAATTACTGCGCAACAATCGTCACCATCGAGTAAGGACATCAATTGCTCAAGGCCCGAGGCAGCGTGGATGGAAGGTGCGCGAAGAAGTACACTGCGTCTCTACGGACGACTCAACGAGAAGAGTGGAGATCATAGCCGTCAATAAGAAAGAGAATAAAGCGATGGTGTTAGATCCCGTCATTTGCTTCGAGAGGGACCTGCAACAAGCTCAGAATGTCAATATGGATAAACAAGCAGTTTATATATCATGTCTGCCATACCTATCAGCCAAATATAATATTCGTCTTGGTCAGTGGGTTGTCAGAGGCCTCCTGTTTGGATCCAGAGGTACCCTGCCGAGGGAAACAGCCACTGCACTTCAAAATTTTAAAATTCCTTTTTACGACGTAGAGAAAATCTTATTACAGATCATAATAGATTCTCTGCAAATTATACAATTGCATTTATACCTGAAATCGTAATCTCCTTACGATGAATTTTCCAGAAAAATTATGATTTCATTATTATAATTGACAATCTAAACAGATGGACACAGGATAACAAGATGAACATCAGCACCGAGAAAACTGTGAAAATGACGTTTCGGAGAAGGAGCTAGTGACAAGATTTACCTAGGTTCAACTTCCCTCAAGTCAGTAAATATATTCACATATCTAGGGCTGACATTACAAACAATAGCTAGAGTCTACAGAGCCCACACAAAGTCTCGAGCAAACGGCGGCAACCAAAGCCATATATGAAATTAAAACAATCACAAAGCTTTCTCTGGGAACCGCTATGAGATTATTTGACGCAAAAATAGCTCCCATCGCCACATACGGGCTGGAAATCATCTGGGAGAAGCTGACCATAGCGGACTTGAGGGCACTCGAAGCAGTCAAGTCGCGCTTTCTGAAAGTTATCCTGGGGTTGTGGAAAGTCTTGACTAGCGAATGAACTTGCCAAGGAGACCTTCTTCATCGAGGAATTCCGGATGAAGAGGGGGACTACCATTCACAGACGCCTGCGAGAAACTAATACAAGACACGAGTAAAGAAAAGAGACGAAATCTGGATCGACTTTCATTATAACGGAAGCCATAATGAATTGGACATGGACAAAAACTAACCAAGACCTACCACACTTTGTGAACTCGATGGCGGTACGTGGATACAACCATAAGCTGTGTAAAACCGAGTACTTCCATGAACCAGATGAATCCTGCGTATGTAAATTATCTGGTGTACAATGGAGCTGATACCGTGTACGCACTTGTACAAATCGGAGATCTTCTATTGCGATCTTTTGTAAAAGTGAATGATGATAGTGTACAGGATAATACTGGTTTGTTCTCAACTCTGTGCACAATTTCCGCGCTGTATCTTCAAAAACATAAATACATACTAAGTTATGTATTCCGGACCGTTATGGTCATCCTCACTGGAGGACAGATATTTTTTTAAATCTTACTACTACGACTAAATCTTTTCACTCCGGAGGGCCTTCTAGGAGTTCCGACACAGTGAAGGAGGTTTTAGGCAGATTGTGAGAGGGTTGGCGAACGTAGCCTATGCTAGGAACTGTCCCAGCATTTACCTCAGTGCAGGAGAATGGGTAACCACGGAAAACCATTGCAGGACAGCCAATGGTGGGGACCAACCCCACTCGGTCTCCCGAATACAGAGGTGCAGAGCCACTGTAGAGCCGTGGCCACTTGTAGGCCGAAATCTACTCAGAATCCACCGACTTGTCTCGTTTTTCAATCTGCTCTACGTCGCACCGATTCAGATAGGTCTTACGGCGACGATGGGGTGGATACGAGTAGGAAGGAAGCGACTGTGATCTTAAAGTACAGCCCCAGCATTTTCCTGGTGTGAACATGGGAAACCATGGCTAGGGTTAAGCAACATATCCCCGTTGAGGAAGATACACCTGATTGGTCATAAATTAATTAAAGAAATTCGGGATTGGCTAAATTCAAAACAAGGGGAAAGAAAGGGTTATACAGACAACTTAAACAATAACAGAAAGAAATTTAACAAGGAACAAACTTTTGAAAATAAAATTTCTCCAAAAAACAGTTCTTTCACTTCGCACTAGGGTGCACCATTGTAGTTCTTCAGTAGTGTCCTCTAGAAGAGAATGTTCACACTTCTTACTACAGGCAAAACAAAAATACATCGATAACGACCCAGTTCAGAAACTTCAAAATTTCCAAGTAGTGACATCTTCTGAGAAACTTGAAAATTAACACATTAGATAAAGTTCAGACTTCTTCCAGTAGGGGAGTTTCAACTGGCGCAATGTTTGAATTAGCGACGTGGAGGTGTACCACCCGGTACAGACCTCCCCCCCACAAAGGTCCCTCCAAGGGGTAACACAGAAGAACATAAACTTTTATTTCAACATAAGGTCCAAGCTATGATGTTGATATGGAAGTTAATAGCAGAAGTATTTACCAACAAATTTTCTTAAAATGATTGGATCCAGTTTCAAAATTCTTGTAGTAACTGTTGAAGTAATGTCTTTATGTTTGTAGAAGTTGAATTCAGAAGGAAACTTTTAGTTTTAAAAGTTGAGGAAAAATTTTCTAAGTCCACCAGATATTGCAGTAAAATCCAAAAAAAGGTAGTAATGTTGAACTGGAATGTCGATATAGCTGTATATGTACTTTAAACGTTGATAAGTTTGACGGCCGGACCAGCCGCCGCTTCTTGAGTTCAAAGGAGGCCGCTCGGACCCCTCAAGTACCCTGAGATACCGCTCGCCCGCACTATGAGAGGAGTAGTGGAGTTGAAGCACGCCGCGCCCGCGGCGAACATGCAGGTCGCGGGCCAGTTACAGGTTGTGCGCCGCACATCAGCCTTGGCCGGGAGGAGGAGTCCGGCTCGCCGTACACAGGTTGGCCTCACTGGAGCAGGGCGGGCCCATACCCTGCCTCAGGAGCGGTACGGCGCCGCGCTGCTGCGGGGGCACTGAAACATTAAAGCTCGGCGGCAGAATTTTGTTGGAGCAGAATGATTTCTTTTGAGGCGAGGTTGAGGGGTCAGCGGCGTGGAGAAATTTATTTAACTTGAAAGCCACTGTGTGTTATGTTAGCAGGAGACGGGAGCGTGGTAATGGCCATGTTAAGGACAGGATGGCAGTTCAACTGATCGGGGGAGGTTTACAATAAATAATTACACACGAAGGAAACAGATTCCAAGGGCAGAAGGCCTTAAAGGTGAAACCTCTCGAACAAAATATAACCTTCATATTTCTTTCAAAATTATATGCAGCAAGTTAACACAGAAATTGCATCGGTTTCACCTGTGACAGGTGAACCCTAAATATCCTCTCGGTGGCTGGATTACTTAATAACAACGTAACCGGCGTAAGGAAATCTAAAATAGTACACGGCCCATGAAATCCGGGGGCAAGCTTGCCCGCGGGAACAAAATTCCCTACCATCACCTGGTCACCTACCTTGAAATTGGTGGGTCTCCGTCCACGATCATATCTTTCCCTAACCTTTTTATGAGACACTTTAAGATTGGTTTTAGCCTTCTTCCAAAGATCTTTAATGTTATCTGGGTCTATTGTCTCAGGTAGAATGTCACTCAGAGACCAGAGGTTAGAGAGCGGCGTGTTGGGAACAAACTTGAACATCAGCGAAGCTGGCGTAAACTTATGAGATTCATGAACCGCCGAGTTCAAAGCAAAGGCTAACCAATGGAGGGACGTGTCCCACCTAGAATGATCTTCATGATGATAGGCAATAAGCGCGGACTTGAGATTACGATTAACCCGTTCAGCCAGAGATGGTTGAGGGTAATAAGCAGAAGTTGTCACATGAGAGATGGACAGGTCAAAGCAGAATTTACGAAATAAATTAGATGTGAAAGCCTTAGCATTGTCAGACACAATATATTGACACGGACCAAAAGAAGCATAGATTGAATTTAGACAAGTAATGGTGGACTGAGCGGTAGCCAGCTTAGTCGGAAATAACCAGGAAAATCTTGTAAAACCATCTACACATACAAAGATGAACTTGTTGGCATTTCCCTTCGACTGGGGGAAGGGTCCTACATAATCAATATACAGGCGTTCCATAGGGCGCGACGCTTGATGAGAAGACAACAGGCCTACCTTGGTGGACATGGTGGGTTTACTAAGCAAGCAGGATTTACAAGCCTTTACTAGTTCACGGATTTCACCGTCCATACATTTCCAGATGAACCTTTCACGAATCTTCTCACGAGTTTTAAAGATGCCTAGATCCCCCCTAATGGGGTCTCATGATAGTACTTAAAGATCATCGGTACAAGAACAGCTGGAACGACAACTTTCATCATCTTATCATGCCTCGAAGGGCAACATAACACACCATTCCTCAGTACATAATGGACAACATGTTCCCCAGAAGAAAGGGTTTCCATTATCGGAGCCAGCGTCGGATCTTCACGTTGGTATTTCTCGATATCCCTAAAGAGCATGGGAGCATCTGTTAAGATGGCATTAACATCAGATAGTATGGACTCAGGAGGAGATGAACTATCGACCGGTTCATGGGTCTCGACGTCGTTGGAAAACATACGGCTGAGTCCGTCTGCGACAACATTTTCGGTACCTCTGATATGCCTGACATCGAATTGGAAGGCAGAAATTCGATGGCCCAACGGGCTATACGACCAGTACGACGCGGCCTACCTAAGACCCAGCTTAAGGCTTGATTATCTGTCTCCAGGTCGAATTTGACATGTTCCACATAGAGACGGAACTTTTCTAAGGCAAATAAGACTGCCAAACCTTCGAGCTCATAGATGGAATACTTGGCTCTTGAGCCGATAGAGTCCTAGATGCATAGGCGATGGGTCGCCTCCCTAGTTCAGTCTCTTGAAGAAGGACTGCAGCTACCGCCGACGACGACGCGTCAGTTTGGACGATGAATTTCTTCGAGAAATCCGGCATAGCAAGGACAGGGGCATTACAGAGAGCTAATTTAAGATCTTCAAAAGCGGCTTGTTGAGAAGGTCCCCACTCAAATTTGATGCCTTTCCTACGAAGAAGGTTCAAGGGCGCCGCTCTATTAGCGAAGTTAGGAATAAATTTCCTGAAGAAGTTCACCATACCAATGAACCTGGCGATACCTTTGATGTCCTTAGGAGGTTTAAAATCACGGATGGCCTGTGTTCTAGAATGATCGACTGCAACACCATCAGGTGACACAATATGCCCTAGGAATGACATGGAGGGCTTAGCGAAGGCAACCTTGGACAACTTCACAGTTAACCCAGCCTTACTAAGGCGATTGAGAACTTCTCGCAGATGATCTAGATGTTCTTCAAAAGTCTCCGAAAACACGACGACATCATCAAGATAGTGATACAAGTACTCGAATTTGATATCGGAGAAGACCCTATCTAGCAGTCTAGTGAGTACTGCTGCTCCCGTGGGGAGCCCGAAAGGCACGCGGTTGTATTCATACAAATTCCAGTCCGTGGCAAACGCTGTAAGGTGTTTAAACTCTTCAGCTAGGGGAATTTGTTTATAAGCCTGATTCAAATCCAAGATGGTGAAGAACTTGGCCTTACGAAACCATGAAAAACAAGAATGAAGGTCGGGAAGGGGCACAGATTGTAACACCACCTTCCGATTGAGAGCCCTATAATCAATGACAGGCCTGAAGCCCCCTTGGGGTTTCGGGACTAGAAAAATAGGTGAAGAATACGCCGACTTAGAGGGCCGAATAGTACCATCCTTCAACATTTGATCAATAATTTCTTTCAGAGCCTTCATTTTAGGTGGAGACAGCCTATATGGTGGAAAACGGACCGGAATCAAATCCGTGACCTCAATTTTGTATTCAATAAGGTCAGTAACACCAAGAGTATCAGAGAACACCTCTGGAAACGACTGACACAACTTACGAATACTATCAGCCTGCTCCTCAGGTAGATGTCTAAGGTCTAACAACATCTCATCCTGGGTAGGCGAAATAGAGGAACATGATACAGAATTACACTTTAACAAGGGGATTTTACAATTGGAAGCAAATTTGAATGTGCACGACTTACTCTGAAGGTCGAGCACTAGACCGGAGTGAGAAATGAAGTCAGCTCCCAATATTATGGGGCAAGACAAGTGCTTGGCCACAAACAATTTAATTTTCCATGTAAATTTAAAAATACGAATTTTGACATTTAAAGAACCTAGAATTTCTAATGGAGATGAATTAGCCGAAACATATTGGACAGAAGACGAACAATAGTCAGGAAGCTTACAAACAGATTTCAATTTTGAATACCATTCAGCCGAAATAATAGAACAGACACTGCCGGAATCTAATAGAGCTGTTATAGGCTCACTATTTAACTCAATTTTGAGAAAAGGCACAGGTGCGGGGGCATCCGCCGCAATCCTAAGACATTCTTTGGGGCATTCAAAAGATGAATTTGAAGACTGAATTTTCCCTGAATTTTCGACCTGTTTACCAGGGGCTCAGCCTTGGGAAGCAGAATTAGTCGACTCAGCCGAAGCCGCTAGTCACTTATTATTAGTGACATTGGTGGAAGTTGCACCAGAAATTGAGCAGGAGGGGGTGCTATTTGAATTTGGGCAATTCTTGGCGATATGTGAGAAAGCCCCACATTTAAAACAGCCTCGTGATGAGCCAGCTCCGTTATTTGCCCTACTAGATTTGATCAATGGGCACTTGTTCCGAAGATGGTCAGGCGACCCGCAAGCATAACATTTACGAGGTGTGACTGGTCGGCGAGGTGGAGGCCGAGGATTACTAAAAGAAGGAGGGGGTTCTTTCGCGACGCGCAAGGAATCGGCGTATCTAACTCCTTCCGCTGAGACGGCCAATGCTTCAAGTTCAGAGAAGGTTTGCGGGCACGCCGCGAAACACAAATATGACCTATAGGATGGTGAGATACCTTCCACAATAGCTTGTACAATCTGATCCTCAGGGAAGTGAAGAGCAAACACCCTAGTATAGAACTTAATATCTTGGATGAGATCTGCCAAGTTTTCATCCAAGCGCTGTACACGATAATAGTACTTCTGAATAAGGGAGGACCTTGCCCTGGCCGGGATGAAGTTAGCTAGCAAGTGGGCGTGGAAGTCCTCAATAGATGATTGCTCGGCAATGGCTCTTACTATTTTGTCTGAGAGAATACCAATTGCATAGGGATAGATGATTTGCAAAATCTGACATGGAGAAAGAGAAAAAACAAGGGCATGATCCTGAAATTCAACTAAAAACCTTAAGAATGAAATAACTTCACTGGTAGTGTTAACAGAAAACTTAGAGATACCTCTGAGCAACATTGCTAATGGATGAGGCAAGCTGCTGAACCCAGATGACATAGTAGGTAAAGGTTTAAGTGGCAAAGAAGTAAATTCAGAACGTACACTATTCAACGAGGTACGGCGTTCAGACTCGTTGTCCAATGGGGCAGAGATTGTTTGAGCTCCAACGGTTTTCCTATTGACTTCTCCCTTAGGAGGCTCTTCCTCGCTACCTACATTCACCGTAGTGGGTTGATCAGTTTTGGGAGGAACTTCCCCAGTTAACAATTGGGTAACCTTACTGGACAATTCAGAAAGATTTTCAAGAACCATACTAGCTTCCTTCCTCTGAACGTCATTCAACTTCAGAGACAACAGATCGTTAACTCTATTAGAAAAATGAAATAACCTGGCTTGCACACGCTTAATTTGATTAGGAGAAGGATCATTTTCTTCAAAAAAACTAACTACAGATGCTAGCTCAGTAGTATTGTCAGTGATCGTGGAAAGAGAGTCGTCAATTTCTTTCTCTCCCAAAGTGGGGATGGAAATGGGCAAATCAAGGGACTCTCTAAGCTTCTTCGTATCTACCGCAACCGTGCCTCCAGATTGCACATTTCTGATAGTTAATTCATAGATGAACTCCTCCTTGCGCAAATAGTTAAGATGGAGAACATCGCGAGGGCCGGGCATGATGACAGAACAATTTTGAAAAAAGAAAAATAAAAAAATTCCAGCAACAGAGAAAATTGTTAGAGTTCGGATCAAAGCAATGTTTAGCCGTCAAAAGGGGCTAAATTGAGACCCATTCAACCACGCTCTGCTACCACTTGTTCCGAGGTATCTGTGGAACAGCAGAGGTGAAAGAAGGTGAGGGGGTGAACGGGCCTCAAAATACGAAATTAAAGTTAAGATAAAATTTAACAAGGTTATATTTTCTTAGCCAAATCAAGAAATAACAAGAATGGCAGGTACAGAGTAGCAAGGTAACACATGTACAATTACAGTATTCACAAGATTTGGGCTTCGAGCCCCGGACTCACAATTCTTGAGCAATTAGCCCAACTTTACGATATATACATTTCAACAAAGGGGCAGAAGACCCCTATCATGCCCAGGAGCACTTGCTCCCAATTACACAGTAAAGCCTCCTCGAGGCGCGCAGGAAACAAAATTTTTTGAAAGAGCAATCTGCTCTTAAGTACGAGCCTATCCAAGGCCACACCAAACTCCACTTTCAAGTTGTCCTCCAAGGACATGAAAACAGGGGTAAAATACCCAACCTACTGAGGCATATTAAGCAAGGAAAAGTTAATTACGTGGCCTCTAAAATACCAACTTGAGAGGAGGCGCTCTTGCACTCCTAACACATTTTATATAAAACCTACTTGGCACTAGGCCGTTACTGCAAGGGCTAATCCCATACTAAAGAGGTGACTTTTAAAAGGAAACAATTTACATTACGTTAAGGAAGAAACGGTTGTGAAAAATAAGTTCACCTCAATGCAATATGAGTGGGAGCTCGAGAGGGTTAAGCACTCTCTATCCCAATATGTAGTTAAAACAGAAAGAATTGACACCGAGTGTCTTTACATTTTTAAAGGAAAGTTACATGGAAAAGGCTTCGGACCTGCCCCGAGAGTTAAACTGCTGAGCTATTAAGAAAAGAAGTTATTAAAAGGCTATTACCTTGGATGAACTGCTGCCCGAAGAAAGAGGCGCTTCCCGCCCCCTGCTACGTACGTTACACACTGAAAGATGTTACTGAAGTGGCGCGGAGACCCGAAAATCAGCAGTTTATATACTCTCGCGGAATGTTCGAGGCGTTTCAGGAATGAGAACACCCTCCCACAATAATTGTATTGGCTAGGGTTAAGCAACATATCCCCGTTGAGGAAGATACATCTGATTGGTCATAAATTAATTAAAGAAATTCGGGATTGGCTAAATTCAAAACAAGGGGAAAGAAAGGGTTATACAGCCAACTTAATAACAGAAAGAAATTTAACAAGGAACAAACTTTTGAAAATAAAATTTCTCCAAAAAACAGTTCTTTCACTTCGCACTAGGGTGCACCATTGTAGTTCTTCAGTAGTGTCCTCTAGAAGAGAATGTTCAAACTTCTTACTACAGGCAAAACAAAAATACATCGAAAACGACCCAGTTCAGAAACTTCAAAATTTCCAAGTAGTGACATCTTCTGAGAAACTTGACAATTAACACATTAGATAAAGTTCAGACTTACTCCAGTAGGGGAGTTTCAACTGGCGCAAAGTTTGAATTAGCGACGTGGAGGTGTACCACCCGGTACAATTTTATTAATTGATCCTCTTGTACCGGTTTGTGTCGAGTTTTGGCAGACGGATCATCACGTTTTCTTGTCTTCTGTCCTTGATCGGCGTATTGTCAAACTCACTCCTCTAGATTCCAGAAAGGACGGTATGTCTCTTCTCACTTCATTCGTTGTCTGCCTCTCGTCAGCTCTATAGCAAATAGGAATGCGTGTTTTGCTGCGCCGACTTTTAACAGTGTAGTGATGCGTGCGCGCATGTGCGAGTGAATGAATGGGTCTTCGCAACACAGCTGTAAGGATACAAGCTTGAAGCCGTAACCAGACTGTGAAAGATGAGTAACGTGGGACGTTATTTTAACTGTTACTTTTCACAGTTACTTTCCTGTAGCAGTGACAGGTGTAACAGTTACACAAAAATAACCGTTTGTCACACCTCTACCACGAGAGGAATATATAGTTGTGTGTGTGTTTTATAGATCTCGTGAACTTGTAGATAAAGGAACAAGAGAAAAATAGCGTTGCCATACTGAGCTATTATGCGATCAGTTGAGTAATGCTTACTAACAAAATGTCAATAACGCCAAGTTATAAAGACAAAAGCAGAACTTTTAATTTTTCAATACGTATATTTTTACCATGACATTGTTCGCTAATTTTGTAATGTCATCTATATTATCGGTGTTCAGTTCTTACTGTGTACCAACAGTGCCGTATGAATAGGCACAAGAACTATTCATTGTTTTTAACCACGAACAAGTCGTTACTGGTAAACAATTATTGCCATAGCAATGTAAGTAAGAATGTTCAAGAACCGACAAGATAATGGCAATGGAAAGGACTCAATAAAGCAAAGAAGACATGTACTGTGTAAAGCTACCAAATACAAAACTTGCAAAAATGTATTTTTATCAATAAAATGTTGATGGCGTTGTTAATTTTTGAACATACTGCGGAGTGTAGCCCATTATTTCACACCGTAAGGTGATTGCTGGTATTTGCTATCATATTTACTGTATTTCTATTCTACTTGTGTTTTCCGCTTTAATTTATTGTCTCTGCCTTACCTCTTTAGGCTTAAGTAATAACACCATAAGTCATCTTCTTATCTGTTTACCAGAGAATTCCTGCACCTAAGTTTCTCCTCTGTTACCCTTGTTATATCTGTAACTCATATCATCATAATTTATTGAGGGGCATTTTATTTTCAGGTAAGTTACATCCACTTGGTTCTCCTCAGTTATAATCCTATAAATTCCTTAACTGTATTACTTTCTTCCTTAATTACTCCGTATGTATGCGAGTGCTAATCCCGAAACCTGGACACTCTTTTCTTTGAAGAAAAATTCCAAGCTCTTCAAATGTATAACATTTGGCTCCAGAAAATATCGAAATATGGATGCAATTTTAATGACGGTACAGACTTTCGTTTCGGGGTAAGCCTAATTGGTGGCTAAACGGTAAGTCGTATCACAAAACAGATACCACAATCGCCTTCAATTGGTCCTATGACTTATCTTCGTGTCTTGATTGTTTATACGTCAGATCGCGCTGCATTCCTCGATTATAATCAAATCTCTCCAGCTCGATTGTGACTGGCATTAGGAAAATGGGCCTGTCTTTATAATGAAAACTCCCCATCTCCGCTGTGAATGGCTGTTGCCAAGTGAGCCTGCCGTTAGAGTAGAAACGCCGGAACTCGATTGCGATCGGCTGTAAGAAATGTGGCCTGCCATTATCAACAAAACTTCCCCAATGCCCACCTTACATCGGAAATTGTAAAGTAATTTTGTATTCCAAGGTTTACTAAACTGAGTTGATTATTCTTTATTTTTGGTGTGTTAAAGTTTACAACACTTATATCTATTCCCGCCAAATTAAGATGTTGACCAATAGAAAATTTTGCATATTTATTTTTCAGCCAATCAAACTGTGTCTAGTATTTATTTAACTACCCAATCAAAATTGGGGGTGTGTCGGGCCTTAGCCCAGAGTTTTCTTGAACTTTCCTCTCGGGTATAAAATCTGGCACATTTTCGACCAGATTGTCTTATTCATCGCTCCAGTCTAGTGTGTGTGTTTGTGAAGGGAGGTGGGGGCGCCTCGTCCATCGTCGAGAAGTCCATCCGCTCAAGGTAATGGCAGTCCTGGTTTAACTAAATGATAGTCTTTGAAAGCTAGCTCGAGGGGAAGGTTTCTAATCTTTAATAATGTAACCTCTTCTAAAATGTAAATTTCAAACAAGCCAAAGGAACTTAAGTGTAATCAGGGGATAGGGAGTGAGCGACCCTCTCGTGTTTCCTATCAACTTAATTTCGAGGTGACTATGATTTTGTAACATTTTTCAGTTTATAATCTTTGTAACTTAAATATTTTCTCCACTAGTCACCTCAGTAGTATAGGCTTAGCCTCTGTAACTTCGGGCCACAAGCCCAAATAGGGTTTTATACTTTTCACTTCAATTTTCAAGGAGTGCAAGTGTCCGCCAGCTCACCATTTTGATATTTGGCCAGTAACTTTAACCTGTTGTCTTTCACAAAGGCCTGGTAGAATGAGTATTCGATACCCCTTTGAAATTCTATTTCATTCCTTTTATGTAAAGATGTTAGACTGTTGAGCATATTGCTTGAATTTTTTAAAATGTAGGTTGTGCTTTTGATAGGCCTGGAAATTTCTGGAAATAGATTCCTTAGTGTAAATTTTATAGACCAAAGACGCTCTTTCTATTAATGTAATGGTTGAATGGTGTCTTTCAAAGGTAAGGGTTATTCTGCCCGAAGGCAGGTCCGAACCTCCGCAGAGGTGTTCCTGAGCCGGAGTTTACGTACGGTAGGGTGGCCAGTTCCTTTCCGCTCCTCCATTCCTTTACCCCCCACCAACAGCGCGTGGCAACCCATCCAACTCCTGACCACGCCCAATGTTGCTTAACTTCGGAGATCTCACGGGATCCGGTGTTTCAACACGGCTACGGCCGTTGGCTGGTGTCTTTGGAAGGCTGTAATCTCATACGGTTCGGGGAGTAGTCTTCTAGATGGGGCCGATGACCTCGATGTTAGGCCCCTTTAAACAACAAGCATCATCATCATCATCATCATCATCATCAGTCTTCTAGATAAACTTGTAGAACAAAGGAGGACATAATATGCAAAACCCGCCAAATCCAATTTCTGACATTTCGAAGCTGTATACGACATTATGTGCGCAATGGAGAATTCTTTGGTTATATTTTATTACTCATAAGCAAAACCCGCCATTTTATGTTATTAATGCATGTAGAAATTTGCAGTTTCAAGCAAGAACCTGCCAAGTCCACAGGAGCCAATGAAACTGCTCATCCATCTCACGTGACATAGTTCATAGGTTTTATTTCACAGAGGTTTATCAGGTCGTGAGATCACATACATTTGTTTAAATTACCAAGAAATGTATTAATAACATGGAAGATTGTTCTGTTAAAATAATTCCATGTCAGATCATGAGGATAATACTGAGAAAAACAAGCAGTGGAGTTATAGTTCTGGATGAAGCACATTACCGCACTGGTAAATGTATCCCCAAAACTATTCTCAACAAGAGAAAGAGATTAGGAAACAATATTATTCCAAATGGTCCAATAGACAACCTACTGAAAAATCAATAGAATGGAATAGCAAGAAACGGAGAGCCTCAAATTCTACAAAGATCTCATCGATGCTTCCAATGAAAATGTACCTGAATTAGTGCCTGTGAAGGGAACGGGAGTGGATGTGTGCCCGATCTGAGAATTTAAAACAATGTGAATGGTTTTCGATTGTCAAGATCTATTTGGTAAACAATAACTAATTCAATTAAAACATTATTCTTGAATTTACACTTGTATAAAAGCTTTTTATTATTGAAATATTTCATTGTTAACGCAAAATACTTGATTGCAGAGTCTTAGCGTCTCATTCATCTGCATGACAGAATTTTGAATTGATGATTACTATCATGTTTCATTGCAAGTGACTAATCTCATGTTTTAATCCGTATTGAAATCTGTTAGTATACAATAATAAAGTTTTATTATGAATCCACCTGTTCAATACATTATAATGTTGTTACATTAAAATAACTTCATTAGTTAAAAAGTTATATATGGGACATGTTTCGCTCCCTTATAGAGCATCATCAGCCAAATCCGAATCTCAAACAATTGTTATTTACGTAACAAAGACTTAAGAACCATTAGAACACTTTTGACAAACTTAAAACTTATTCTATTCAAAAATCATAAAATATAAAATCCTTGTATACATGGCTCAATTACATGTGCTTAATAGGAACATATATTAAAATTATGGAAGAGAGAGTACTAAAATATAAAATAAATAATATATATATCATGTCCAAAATCCTAGAAAGATGTGAAGATCAATCTTAGGAGCCAATTTGTGGATCTTCTTAGTAATGAGATCTGGTAAAAAAGTTATTTATCCCTTGTGGATAAGAGTCTATAAAGATTCAAAATTTATCGTCAAATTTGATGATTGAACTTATAACAGGATAAATGTTGGTCTTCAAGAAATTTAAATGCTTGTCATGTGACCTCGGCGAATGCTGTTGGAAAGATATATTCTTATAGTTGTCAATGACCGTTCGTTGAACTAATGGATTTTATAAAGATGATTGAAAGGGACGTAAATCAACGTTTGTATTGAAAGCTGCTGCTTGGTTTATCTTGTTGAATGTCTGTAACAAGAAAAGGAATCTTGTAAGTAATCGGAATTTGTGTTGCTAGTTAAGAGTGTGTTTCTAGAAACTTCACTTAGCCCTCCAATTGCTGTTTGTCGGTTTGGTGTTGTCCGAGGTTATGTGGTGACTGTCTGTTCTGTGTCTACTCCTTGTGTTGTAAGAGTGAGGTGGTGGGGGTTGAGGGGAGGGAGTAGGGGTAGGAGGAGAAATGTTTGTGGGTGTGGTTTTGGAAGGGGAATGTCTAGTAGGAGCGCAGGGAGGGGTTGAGTTTTTTAATGTTGGATGATTATTAGTTATCTTGGGAATGAAAACTTTGGCAAAATTACTTTTTTCTAGATTGAGCGTCTTTAAGAGTTTCGGTAATTGTTCGTGCAACGGATTTCTTATTTCAATTTCGTCATTTAAATTTTTTTCCTTATTGAAATACTGGTCTAAGTGGATGTAAATATTTTCTAATTCTGTCATTAGTTTACCTTTTTCTATCTTCTTTATAATTTTTAGGTCTTTCTCTATGGTTGTAAATTGGTGGCCTGACTCTCTCATGTGAGCACTCATCGCAGAATGTTTGTTGTGCTTTGTAGCATTAACGTGTTCTAAGTATCTTGTGAGAAAGTTACGGCCAGTTTGGCCAACATATGAACATTTACATTCTACACATGTTAATCTATAGATGCCAGAGCTTAGATAAGGGTTCTTGTTGGAATTTATACTATTGTGGTTGAAAAAAATGTTTCTGTTTGTATTTTGTGTTTTGAATGCTACATTTACATCTCGTTTTTTGATAGGATTAGTTATTTGAAAAATGGCTGGATTGGTGAATGTAAATGTTGCGAATTTGGACTGCTTAGTTTTTTCGGGAGTAAGATTAGTTACTAACTTTTGTTTTACTTTATTGATGATCCGATTGACTGTATTTATTTTATATCCATTAATTGAGGCCAGATCTTTTATAAAATTGAGTTCCTTTTTTAAGTTACTCTCTGAAAGGGGGATTTTGAAAGCTCTATAAACTAAACTGTAAAAAGCCGCCTGTTTATGTGATTTTGGGTGAAGAGAATCATTTTTTATCGTTAGAGGGGCATATGATGGTTTTCTAAATATTTGAAATTCAAAACTATCTCTTATTCGTGTTACATTAATATCCAGGAAGTTTATTGAGTTGTTAGTTTCATCTTCTTTCGTGAATTTTATATTTGGGTCAATATTATTTAAGAAACTTAGGATTTTTTCACTATCATTTTTTTGGCTATCTATTATGACAAAGGTGTCGTCTACATACCTGACCCAAAGGCAAAGTCCATTTATTTTTGTGTTTATTTTGTTTTGCTCCAAATGATCCATATATATGTCTGCCAGTATGCCCGACGTGGGGTCTCCCATTGCTAGGCATGTTTGGTGGTAAATCTTTTTATAAAATGTGAAGTAATTATTGTTTAATACAAATTTCAGTAGGTTTACGAATTCGTCTATTTCACATCTACTTAATTTGCTGTATGTAAGAAGATTGTGTTTGATGATATTGATGGTTTCTTTAACCGGTATATTTGGATACATGTTGGTTACGTCGAATGAAACCATTTTATGTTGTGGTTGTAAATTGAATTTTCTTAGTTTATTACAAAATTCTATTGAATTTTTGATTGTTGATTCGTTGTTAAATTTGTAATGTCTTTTGAGGAAATAGTGTATAAATTTGGATGTTTTATACGTGGGACTATTTCTACTGTTTATTATAGGACGTATGGGTACGTTGGGTTTATGTAATTTGGGCAATGCCCTAGCTGTTGGTAACTTTGGATTCATATTTATCATTTTTTGGTGTTCTTGTTCATTAAACAAAAAAGTAGAATTCTTGAGGATAATTTTTAGATTCCGTTGAATCTTATTTATGGGATCCTGGTTTACGAGAGTGTAGGTTTTGTCTGAAAAGAATTCTTCTGTTTTTTCAATGTAGTCATTTTTATTTAAGAGGACTGTGGTTTCACCTTTGTCTGCTTTGGTAACAATTACATTATTTTTGTTTAGTTTTGTTTTTAGTGTCATTATTTCTGTTATGAGAGTGGAATTAGAACTTTTGTTTATTTCCCTTACGAAAGCCGGTAGCTTCTTTTTAACTTCAAATCTGATGTCGTTTTGTATATCTGGTGTTAATTTATTCAAGTTTGATTCAACTTCTGCTACTACATTGATTACGTCTTCTACTTTTTGAGAGTTAGGCCAATTAAATTTTGAACCTTTATCTAATAGGTTCATCTCATTATCAGTAAAGTTTGTGTTTGAGAGATTGATAGTGGTGGGAATGTTTTTAAGGTTAGAATTAGGATTATTTGCTCTATTGTTAGATTTGTTATGATTTGGTTTGTTTTCTTTTAAGAGTGTAAGTTTTTTATCTAGGGTTTTTTGTTTCTTGTCTAAAACGTCTGCAAGTTTCTCTGTTATATGATTTTGGATAGATTTCCATTCTAAAGGAGATAATTCTTGTGCAATTACCAAGTGTGTACGATATAATTGCAAGTTCAAAAATGATTTCTTCCTATATAGAGCTTTAATTTCACTTTTCAGCCAGATCTCATTTATTTTGTTTTGAGTATCTGCTACCTTTGAATTAGATACGTTTTTTCTTTGTATAGATTTTAAAAACCTAGGTACTAATTTACATTTCAAACATTCTTTCAAGAACCAAATATCTTTGGATATCTTACTGATTTTGATTTTGAGATTCAGATATCTATTCTTTTTGTTTGTATTAGCCTGGTTGGCTATTTCATTGCAAGTGACTAATCTCATGTTTTAATCCGTATTGAAATCTGTTAGTATACAATAATAAAGTTTTATTATGAATCCACCTGTTCAATACATTATAATGTTGTTACATTAAAATAACTTCATTAGTTAAAAAGTTATATATGGGACATGTTTCGCTCCCTTATAGAGCATCATCAGCCAAATCCGAATCTCAAACAATTGTTATTTACGTAACAAAGACTTAAGAACCATTAGAACACTTTTGACAAACTTAAAACTTATTCTATTCAAAAATCATAAAATATAAAATCCTTGTATACATGGCTCAATTACATGTGCTTAATAGGAACATATATTAAAATTATGGAAGAGAGAGTACTAAAATATAAAATAAATAATATATATATCATGTCCAAAATCCTAGAAAGATGTGAAGATCAATCTTAGGAGCCAATTTGTGGATCTTCTTAGTAATGAGATCTGGTAAAAAAGTTATTTATCCCTTGTGGATAAGAGTCTATAAAGATTCAAAATTTATCGTCAAATTTGATGATTGAACTTATAACAGGATAAATGTTGGTCTTCAAGAAATTTAAATGCTTGTCATGTGACCTCGGCGAATGCTGTTGGAAAGATATATTCTTATAGTTGTCAATGACCGTTCGTTGAACTAATGGATTTTATAAAGATGATTGAAAGGGACGTAAATCAACGTTTGTATTGAAAGCTGCTGCTTGGTTTATCTTGTTGAATGTCTGTAACAAGAAAAGGAATCTTGTAAGTAATCGGAATTTGTGTTGCTAGTTAAGAGTGTGTTTCTAGAAACTTCACTTAGCCCTCCAATTGCTGTTTGTCGGTTTGGTGTTGTCCGAGGTTATGTGGTGACTGTCTGTTCTGTGTCTACTCCTTGTGTTGTAAGAGTGAGGTGGTGGGGGTTGAGGGGAGGGAGTAGGGGTAGGAGGAGAAATGTTTGTGGGTGTGGTTTTGGAAGGGGAATGTCTAGTAGGAGCGCAGGGAGGGGTTGAGTTTTTTAATGTTGGATGATTATTAGTTATCTTGGGAATGAAAACTTTGGCAAAATTACTTTTTTCTAGATTGAGCGTCTTTAAGAGTTTCGGTAATTGTTCGTGCAACGGATTTCTTATTTCAATTTCGTCATTTAAATTTTTTTCCTTATTGAAATACTGGTCTAAGTGGATGTAAATATTTTCTAATTCTGTCATTAGTTTACCTTTTTCTATCTTCTTTATAATTTTTAGGTCTTTCTCTATGGTTGTAAATTGGTGGCCTGACTCTCTCATGTGAGCACTCATCGCAGAATGTTTGTTGTGCTTTGTAGCATTAACGTGTTCTAAGTATCTTGTGAGAAAGTTACGGCCAGTTTGGCCAACATATGAACATTTACATTCTACACATGTTAATCTATAGATGCCAGAGCTTAGATAAGGGTTCTTGTTGGAATTTATACTATTGTGGTTGAAAAAAATGTTTCTGTTTGTATTTTGTGTTTTGAATGCTACATTTACATCTCGTTTTTTGATAGGATTAGTTATTTGAAAAATGGCTGGATTGGTGAATGTAAATGTTGCGAATTTGGACTGCTTAGTTTTTTCGGGAGTAAGATTAGTTACTAACTTTTGTTTTACTTTATTGATGATCCGATTGACTGTATTTATTTTATATCCATTAATTGAGGCCAGATCTTTTATAAAATTGAGTTCCTTTTTTAAGTTACTCTCTGAAAGGGGGATTTTGAAAGCTCTATAAACTAAACTGTAAAAAGCCGCCTGTTTATGTGATTTTGGGTGAAGAGAATCATTTTTTATCGTTAGAGGGGCATATGATGGTTTTCTAAATATTTGAAATTCAAAACTATCTCTTATTCGTGTTACATTAATATCCAGGAAGTTTATTGAGTTGTTAGTTTCATCTTCTTTCGTGAATTTTATATTTGGGTCAATATTATTTAAGAAACTTAGGATTTTTTCACTATCATTTTTTTGGCTATCTATTATGACAAAGGTGTCGTCTACATACCTGACCCAAAGGCAAAGTCCATTTATTTTTGTGTTTATTTTGTTTTGCTCCAAATGATCCATATATATGTCTGCCAGTATGCCCGACGTGGGGTCTCCCATTGCTAGGCATGTTTGGTGGTAAATCTTTTTATAAAATGTGAAGTAATTATTGTTTAATACAAATTTCAGTAGGTTTACGAATTCGTCTATTTCACATCTACTTAATTTGCTGTATGTAAGAAGATTGTGTTTGATGATATTGATGGTTTCTTTAACCGGTATATTTGGATACATGTTGGTTACGTCGAATGAAACCATTTTATGTTGTGGTTGTAAATTGAATTTTCTTAGTTTATTACAAAATTCTATTGAATTTTTGATTGTTGATTCGTTGTTAAATTTGTAATGTCTTTTGAGGAAATAGTGTATAAATTTGGATGTTTTATACGTGGGACTATTTCTACTGTTTATTATAGGACGTATGGGTACGTTGGGTTTATGTAATTTGGGCAATGCCCTAGCTGTTGGTAACTTTGGATTCATATTTATCATTTTTTGGTGTTCTTGTTCATTAAACAAAAAAGTAGAATTCTTGAGGATAATTTTTAGATTCCGTTGAATCTTATTTATGGGATCCTGGTTTACGAGAGTGTAGGTTTTGTCTGAAAAGAATTCTTCTGTTTTTTCAATGTAGTCATTTTTATTTAAGAGGACTGTGGTTTCACCTTTGTCTGCTTTGGTAACAATTACATTATTTTTGTTTAGTTTTGTTTTTAGTGTCATTATTTCTGTTATGAGAGTGGAATTAGAACTTTTGTTTATTTCCCTTACGAAAGCCGGTAGCTTCTTTTTAACTTCAAATCTGATGTCGTTTTGTATATCTGGTGTTAATTTATTCAAGTTTGATTCAACTTCTGCTACTACATTGATTACGTCTTCTACTTTTTGAGAGTTAGGCCAATTAAATTTTGAACCTTTATCTAATAGGTTCATCTCATTATCAGTAAAGTTTGTGTTTGAGAGATTGATAGTGGTGGGAATGTTTTTAAGGTTAGAATTAGGATTATTTGCTCTATTGTTAGATTTGTTATGATTTGGTTTGTTTTCTTTTAAGAGTGTAAGTTTTTTATCTAGGGTTTTTTGTTTCTTGTCTAAAACGTCTGCAAGTTTCTCTGTTATATGATTTTGGATAGATTTCCATTCTAAAGGAGATAATTCTTGTGCAATTACCAAGTGTGTACGATATAATTGCAAGTTCAAAAATGATTTCTTCCTATATAGAGCTTTAATTTCACTTTTCAGCCAGATCTCATTTATTTTGTTTTGAGTATCTGCTACCTTTGAATTAGATACGTTTTTTCTTTGTATAGATTTTAAAAACCTAGGTACTAATTTACATTTCAAACATTCTTTCAAGAACCAAATATCTTTGGATATCTTACTGATTTTGATTTTGAGATTCAGATATCTATTCTTTTTGTTTGTATTAGCCTGGTTGGCTATTTCATTGCAAGTGACTAATCTCATGTTTTAATCCGTATTGAAATCTGTTAGTATACAATAATAAAGTTTTATTATGAATCCACCTGTTCAATACATTATAATGTTGTTACATTAAAATAACTTCATTAGTTAAAAAGTTATATATGGGACATGTTTCGCTCCCTTATAGAGCACCATCAGCCAAATCCGAATCTCAAACAATTGTTATTTACGTAACAAAGACTTAAGAACCATTAGAACACTTTTGACAAACTTAAAACTTATTCTATTCAAAAATCATAAAATATAAAATCCTTGTATACATGGCTCAATTACATGTGCTTAATAGGAACATATATTAAAATTATGGAAGAGAGAGTACTAAAATATAAAATAAATAATATATATATCATGTCCAAAATCCTAGAAAGATGTGAAGATCAATCTTAGGAGCCAATTTGTGGATCTTCTTAGTAATGAGATCTGGTAAAAAAGTTATTTATCCCTTGTGGATAAGAGTCTATAAAGATTCAAAATTTATCGTCAAATTTGATGATTGAACTTATAACAGGATAAATGTTGGTCTTCAAGAAATTTAAATGCTTGTCATGTGACCTCGGCGAATGCTGTTGGAAAGATATATTCTTATAGTTGTCAATGACCGTTCGTTGAACTAATGGATTTTATAAAGATGATTGAAAGGGACGTAAATCAACGTTTGTATTGAAAGCTGCTGCTTGGTTTATCTTGTTGAATGTCTGTAACAAGAAAAGGAATCTTGTAAGTAATCGGAATTTGTGTTGCTAGTTAAGAGTGTGTTTCTAGAAACTTCACTTAGCCCTCCAATTGCTGTTTGTCGGTTTGGTGTTGTCCGAGGTTATGTGGTGACTGTCTGTTCTGTGTCTACTCCTTGTGTTGTAAGAGTGAGGTGGTGGGGGTTGAGGGGAGGGAGTAGGGGTAGGAGGAGAAATGTTTGTGGGTGTGGTTTTGGAAGGGGAATGTCTAGTAGGAGCGCAGGGAGGGGTTGAGTTTTTTAATGTTGGATGATTATTAGTTATCTTGGGAATGAAAACTTTGGCAAAATTACTTTTTTCTAGATTGAGCGTCTTTAAGAGTTTCGGTAATTGTTCGTGCAACGGATTTCTTATTTCAATTTCGTCATTTAAATTTTTTTCCTTATTGAAATACTGGTCTAAGTGGATGTAAATATTTTCTAATTCTGTCATTAGTTTACCTTTTTCTATCTTCTTTATAATTTTTAGGTCTTTCTCTATGGTTGTAAATTGGTGGCCTGACTCTCTCATGTGAGCACTCATCGCAGAATGTTTGTTGTGCTTTGTAGCATTAACGTGTTCTAAGTATCTTGTGAGAAAGTTACGGCCAGTTTGGCCAACATATGAACATTTACATTCTACACATGTTAATCTATAGATGCCAGAGCTTAGATAAGGGTTCTTGTTGGAATTTATACTATTGTGGTTGAAAAAAATGTTTCTGTTTGTATTTTGTGTTTTGAATGCTACATTTACATCTCGTTTTTTGATAGGATTAGTTATTTGAAAAATGGCTGGATTGGTGAATGTAAATGTTGCGAATTTGGACTGCTTAGTTTTTTCGGGAGTAAGATTAGTTACTAACTTTTGTTTTACTTTATTGATGATCCGATTGACTGTATTTATTTTATATCCATTAATTGAGGCCAGATCTTTTATAAAATTGAGTTCCTTTTTTAAGTTACTCTCTGAAAGGGGGATTTTGAAAGCTCTATAAACTAAACTGTAAAAAGCCGCCTGTTTATGTGATTTTGGGTGAAGAGAATCATTTTTTATCGTTAGAGGGGCATATGATGGTTTTCTAAATATTTGAAATTCAAAACTATCTCTTATTCGTGTTACATTAATATCCAGGAAGTTTATTGAGTTGTTAGTTTCATCTTCTTTCGTGAATTTTATATTTGGGTCAATATTATTTAAGAAACTTAGGATTTTTTCACTATCATTTTTTTGGCTATCTATTATGACAAAGGTGTCGTCTACATACCTGACCCAAAGGCAAAGTCCATTTATTTTTGTGTTTATTTTGTTTTGCTCCAAATGATCCATATATATGTCTGCCAGTATGCCCGACGTGGGGTCTCCCATTGCTAGGCATGTTTGGTGGTAAATCTTTTTATAAAATGTGAAGTAATTATTGTTTAATACAAATTTCAGTAGGTTTACGAATTCGTCTATTTCACATCTACTTAATTTGCTGTATGTAAGAAGATTGTGTTTGATGATATTGATGGTTTCTTTAACCGGTATATTTGGATACATGTTGGTTACGTCGAATGAAACCATTTTATGTTGTGGTTGTAAATTGAATTTTCTTAGTTTATTACAAAATTCTATTGAATTTTTGATTGTTGATTCGTTGTTAAATTTGTAATGTCTTTTGAGGAAATAGTGTATAAATTTGGATGTTTTATACGTGGGACTATTTCTACTGTTTATTATAGGACGTATGGGTACGTTGGGTTTATGTAATTTGGGCAATGCCCTAGCTGTTGGTAACTTTGGATTCATATTTATCATTTTTTGGTGTTCTTGTTCATTAAACAAAAAAGTAGAATTCTTGAGGATAATTTTTAGATTCCGTTGAATCTTATTTATGGGATCCTGGTTTACGAGAGTGTAGGTTTTGTCTGAAAAGAATTCTTCTGTTTTTTCAATGTAGTCATTTTTATTTAAGAGGACTGTGGTTTCACCTTTGTCTGCTTTGGTAACAATTACATTATTTTTGTTTAGTTTTGTTTTTAGTGTCATTATTTCTGTTATGAGAGTGGAATTAGAACTTTTGTTTATTTCCCTTACGAAAGCCGGTAGCTTCTTTTTAACTTCAAATCTGATGTCGTTTTGTATATCTGGTGTTAATTTATTCAAGTTTGATTCAACTTCTGCTACTACATTGATTACGTCTTCTACTTTTTGAGAGTTAGGCCAATTAAATTTTGAACCTTTATCTAATAGGTTCATCTCATTATCAGTAAAGTTTGTGTTTGAGAGATTGATAGTGGTGGGAATGTTTTTAAGGTTAGAATTAGGATTATTTGCTCTATTGTTAGATTTGTTATGATTTGGTTTGTTTTCTTTTAAGAGTGTAAGTTTTTTATCTAGGGTTTTTTGTTTCTTGTCTAAAACGTCTGCAAGTTTCTCTGTTATATGATTTTGGATAGATTTCCATTCTAAAGGAGATAATTCTTGTGCAATTACCAAGTGTGTACGATATAATTGCAAGTTCAAAAATGATTTCTTCCTATATAGAGCTTTAATTTCACTTTTCAGCCAGATCTCATTTATTTTGTTTTGAGTATCTGCTACCTTTGAATTAGATACGTTTTTTCTTTGTATAGATTTTAAAAACCTAGGTACTAATTTACATTTCAAACATTCTTTCAAGAACCAAATATCTTTGGATATCTTACTGATTTTGATTTTGAGATTCAGATATCTATTCTTTTTGTTTGTATTAGCCTGGTTGGCTATTTCATTGCAAGTGACTAATCTCATGTTTTAATCCGTATTGAAATCTGTTAGTATACAATAATAAAGTTTTATTATGAATCCACCTGTTCAATACATTATAATGTTGTTACATTAAAATAACTTCATTAGTTAAAAAGTTATATATGGGACATGTTTCGCTCCCTTATAGAGCATCATCAGCCAAATCCGAATCTCAAACAATTGTTATTTACGTAACAAAGACTTAAGAACCATTAGAACACTTTTGACAAACTTAAAACTTATTCTATTCAAAAATCATAAAATATAAAATCCTTGTATACATGGCTCAATTACATGTGCTTAATAGGAACATATATTAAAATTATGGAAGAGAGAGTACTAAAATATAAAATAAATAATATATATATCATGTCCAAAATCCTAGAAAGATGTGAAGATCAATCTTAGGAGCCAATTTGTGGATCTTCTTAGTAATGAGATCTGGTAAAAAAGTTATTTATCCCTTGTGGATAAGAGTCTATAAAGATTCAAAATTTATCGTCAAATTTGATGATTGAACTTATAACAGGATAAATGTTGGTCTTCAAGAAATTTAAATGCTTGTCATGTGACCTCGGCGAATGCTGTTGGAAAGATATATTCTTATAGTTGTCAATGACCGTTCGTTGAACTAATGGATTTTATAAAGATGATTGAAAGGGACGTAAATCAACGTTTGTATTGAAAGCTGCTGCTTGGTTTATCTTGTTGAATGTCTGTAACAAGAAAAGGAATCTTACAAGATTCCTTTTCTTGTTACAGACATTCAACAAGATAAACCAAGCAGCAGCTTTCAATACAAACGTTGATTTACGTCCCTTTCAATCATCTTTATAAAATCCATTAGTTCAACGAACGGTCATTGACAACTATAAGAATATATCTTTCCAACAGCATTCGCCGAGGTCACATGACAAGCATTTAAATTTCTTGAAGACCAACATTTATCCTGTTATAAGTTCAATCATCAAATTTGACGATAAATTTTGAATCTTTATAGACTCTTATCCACAAGGGATAAATAACTTTTTTACCAGATCTCATTACTAAGAAGATCCACAAATTGGCTCCTAAGATTGATCTTCACATCTTTCTAGGATTTTGGACATGATATATATATTATTTATTTTATATTTTAGTACTCTCTCTTCCATAATTTTAATATATGTTCCTATTAAGCACATGTAATTGAGCCATGTATACAAGGATTTTATATTTTATGATTTTTGAATAGAATAAGTTTTAAGTTTGTCAAAAGTGTTCTAATGGTTCTTAAGTCTTTGTTACGTAAATAACAATTGTTTGAGATTCGGATTTGGCTGATGATGCTCTATAAGGGAGCGAAACATGTCCCATATATAACTTTTTAACTAATGAAGTTATTTTAATGTAACAACATTATAATGTATTGAACAGGTGGATTCATAATAAAACTTTATTATTGTATAATATCATGTTTCAACCAAAACTCTCCAAGTCCAAAATAAATTCACATTTATAGCAAAAATAATGCGTATACTTTTTTCTTTGCTCATATTATTCCCAAACCCCTTAAATATCTCTTGTCCAATACACACACAATAAGAACAAACTGTAAAGCAGAGGCACGTTTTTCTCAATTTCTGAAAATTTTGTCAATGTAGACCTGGCGTCTTTTGCATTTTATGTCCTCATTTTAAGATACATTTACTGTGGTGTAAAAGAAATTGGGAGATCCATCTCCTTGATTATGGAGTGAAGGGAGCAGTAATGCTCAAACCACATTTGTAAATTGGGAGTTTTAAGCGCAGGTTGTTAATTGGCAATTTGTTGATTATTCTGATTTTCCATACATTGTACCTAAACTAACGAGCTGGTTCTGTACCTAAAATCTTCCTTTCGCTAAGCGAGTTGTTTGTTAAAATTTAACATCTAAAAAGAGACAAAAAATAGCAGAGAAAGAAATATGGCTCTAATTTTAGTTTTAAATAAATCTTCTAATTGTCTTATGTATGTATGTTCAGTCTTCAGCCCTAAGGCTGGTTGGATCCTCAATAGCTCTGCCATCAGCTGTCATAGATGGCCTAGGCATCACTCAAGAGGCGTACTAGAGAAATGAGGAGTGAGGTAGTTTCCCGTTGCTTTCCTCACCGAGCCAGAGGTTGCTATTATATATCAGTCTGCCAAGCCCACTCAAATGCATGCACCAACCGTCCCTATGAGAAACATTATCACACCATTCATAGACGGGACTGGCTGCACAAGGAATGGCATTACTAGGCATCGCTCATACCTCAGTCACTTTCATATTGCCAAAGCCAAGGACAAGGCAGAGACAAATAAATGAAAGTAATAAAATTGCTCTAGTCTATACCAGAAGACATAGTGCACTGTGAACACTAGGTCCTGCCAGCAAAGGCATGTAATTGTCTTATATCGACCCATTCATGCCCGCTCCACAAAACACGGTAATAATAATAATAATAATAATAATAATAATAATAATAATAATAATAATAATACCGATCAAGTAGCTGCGCTGTTTGGGTCACGCAACTATCACCTTTCATTCGGGAGATAGTGGGTTCGAACCCCACTGTCAGCAGCCGTGAAGATAGTTCTCCGTGGTTTTCTATGTTCACACCAGGACACGGTCGCTTCCTTCCCATCATTGCCATAAGACCTATATATGTTGGTGCGACGTAAAACAAATAATAATAATAATAATAATAATAATAATAATAATAATAATAATAATAATATCTTGTACTCTAGGAATCAATGTCCTGGCTGTTCGGACGAAGCAGCAGCTGCCGCAGATCGGTCTCATTGTGTATGCGACTCGCGCTGTTCAGTGTCGCCAGGTGAGGACACCTGACTGCTGCTATGATACGAGGCGCACAGATGATAATCGCTATACTCAATACAATAATTACGCAACTAATTAACATACAAATTCTATTCTAATTGCTAACCCAGTTGACTGCCCTAGTTTCTTTTGGCACTGACAATGATTATTTTTTAGTGTATTTCTACACTCCAGCCATCCATTCCATTATCTAAAGGCTGAGTCTTGTCGCTGCAACCTCATCCCACGGTCTTCAGCAGTCCTTTTCATCGTGACATAGGAAGCAAAACCCACCTGAGTGATTGTGTTCCTAAGGTATTTTTTTGCTACGGGCTTTTACGTCGCACCGACACAGATAGGTCTTATGGCGACGATGGGATAGGAAAGGCCTAGGAGTTGGAAGGAAGCGGCCGTGGCCTTAATTAAGGTACAGCCCCAGCATTTGCCTGGTGTGAAAATGGGAAACCACGGAAAACCATCTTCAGGGCTGCCGATAGTGGGATTCGAACCTACTATCTCCCGGATGCAAGCTCACAGCCGCGCGCCTCTACACGCACGGCCAACTCGCCCGGTGTTCCTAAGGTATGAGAGACGCGGTCTTTCTCTAGACTTCTTCCCTAGGACCTTGCCTTCGAAGATATTCTGGAGAAAGGTGTCATGTTATAGGACGTATCCAAGAAATTTAGCTTTCCTCTGCTCTATTGAATAAATTGAGGTCCGTTTCTCATTAACGTCATTCAAGATTTGGATTTTTTTCTTTTCTTTTTTTTTTTTTTTTTTTTGCTATTTGCTTTGCGTCGCACCGACACAGATAGGTCTTATGGCGACGATGGGACAGGAAAGGCCTAGGAATGGGAAGGAAGTCGCCGTGGCCTTAATTAATGTACAGCCCCAGCATTTGGCTGGTACGAAACTATAGTCGAGCGCGCCCGTTCCCCCGTCTCGGTTTGATGCACACGATGGTACTAACCACAGGCAACGCCCAGACCAGTGATGTTCTTTTCTTCTCACGTAATGGTACTAATAACAAGTAATCTCATGGTTCCAATTCCATTATCCCTTTGGCGGCCCTTTTAGTCATCTCTTACGACAGGCAGGGGATACCGTGGGTGTATTCTACGTCTGCATCTCCCACCCACAGAGGGTTGCACCCAAAGAAAATGTAACTATGCATGATGCTGAACTCACGAATGCTGTGGATTCGAGAACGACAAAATGTAGACGGTCACGACATCTGTTGAAGAACTGAGGAAATTACGTGATGAAATACGAACATTTCAAATATTCGACCATGCCACTACAGCAGGAACAAATTGTTTGACAGTTCTAGGGTTAAAAGAAAGGTCTTGTACAATAGCTCAGTTAAACAATGTGATTTCATGTAACTTGCAGTACAGGAAAGTATGCACTGTCTGTAATTGCAACTTTGAAATAAGTTAGAATAATCACCGGCCATCAATGATGGGCTCCTTTCTTGAATGACTATACGTTCGCGGTTCGAAATCCTGCCAATGCATGTGGGAATTTGAATGAACTTTCGGATTCCACGTAAAGAAAAAAAAAAGTATCTGGTGGTCCAGTGGCTATGATACATTAATAGGTTAGAATGCAAAGTTTCTGAAGAGAGCAGCTAGTATAGTCTACCTTCACAACGATTGTGCTATGGGGTTTGCATAAACATTAGGGGTACGGCCCATCACACCTCCTATAATTTATGTTACTCTTCCTACATTATGGAAGAGCGGGTGGCCGACACTTCCTATTAACCAAATTTAGTTTGCAATCTAACCTATTACGGCATGAAAATCCGGGCTTTTGAGATCACGATATTAGAAACTACAAGGTTGCTTGCATTACGATAGGTTTCCATTAAAGGCCGCATTAGTGAGGTCGCACCGCACGGTTAAGGGACCTTGGCTGTGTCGGTAATTGCAGCAGTCGTATAAGGAGCAGCGCTGCGGTCCGCCCAATAAAACCATTAAAACTGTGGCTCTCCGATTGTTGTTAGAGCGGGCCGCGGGAGATTTCCGAGAACATCTCATTACCAGTTTTGGAAATATATTTTACTTCACTTTTGGCTTGGCGCCACCTTGACGCATCCCTCGCTCCTTCGAAATACAAAAATGAACCCCTGTGTTATGAAACGAGGCAATTTCTTGGCGTGCTTTACAAGTCTAAAACGATGTTATCAGAGAAGTGAATATAGAATGTTATTGTTGGTGCTAAGTCTTTCACGAAAATTAATGCACTTAGGCTATTCATCTCAATCAATCAATCAATCAATCAATCAATCAATCAATCAATCAATCAATCAATCAATCAATCAATACTGATCTGCATTTAGGGCAGTCTCCCAGGTGGCAGATTCCCTATCTGTTGTTTTCCTAGCCTTTTCTTAAATGATTGTAAAAAAATTGGAAATTTATTGGACATCTCTCTTGGTAAGTTATTCCATTCCCTAACTCCCCTTCTTATAAGCGAATATTTGCCTCAATTAGTCCTCTCGAATTCTAACTTGATCTTCATATTGTGATCATTCCTACTTTTAAAGACACCACTCAAACTTATTCGTCTACTGATATGTCGTTCCACACCATTTATTTAGGTTTAGGACAAGTTATACCTCCGAAGCGCAACTTGTACGATTCCAGCAAGATACAGTGGAATCTCGATATCTCGACTCATCTCTGAATCTAAATTTTATATCGGGTTATCGAAATTTCGAGATATAGAGAATGCCGTTTTTGAGCACCTGTAGCACACAGTTGAATCATATATATCTACGAGCTTATACTGGATACATATTTTTGACATTCTTCTTCTTCTTTTTTCCTACCGCTTTTCCCACACCTGTGGGGTCGCGGGTGCGAACTGCGACGCACATAAGAATTTGGCCCTGTTTTACGGCAGGATGCCCTTCCTGACGAAAACCCTATACGGAGGTATGTTATCACTATTGCGTGTTTCTCTGTTGGTTGGAAGTGCGTTGTGTGAATATGAAGAGGAGAGTGTTGGGATGGACACAAACACCCAGTCCCCGAGCCACAAGAATTAATCAGAAGCCATTAAAATCCCCGACCACGCCCTGCGGGTGGCGGACGCACATGTAGAATACACCCGCGGTATCCCCTGCCTGTCGTAAGAGGCGACTACAAGGGGCGACCAAGGTATGATTGAATTAGAACCATGAAACTACTTTTGACTAGTACTATCACGCGCGGAACACCATGGGTCGCTTTTACTTGCGAGTAGTACCATTCTGTTAGGTACTGAATAGTTTTGTGATTCGTAGCACTCAAGCGGGGTTCAGTGTGGGTTTCCAGTACCCGTGAGTCGTACCCATGTGAGCAACATAACGGGTCTGGGCGTTGCCTGTGAGTTGTACCACTATATGAGCGACACCGTGGGTCTGCGTTGTCAGTGATTAGTACCCACTATGTGAGGAACGCCACGGGAATGCCGGCGCCCGTGATTAGTACACCTAGGTGAGGAACCTCATCGGTTTGCGTTGGCTATGAGTGGCGCCATTGTGTGAGAAACTCCATAGGTCTGCGTTACCTATACGACGTACAATATTTGTCAGTAGTACCTTAATGTTTGGAACACCGTGAGTATACGCTACCTTTGATTAGTACCGCAGCTTGAGAAATATCATGGTTCTTCTTTACTCGCGACATGTACCATCCTGAGGGGCCTTAGACATGGATTTTGCACCCCTTTAGACATCAAGCATCATTGTGCTTTATGAGTGGTCCCTTGGTCAGTAATTATATTATTTACGATCTTTTTTTGAGTCAGATCCACTGTTTTTTGTTTGTTGGTTGGTTTTTTGTTGGGTTCATGTCCATCCGTTCATTCTTCATGACATTTTTATTTTATTTTGGTCAGTAGATGAATTTCAACTATTTGTTATTTCATTTCGTACCATTAGGGGCCGATGACCTCGATGTTAGGCCCCTTTAAACAAAAAGCATCGTCATCATCATCAAATCCCCAACCCGACCGGGAATCGAACCCGGGACGCTCTGAACCGAAGGTCAGTACGCTGACCATTCAGCCAACGAGTCGGACACATTACTTTTGACAGTATTTAAAACTATACAAACAAACAATTATAAAACTTTATTATAGAAACTTTTTAGAAGACAGAATACAGTACATACAGTAGTAGAACAAGAAACATACCTCCGTTAACACCTTTGAAAAAATTTCATTAGTTCACCGTTAATCCGTTAGTTAACCTTTCCCCCCTTTACGTTGAAACTTCTCGTCAATACCACGCAGCCGAGATTCGTAAATGGAGTTTCTCATGCGAGACTTCGGGGGTAGCCGTCGTACATGACCCTTAATTAATTCATACCCGAGAAACAGCGGGATTTCCCCGATTTTCCGATCATTAGAAGTTTTATTTTTTCGGTTCCCGTCATATTAGCACCGAGCATCACTGTAAACCTTTCTTTACTTGTTAACTGTTCCTCACAAACCACGAATGCCGCATTGCACAGTTATTGTTGCACAAAATTCGAGTTAGAGAGTATTTTCTGCTTCAAGGGAGAAAATGTTTGCTTCGAGAAATCGAGAATATCGAGTAATGGAGGTTCGAGATGTGAGGTTCGACTGGCAGTGTTGCCAACTTATATTTTCAAAATCCGCTAAATAGTACTAAAAATCCGCTAAAATTCCGCCAAGAAATCCGATCTCAAATAATCAGCAATAAAAATGAGCAATAATAATAATAATAATAATAATAATAATAATAATAATAATAATAATAATAATAATAATAATAGCTGTGAGCTTGCATCCGGGAGATAGTAGGTTCGAATCCCACTATCGGCAGCCCTGAAGATGGTTTTCCGTGGTTTCCCATTTTCACACCAGGCAAATGCTGGGGCTGTACCTTAATTAAGGCCACGGCCTCTTCCTTCCAACTCCTAGGCCTTTCCTATCCCATCGTCGCCATAAGACCTATCTGTGTCGGTGCGACGTATACCCCTAGCAAATAATAATAATAATAATAATAATAATAATAATAATAATAATAATAATAATAATAATAATAATAATAAAAGTAAATGTCTGCACTCACCTGATCTGTGAGTTTCACTGAGATTAACCCCCTGCCTGCGAGCCGGCGAGCTAAAACTTGTAGGCGTTTTACTGCCGGGTGAAAACTAGGAATCCCCTACCTAAAGGGTCATACACAGAACAAGCCACTTCATAAAACGGTCTTCCTTCATAGCATAAATATAAATACTACTCTCCCACAGTTTCATTATCTGTCGTCATTTGTCAAGTAAGAGATAAGTACCCATTCCGCAAGCATTACAAATTTATGGTACCATGATCTCATAACATTAGATCAAAATAACATGTTTTCCTCATGTGACTGGTAGCTCCTGACAGGAAATACGGAATAGCTCAGAGACAGACTGAAGTACAAATTTTAAAAATACGTAAAATTCCGCTATAATAAATCTAAAATTCCGCCAAAAATTCCGCTGTCCGCTAAATGATATATTTCTCCGCTGACAGTTTTCTAATTCCGCCAAATTTAGCGGAAAATCCGCTAAGTTGGCAACACTGTCGACTGGATAATATTTTATTTATTCTCCAAGGAAGGTAGCCCTAATTTTACTGAAAGTATGTTAGGGCTATTGTTTATAACAATACAATGTTAAATATTCTTAATACATTACCTAGTAGAACAAAATAGTGCAAAGAATATTACTTCCAGATACCTGTACCCTTATCACCCCTCCCTAGATCACAGTAACTTATGCGTACAAATGGGGTTTAAATGGAGGCCATCTGAGCGCAGATCCCTACCTCCTACCCACCCATTAGGATTTAGGAATCTCACTCCCAATTTCCTACCTACCCACTCATTTAAATCCCCTTCCAGTCAGTTCCCTCTTACAGAGTATTTCACTGATAACAATCTTCGCTTCCTTAAACTGGCTGGGAAGACTTGGGAGAAAGGAGACGAGCTACTCGACTAAGTGGTATGTTCCGAGCTGTCAGTGGAGAGACGGCGTGGAATGATATCGGCAGACGAATAAGTTTGAGTGGTGTTTTTAAAAGTAGGAAATATCACAATATGAAGATAAAGTTGGAATTCAAGAGGGCAAATTAGAGCAAATATTCATATATAGGAAAGGGAGTTAGGGATCAGAATAATTTACCAAGGGAGATGTTTGATAAATTACCCAATTGTTTGAAATTATTTAAGAAGAGACTTGGTAAACAACAGATAGGGAATCAGCCAACTGGGCGACCACCCTAAAAGGAGATTGTTTGAATGATATACAATGTTGTTGAACGAGCTAGACTCGAAAATGTGAACCAGATACGTAATCTCGGCAGCAAATTTCATTTTAAAAGCACAGAAGAAGTTCAAAAATGCTTTCTAAGATTCTTGCACCTCAAAACAACGGGCGATTACCCCTTCATGGTAACTTATCTTATGAGAAATTAGCAATAAATATTGAAATTGGGTGTATGGAAGGCAGATGGATGATATGAAATTTTAATACAAATGTGCAAAGCCCGGATTTTCATGCCGTAACAGGTTAGATTGCAAACTAACTTTGGTTAGTAGGAAGTGTCGGCCACCCGCTCTTCCATGATGTAGCAAGAATAACATAAATTACAGAAGTTCCGATGGGCCGAACCCCTAATGTTTATGCAAACCCCATAGCATAACCGTTGTGAAGGTAGACTATACTCGCTGCTCGCTTCAGAAACTTTGCATTCTAACCTCTTAATGCATAAAAATCCGGGTTCTGCAAATGAGTATATGCAAGAGCTGATAATCGAGCCCTCCTATCACTCCCAATTATCAAAGTCCTGCAGTTTTGTATAAAGGTCAATCGCAGCATTTTAGAATAAGAAACCTATAGCAAAAATAACTTTACAAACATTTTCACCTTTATACATGGTAGTATTAGGAAGAGAGCGGATTTTAACAAGTAAATATTACATACACGTGTAAAACATTTCTTACAAAAGTTGATTAGGCCTAATTGGTTTATAACTCAATTTCACAAGTTCTTCTCAGTTGAACAAGTCATATTTAATAGTTTAATATTCAATACTTCTTTGTGTGTAAAAATTTCTTACAATTCTCGTCATAGCTGAGGCACAAAGACAAATAATGTGAGTAAAAATATAAAGCAAAGAGAAATGTTCTTTCACTGTGTTAGAGAGAGCCAAACAAGTGGTGCCAATATTGCAATTTTAATACTGAAAACCTTTCTGAGCAGCCAAATTAGGAGTCCCTATACTACGAAAATCGTAAAATTAAGTAATTTCCTCAATCGCGCCGAACATCGAAGGGCTAAGGGGCCCCAAAACGTTTCTACTAAACTAAAAAAGCAAATTTAGAAAATCACTTCCGGCCTAAATACAGTACCGGAAAAGCAGCCTTAAATCACTTGTTCCTGTACTCCTTTCTTTTTGATTCAAATCCTGGCCAAATTAACTTATTTATATAACCATTTCTTTAATGTGTTCCTTGGTTCAATAATATCATGTGGTTTTTGATTTTTTGAAAAATGTCCACATCGAATGCAGTTATAACGGCTTAAGTGAAACAATGCTTTGACTCACATTAGCGCTCGTAGTGGTGGCTAAGTGAAACAATGCATTGACTCACATTAGCGCTCGTAGTGGTACTTAAGTGAAACAATGCATTGACTCACATTAGCGCTCGTAGTGGTGCGTAAGTGAAACAATGCATTGACTCACATTAGCGCTCGTAGTGGTGCGTAAGTGAAACAATACATTGACTCACATTAGCGCTCGTAGTGGTGCGTAAGTGAAACAATACATTGACTCACATTAGCGCTCGTAGTGGTGCGTAAGTGAAACAATGCATTGACTCACATTAGCGCTCGTAGTGGTGCGTAAGTGAAACAATACATTGACTCACATTAGCGCTCGTAGTGGTGCGTAAGTGAAACAATGCATTGACTCACATTAGCGCTCGTAGTGGTGCGTAAATGAAACAATGCATTGACTCACATTAGCGCTCGTAGTGGTGCGTAAGTGAAACAGTGCACTGACTCACAATAGCGCTCGTAGTGGTACTTAAGTGAAACAATGCATTGACTCACATTAGCGCTCGTAGTGGTGCGTAAGTGAAACAGTGCACTGACTCACAATAGCGCTCGTAGTGGTACTTAAGTGAAACAATGCATTGACTCACATTAGCGCTCGTAGTGGTGGCTAAGTGAAACAATGCATTGACTCACATTAGCGCTCGTAGTGGTACTTAAGTGAAACAATGCATTGACTCACATTAGCGCTCGTAGTGGTGCGTAAATGAAACAATGCATTGACTCACATTAGCGCTCGTAGTGGTGCGTAAGTGAAACAGTGCATTGACTCACAATAGCGCTCGTAGTGGTACTTAAGTGAAACAATGCATTGACTCACATTAGCGCTCGTAGTGGTGCGTAAGTCAAACAATACATTGACTCACATTAGCGCTCGTAGTGGTGCTTAAGTGAAACAATGCATTGACTCACATTAGCGCTCGTAGTGGTGCGTAAGTGAAACAATACATTGACTCACATTAGCGCTCGTAGTGGTGGCTAAGTGAAACAATGCATTGACTCACATTAGCGCTCGTAGTGGTGCGTAAGTGAAACAATACATTGACTCACATTAGCGCTCGTAGTGGTGGCTAAGTGAAACAATGCATTGACTCACATTAGCGCTCGTAGTGGTGCGTAAATGAAACAATGCATTGACTCACATTAGCGCTCGTAGTGGTGCGTAAGTGAAACAGTGCATTGACTCACAATAGCGCTCGTAGTGGTACTTAAGTGAAACAATGCATTGACTCACATTAGCGCTCGTAGTGGTGCGTAAATGAAACAATGCATTGACTCACATTAGCGCTCGTAGTGGTGCGTAAGTGAAACAGTGCATTGACTCACAATAGCGCTCGTAGTGGTACTTAAGTGAAACAATGCATTGACTCACATTAGCGCTCGTAGTGGTGGCTAAGTGAAACAATGCATTGACTCACATTAGCGCTCGTAGTGGTGCGTAAGTGAAACAATACATTGACTCACATTAGCGCTCGTAGTGGTGGCTAAGTGAAACAATGCATTGACTCACATTAGCGCTCGTAGTGGTGCGTAAGTGAAACAATACATTGACTCACATTAGCGCTCGTAGTGGTGGCTAAGTGAAACAATGCATTGACTCACATTAGCGCTCGTAGTGGTGCGTAAATGAAACAATGCATTGACTCACATTAGCGCTCGTAGTGGTACTTAGGTGAAACAATACATTGACTCACATTAGCGCTCGTAGTGCTAGGAGAAACACAAACTGCTAATCTAATCGACAGGATAACGATGATTAAGAAACGGATTGTAATTTTAGGAATAAATAATCTATTTTCATACTTCATTCTTCGTAACTAGGATGTTTTCGATACTGAGTTGCTTGCCGGAAGGGATACTTTCACTAGACCTAGTGGATTTAGGATATTTCTAGCAGAGTGATTAAAAAAAATATATTCATGTAGGGATTTAGTGGTTATTTCAACTTCTTTTAGCGGCGTAGAAGCACTCCTTTTCATTTGCGAGAAAGGAAGTTTTGTGAAATTTCGTTTCGTGCTCGTCGGTTTTCCATGCAATTTTCTTACTACACAATTAACGTCGCATTAACACATCGAATTAAGGTACAGCCCCATTATTTACTTGGTGTGAAAATGGAAAACCACGGAAAATAATGTTGGCCTGCCGACGGTGGAATTCGAATTCACTATCTCTCGAATGCAAACTCATAGCTGCGCGACCCTAACCGCCATGCAGTTTTATTGGCCAGGCTGAACCAAACACAAGTGATAGGAGCGAAAGTAGATACACACTTCATCGATATTATAAACTTAATAGAGCGAGCAGGAAAAACAAGTTTACAGATCTCCTTCCCAAAGATAGAATTTATAACAAACGTTAAAGATTGTCCTGATAAAATAATCATAAATCAAAATCAAATCAAAAACTCAACTCCTTTAAATACTGTTTTTTTGCTAGTTGTTTTACGTCGCACCGACACAGATAGGTCTTATGGCGACGATGGGATAGGAAAGGGCTAGGAGTGGGAAGGAAGCGGCTGTGGCCTTAATTAAGGTACAGCCCCAGCATTTGCCTGGTGTGAAAATGGGAAACCACGGAAAACCATTTTCAGGGCTGCCGACAGTGGGGTTCGAACCCACTATCTCCCGAATACTGCCTATAAATAATTAGGTGAATAGATAAACACAAACAAGAACGAAAAACACAGTTTGGATATAAGAGCAAAGAAGATGAACGTAAGATTCCAGATCACTATAAATGTACCAGGTGTATGCATAAGTCTTTTCCCATTTCTCTAAGAGATGGCGCCAGCGTATGAATTTGACACATACGTCAGTTTGTTCGTCTGACATTAACCTACAAACACACAAGCTGAGTCCGCCAAACACTAGCGTCTTTGTTGTATCGTCCAGTGATCATATCGACGTTTATGCCTGAAAAAGAACATTTGCGGCACGCATTGCTTTTCTTATTTAAAATCAAAAGAACTAGGCTGTGGAAAGTCATCGTTTGCTGGCAGAAACATATGGTGAACAGGCTCCATCAGTTACAACATGTGAGACATGGTTTCGACGTGGTGATTTCAATGTGAAGGACAGTGCGCGCTCTGGTAGCGGTATTGTGTATTATGAACTCTTGAAGCCCGACGAAACCGTTAATGCACAACGCTATCACCAACAAATGATTAACTTAAATCGCGCATTGAACGAAAGACGACCGGAATGGGCCAGAAGACATGGCAAAGTGATTTTGTTATACAACAATGCGCCGTCTCACACAGCAAACCCAGTGAAAGACACCTTGAAATCGCTTGGATGGGACATCCTTCTGCAGCCGCCGTACTCTCCCGACCTCGCGCCATCTGACTATCACCTCTTCGCATCAATGGGGCACGCGCTCGCAGAGCAGCTCTTCAGCAATTTCGAGGAAGTTGGAAAATGGCTCGATGAATGGTTTGCCGCAAAAGATAAGCAGTTTTTCAGGCATGATATTCATAACTTACCTGAAAGATGGGCGAAGTGTGTAGAAACCGATGGCCAATATTTTGAAAAAAAAGAATTTCTCTTGAAAATTGCGTGTTTTCTTTGATACAAAAACCGGCAAAAAATTATGCATCCTTATGACAGACTGACAAAACAAATGTTTAATAAAATCATAAAACTTAAAGTGCAACCAGCTTGATTTAAAGAGACATTAAATTAGCTCCCGCCTCTGTGGTGTAGTGGTTAGTGTGATTAGCTGCCACACCCAGAGGCCCGGGTTCAATTCCAGGCTCTGCCACGAAGTTAAGGCGCTGGCTTTCTGAGCGCAAGTTGGCACGTTCAATCCTGGCTCATTCCGGGGGTATTTAAAGGTGCTCAAATACGTCAGCCCCGTGTCGGTAGACACAAAAAATATCGGCGCCTCGGCGTCGCTGAAACCGTAAAAGCAGTTAGCGGGATGTAAACTAGTTACATTTACTTTCCTTGAAATCTGCGCAGTGATAAGTCAGTTGATCTTTACCGGTTCAGTCCACAATGTAGTGATGTCCATTGTAAATGGAAGAAGCTTTCCCCTTGCTGGTTTTAATGAACTCCATAGCTGTAGAAAAATTATCACCAGTTCAACACGGAACACTAGTTGTCACGACGTATCAACTGTAGCAATGAAATCTAAACGCTTCTATCTATCTATCTATCTATCTATCTATCTATCTATCTATCTATCTATCTATCTATCTATCTATCTATCTATCTATCTATCTATCTATCTATCTATCTATCTATCTATCTATATCTAAGAGGGGAATTCCTCAAGGCAGTATTATTGGACCTTTATTTTTTCTCATATATAAAAATGATATGAGTAAAGAAGTGGAATCAGAGATAAGGCTGTTTGCAGATGATGTTATTCTGTACAGAGTAATAAATAAGTTACAATATTGTGAACGACTGCAGGGTGACCTCGATAATGTTGTGAGACAGACAGCAGTCAATGATATGATGATAAACGGGGTTAAAAGTTAGGTTGTGTGTTTCACAAATAGGAAAAGTCCTCTCAGTTTTAATTACTGCGTTGATGGGGTGGAAGTTCCCTTGGGAGATCCTTGTAAGTACCTATGTGTTAATATAAGGAAAGATCTTCGTTGGGGTGATAACATAAACATGATTGTTAATAAAGGGTACAGATCACTGCGCATGGTTATAAGGGTATTTAGGGGCTGTAGTAAGGATGTAAGGCAGAGGGCATATAAGTCTCTGGTAAGACCCCAACTAGAGTATGGTTCCAGTGTATGGGACCCTCGCCAGGATTACTTGATCCAAGAACTGGAGAAAATCCAAAGAATAGCAGCTCGATTTATTCTGGGTGATTTCCGACAAAAGAGTAGCGTTACAAAAATTTTGCAAAGTTTGGTCTGGGAAGACTTGGGAGAAAGGAGACGAGCTGCTCGACTAAGTGGTATGTTCCGAGCTGTCAGTGGAAAGATGGCTTGGAATGACATCAGTAGACGAATATGTTTGAGTGATGTCTTTAAAAGTAGAAAACATCGCAATATTAAGATAAAGCTGGAATTCAAGAGGACAAATTGGAGAAAATATTCGTTTATGAGTAGGGGAGTTAGGGATTGGAATAACTTACCAAGGGTGATGTTCAATAAATTTCCAATTTCTTTGCAATCATTTAAGAAAAGGCTAGGAAGACAACAGACAGGGAATCTGCCACCTGGGCGACTGCCCCAAATGCAGATCAGTAGTGGTTGATTATCTATCTATCTATCTATCTATCTATCTATCTATCTATCTATCTATCGCGTGAGTATTTCCCTCCCTTGCTCCTGCTTTTCAACACTCCTTGTGCCCCCGTGCAAGTGTCACAACTTCGTAAAATACCTACAACATAATGCCCGGTCTCTTGTGACCCCTACGAAGTGGCACTGAGTCAGAGTATATTAGCCATGAACATATCAAAGACAAGATAACGTCTTATGAATACGTGAAATAGGAGGGAGGAATAAAGCAGTGTATCATTAGTGCAGTGAAAGGTTTGATTATTATCCCTGCAGTAATACAAGGTCCTATTACTATTATATTCTGACAGAAATCCCCCGGTAATTACGTGTACACTTAAACCAGCAGGTAGAAAGAGGAATGATGAAATACATTAAGGAGATGATACGGCAGTTGAATTACAGATCATTAAAGAGGAGAAAGACAGAGCAGACACAATTACCAACCAGTATCTCTGTTCCCAGAAGGCATTCTGAATATGTAACATCTAACACCTAGCAATTTTACAATCGAGGTGTAAGATCGTCCGTGTTGACACAGTAGCAGAAATTACTGAGCGGATTGAGTATTGTATGCTCAGTTTTCATAGCGGGTGATTCATGCTCGCGGGTTCAAACCTCGCAGAGGGAGACGGATCTTTGAAGGGCGGAAAAAATACCCATTCCCCATTCCACGTCGTGCGATGTTGGTCGGCCTGTAAGGCAAGGCTTTTGCCCTCGTCAAATACTTTCCTCTATCAGGATAACAAACAGTTTTAAAGGAAATACTGTAACCAGAGGACCCGAGCTTCTACGCAGCTCGGTATAAGTAGGTCAGATAATTCGTCTTGATATGCCTTTCGTAGTTATATTGTTTTGCCTGCTCTTTTCTATGGTTTTATGAACATTTAATGAATTACGTTATGGTATACGCAGTTCGTGGTCATAATTCGTCCATTTTAACGTCTGGAAAACATCTACCCACATAGGTCTAGTCGCTTTTTTTCCTGCAGTTCTTGATGTAAAGGCAATGGTAATTCTAATAACAGTTCTTCTATATAGAACGATCGTCTTGTGAGCTAATAGGTTATCTCGAAGAAGCGTTTTCTACCAGGCAGAGAACTTCAAAAGGTGTTCCCAGATATTGTCTAAGGCTATGATGTCATGATGGGGTCTGTTTGTACGTAGACTTTTTTTCTCTCAGCAGCACATAACTTATTACGAACGCTCTGCGATCTGTTGAATATATTTGGAAACTGGTAAAGGTTAGAGAATCAAAGAGTATCTTCAGAGAATAGTATTCTTCCGCGATTAGACGAACTGTATACTCTCTGGCTTGACAGGTAGTAATCACATATGACTGCATGGAAATACATTGCTAAGGATGAAAATCACATATATCAGAATATTAATTAAAGTGTTAGTCGCTTAGCAACCTGCTAAGCACAGAATGTATTGCGGGTGAGGATAAGCCTTCGCCTGCAATTATTGGCGTGATCATTTAATGATTACTCAAAGTAGGCTGAACTTAGAGACCTATCAGTGTCTCATGATTCACCGGCAGGTAATTCCGGACGGAATAAAATAAGAATGAAGCAAATTGGTCTAGCAGAACGGACGGACGGATTTGCCAAAGCTGTCTCTTTTAATATAAAGATTGTGGAACACGTTTTCAAAAAAAGGAATAAACTGTTTTCTCAAGCAGTAATTGTTTAAAGACTGAAATTAGACATATAATCAAGATGTGAAATGACTTGATCTTTCATTTATGCATTACTTTTCTAGCTTTAGCATTGCTCTTTGAACTTCTACGGCTAGATTTGTCTTTTTTCTCATTAAAAAAAACATTGTATCATCACATTAGGGTACACGTCAACAAAAATATCGGCACATTCCTTACATACATGGTTCAATGAATTGACATTTAAGAGCTGGACAATTTTCCTCTTAACTTGAAGCCTACTAACAGAAAGAAAATCTAAAAATTGAGCCTCAAAAACATTCAAAATTTCCCTATAAGTAATACTTTCCATTACATTAGGATAAAGCAAATTTGCATCATCATTTTGTTTCAAAAAAATATGTACAGTTCTTAAGTCACCCACATTTTCTTCAGTGCTTGACAAACGCATTACGGCGTTCCAAATGGGGTAACTTGGAACACGAGGAGCCACACAAATATGCACATGCATTTTCCTGAATTAAATCAAAACCCACAGATGACACCTACAACAACACATCGGTATTGAAGGTTAACTGCTGCACTATACAATAAAATAAGCGTATCATATTTTAAGCCAGTTAAAATATGGGTCACGCAGGTCAGAAGTTTAGGAAGTACTATAAAAATCTTGTGTCACTTAAAGAATGTGTATGCAAACACAATATTTACTTACATTTTCTTGTCACGAGGGAAACGGAAGAAAGGCCGCGAAACACAGTACATATCTTTCCACTCATGTTGAGAGGAGATATAAAGGAATAACACACGCTACTGTTTACTTATGCCAACTTACTACGAACGCATAAATATCGCCAAAAACTTCAAAAACAAATATACGTGCTCTTATGACAGAATCATGAACTCCAGGTCACTCCGCTAGATAGAGCTCTAATCGCTGTCCCTCGACATGTCGCAGAGTGTCGCGTATTGTCTCTACTGTATTTGATATAACATATGCAACGTTATCTGACTCCCCACCTATTTCCCGCTAATATTCAGGCATGCTGCTTTACTCCGGACGCAGCAGTAATACCATCTGTCGGAGATGAGTGGCAGCAGAAGAGACAACTCACATCACAACAATGGTCAATGTAATGTTATTGCTGAACAGTTTTATGAATTTTTCGATATTGTAGGCATTTAGGTTTCTTCCGACTCTGGGATATTAGGGCTTCTAACGTAAAGGCAGTCCTTCCTTATTTCATAACTTTCTCGTGTCTTATTCTTCCAGCGACCGTTTCTTTAGGGTTTTTCTCATTTGTGATATTTTTTTCAATTTTTCTTGTCGGTACGGATCGATGACCACGGAGTTTTACATCTTAAGACAATCTTGACAAAAACCATCCATCACCCGTTAACATGATTGAATAATATTTCTGTTGTATGTCCGTCGCTCCCTTCTCGATCCGCCAGCCAGCTACACGCGTGCCAGTGTGTTATTCTTCGAGCCTCGACGCGCAGCTCTCAGTGCGCGTGCCTGGAACGTCGTGTGTGCTATAAAAAGGAGCTCCTAGTCTGTCCAGACGCCCACTGACCCCGGTGTCCAGCTCCAGAATACACCCTACGTCGAGCACGGAGGCTACTCCTCTTGAAAATGTGCTTCGGCCAGGTGGACTGAATTTCTGGCAGTAAGAGGTCTCACCTCGGGTCACCGCTCCTCTTGCCTATTCCGCTATCCATGCCCAGTCTTACCATTATATGCCACTATCATTCCCTAGCTAATGCAAGCTCCCATTATCAACTTAGTTTTGCTAAGTAGGAACTCTTCAGTCATTGTTAATGAACTCAGACACTTCAACAAGGAAGGACTCTCTGAGATATTTACGTCAGTGCTTCTGATAGTTTTCGACTATCAAGAACTTTTCATGTCACAAGGACTATCTTTCCGAAATAGTAGTGAACGTGAATACTCCAACGTGTATATAGTGTACAAAGACAGACTCTCTTTCCAAATTCATAGTTCAATTTGCTTCGAGATAACTTTCAGTTTTGTTAGTATAAATATTGTAATTTTACATGTGAAGTAAATAAAGAAGTTGTGTTTTTGTAAACCCAACCTTGTTTACAACAATTTCTATGTCAGCAATGCTTGGCGTTGACATGGACTAAGAAAAAAAGTCTAAATTCACCAAATCTATTATCATAGTTAGTGCAATAAAACTGTATAGGACATCAATGATCGGAAATTGTATTCTCTGTAACCAGGCTGGCCACAATGAGACCCGCGCGCCACATACGGCTCTTGACACCGAGCTTAGAGTAAAATGAATTGTCAGTAGCAGCACTGCCTTCGTGATGTACAGGCCGTACTGTAGCTCCGATGATGTCACACCAAGAGGCAAACTGTTTCCTCTGTACGACCCGTGTAATGGAGGGACATGATACGTCTGTACCTTTTGTAATTATGAAATATTTACAAATGTTGTATTAATATTACAGGTGAGATCACTAAAACCTGTAATCGCATCATAACTTGTAAGGCCAGTCTATGTCATTTTAGGAGAAGTAGGTTTGGAGTGCGATCTACGCGCTCAAAGCTTGAGTGTTTTACTCGTCAATGTACCCAACAAATAATTATTGTGCATTAATACAAATAAATATGGAGACAACAAACGCACAATACTAAACTTTACTTCCATACCTTTAGATGGCCATAAATACAGTAGCTTTCTTGAGTTTTCTTTCTTGACACTTCCGGCACTATCCTTCGAAGACTTTCTTGAGACTCTTTCTTCCATACAAATATGTGTATCATCTTTGTTTAGAAATAGCCCATGTTTTTCCGGATATTAATGCACTGTTCAGGAAGATCTATTAGTTTCTTCCCACGGAACTACCGAGAAATGGTTTTTGCTCTCATTAATTTTTGGGAGAAAAGGCAGCGCGTACTCAAAATTACTAACCTAAGAAATAACCATATGTAGGTTCAATTGGTTACTGTCCACTTTTATGCTTGTTCTGTATCAATAATAAAGCGCTCTGCTGTAAATCTGTGTAACAAGAAAGTCAAAAGCAGAACTCATCATCAGCTTTGGAGAAAGAGTGAAGCATAACACCTGTGTTCTTCGTAAAAGGTATTTTTTCGGCTGGAATTTTCGTTTTCCATAAAGGTAACCTTCTCTCATACGAAGAAAATGAAAATATTAATGTATATTTACTTGTATAGTTGTATTTTCGCCGTGGTACGCACAAGTTCTTAGCATTGTGGCAAATGCGAACTTTCACACACTGTATTTAAATTAGTAGCACATTATATTTCCACAAAAACGTGTTATACGATAACAATTAAATGAATAAATTCCACGAGAAATATTACGTCTCTTGAATATTTACATAACTCACCACGTGAAGATACCGTGCCTATCCTAAACTATGAGGTCTCATTATCTTAATAACAGCTGTTTACGTAAATCCTGATGTGATAAATTTAAAGAATAAACATGCAGTAGGCCTACACTTAAATATAAATTTTTGTCTCTCAACGGTCACAATTATCCAAAGAATGCCCCCAATCCTTATGGATTACATTCACAAGCACAATTTGTAACTTTCGCTTAGCTCGCCTTAATTGATCACCTGATAGGCTTGGCGCGCTTTCTACAGTACGGCCTGTATATTACGAAGGCAGCGGTAGGAGCGATGTGCGACTTAACGTTATTAACGCTAAAAAAAAGAGTTTGCTAAGAGACTTATCTCAATCTTTGGGACTACTAAATGTGTGTGAATCACTGTACTCAACGCTTAACTTCCTTAAATCTAAATACAGATCTGAATTAACTGATGAACATTTAAGTGAACTTGTACGAACTGCGATGTAATTATCAGCCAGATTTAAAAAAATGAACAGTAAAAATGAACACTTGAAAAATCACTTCTCAAAAGTAAAATCTCATTCCTTGATGTGTACCTGAACTATAATGATCTGTGCAGAGTAGAAAATAAAACGTTCCTTCATTTCTAATAAAATGAAAAACGTGTCTTCAGTTTATAAACCATTTTCTAAACATGCTCCCAATTTTGTCTCCTAAATTTGCGGTTCCCAAAATTAAGGTTGGTATCCACCCCTTCTCTATAACTTCCGTTATGTAGTATTTTTCGCTACGACCATCAGTGACATAGGTATTTGAAAATTACATTTCAGACCTTCACCTCAACTAACATTTCATCCAACGTGAATAAAATAATTTGTATCATAGACTGTAGTGCCTTATTCCACAACTTTAAATACCTATTTTTATTAGAATCTTGTTCATCTATTTTCTTGTGGTTCGGTGTTGAAATGGACTTAACAAGAAACACCGGAATTCATGAATATTTTATCATAGCCGGTACGATAAAAAGGTATAAGACATACATGATCGAATATGTAATTCTATATAAATTTTGTTTTGTAGAATTTATCGATAGGATCACTAATAACATAGATATTTGAGAATGAAATGTTAAGCGTGAATAAAATGATTTATAGGCTAGATTATATTGCCTCATTCCCCGAATTAACATATCGATTTTTATTAAATTCTCTGCAGTCATTTTCTCGTGATGTGCGTACATACATACAGACAGACAGCGATGACGGAAAATTAATTTTCTTGTTACTGTGGACGATACAGAAATATCATACTTTTAAATTCTGAGAAATGTTCAGGAAGAGGAGCTCTTTATTTTACATATATAGATAGATTTCCAACGACAGTAACTAAATCCAAATGCGTTTAACAAACAAGTTTGAAATTATTATAAATGAAAGTATTGAGAAAATAACACAAGTTCATATTTTGTTCCAAACGTGCTCAGCAGTTATCTCCGTAAGTGGCGGTATTTCTTCGTGAATCACCTAGTATACAAGGGTGTTGGTAGTGTAGCATTGCTGTGGCGAAGTCTTCTGCAGGCTATTTATATATACGCCAGCGTAGTTTCATCATAACGTGGCCGCGGGGTATGGCCAGGCCAGCTCCACAGTTGTTAAGTCATATAATGGAAATGAATGGTCGCGGTGCGGCTGTCTGAAAGTGTATATGTGTGTGTGAGAGGAATAGACGCTGGTTCGTTCACTCGTATACGAACGAAGATAAATGAAGAAACACTGAAACCTCACCAGAAAATAAACTTCCGATTAAACATAATATGTACATCTTTACTGAAGACCTCCCCGCAATAAGCATGTCATCAGTTATCATCAATATCTAAAGACAATGCCTTGTCTATGCAACCATTCTTTTCTGTCCTCAGCCCCTCATTTCATTTCATATTAAGAACCATAATGGAGACTCTGTGCCAAGTCCTGAAGGAATTTTTTTTCCTAGGTCGTCCTCGGTCTTTCTTCTCCGTGATTTTTCCTTCCAGCATATTGGTAAGAAAGGTATCATGTCGCAAGATGTGGCCAGTGAATTTAACTCTTCTTCTTTGTATTGTTAGCATCGGTTCTCACTTCCCTTGATTTTCTTGCAGAACGCTTTTGTTTGCACTCTTTTCAATCCACTTAATCCTTAGCATTCGTCAACAGACCCACATCTCAAACGCTTCCAGTCGTTTCCAAACCTGGTCTCTGATTGTCACAGCCTTAAAATAGCACATAATACAAAAGAAATCACAAATTTCTTCCTAATTCCAAAATCTAAATTTGCGCTGCTTAAACGATTTCTCTTATTACTAAACGCCTGTTTGGCAAGTGCTATTTGCTTTTTGATCTTTTTGCTTCCTAGATAAGGGAAACTCGTGACATTTTCTTGTCAGTAAACTTGATGTTGGTGTGAATTCATTCAGGATGTTTACTCTTAACTAATATCTTGGTCTTCTTGATATTAATGTTCAAGGATGTAACCAACAAACTTTTGAAAAGTGGGATTTCAGTGGAAATAGTGTGTATCATCACACCTATATGCTGTGGTGTTGTCTTATGTCTTACATTTGAACTTCAAGTTGTTTTACAGCCAGCAGAACTTTGTCCTCCGCGGTGTAAGGATGAAACATCAGTCAGGATGGTGAAAAGTGCTTGTACTGATTCATCACCAGGTGTAACAGATCATTTAAGTAAATGCCATACACGACATCAAATTTTTCATTTCAAATATTTTCTTAACATTTCTTCTGTTATTGTTGTTATTTTTATTATTGCACTAACATTATTTGCTATAATTTGTGTTACATGATTTCTCTTCTGTTATATACAAACATAAGACATAGGCGCTACTTGTTGATTACTTTCATTTGTATCACTTTCAATTGAGTCATCGAGTTGCAAAACCCGTTATCTGCAGACAAACAAATTTTTCAGGAAGCGAAAAAAACTGTCATTTGTTATGCAACAAAGATAGGAGGTTGACATTTTGTAATTAAACAGTAAGCATTCATCTTCGTCATACCGCAAAATATCCACAAAATTTAACTTATAGAACCCATTTTTTTGCAAAAAAACATTTGGACATAACGAGTTTTGCAGCAGTTTTGTGGAGATAAAAGATATGTGCAGCAGTATATGGAATAGAGTGTGCAGATTTATGGTGAAAGTGTTTCAGTAGCTACGTTTGAAAGATACAAACATAAGACATAGGCGCTACTTGTTGATTACTTTCATTTGTATCACTTTCAATTGAGTCGTCGAGTTGCAAAACCCGTTATCTGCAGACAAACAAATTTTTCAGGAAGCGCAAAAAACTGTCATTTGTTATGCAACAACGATAGGAGGTTGAAATTTTGTAATTAAACAGTAAGCGTTCATCTTCGTCATACCGCAAAATATCCACAAAATTTAACTTATAGAACCCATTTTTTTTGCAAAAAACGTTTGGACATAACGAGTTTTGCAGCAGTTTTGTGGAGATAAAAGATATGTGCAGCAGTATATGGAATAGAGTGTGTAGATTTATGGTGAAAGTGTTTCAGTAGCTACGTTTGAAAGTATAACACTACGAAAATAGCATGAATGGAAATAATTTAGGGTAGGATATAATATTTTGATATCTAATCCCCGCTCTTTGATTTAATGATTACATCAAGAAATCATCACTCATTCAAAACGTTTTATAAGTTTATTAACATCCTGTACAGTTACATTAACAATCCGTTCTTGTCCTCAACAAAATCTCTCACATCAATGTAAAAGTCTGGCATTTTGATGAGCTGCATACAATGGCGGTGATAACTCATTTTGAGAAAAATATGGACATAACGAGTTTTGCAACTGGACGACACAATTAATCCATTATTTCTTAAACCTGAAGTTATAACAATAAAATATTGTTTTTAACAGTTGAACTCATTTGTACGTACCCAATTGGTTCAAGTAGTAAATACCATGAAATCAGGACCGAATTTAACTACTGCAAAGCCTCTTGGCCCAAATAATTTTTGAGGGTATTGAATTGCACAGAGAAATCATTTGGTGACTTAAAAAACTTTTACACCACACTGTGAAGATTCATTTTGCCTAACATGAAGATGATGTTTTTGTCTGGTGTTGTAACTGTGGTTGGAACTGTTTAAGCTAACGCGGGAAAGTTGCCTATGGCCTTTCGGCTTTCCCAACTGCAACGTTAACAAAGGCATAAAAAAGCCTGTAGATTTTGAAGGCAGTGCACAGAAGTCTGAACTGATTGTCCACACAAAAAGTGTTCACCTGTTAGTGGGTGCGAACGTATGGAGGTAACAACTGGCAATTCATTTCCACTTCTCTTTAATGAAATAAACAGTGATTTTAGCAGGACACTAAACTGGAAGTAGAGTCCGATTATTGTGTATACAACGCTTAACGCCCGGTGCTGTGTCACTAGCCACGCCCGGCGCACCTCTATTGTTTATCGCGGGCAAGCGATGTCCAAAGCCCCCTGGGAGAGGATAGTGAAGCGGTACACGCAACACCCAGGAATTGCTACCAGCATTATGTACTGCAGTTCTGTGTGTACACACTCAACTGCACACAAACTGGCTGTCACAAAAGATTACTTTCTTTCAAAATCCTCTTGTTTGAGTCATCAGTCCATGGTTTGATGCAACCCTCCATGCCACCCTATCCTGTGCTAACGATTTCATTTCTACGTAACTACTATATCCTACATCTGCTGTCATATTCATACCGTTTTTACCACCTACACTTCCCTCAAAAATCAACTAAATAAGTTCTGGGTGTCCTAAATTTCATGACATTGTGCCGACAAATAGTAAACTGTATAATATTTTCGTATGGCAGAAAGTTCACTATGTACCGTGTGTCGCAGAGGAGAAAACACTCTTCTCCACCCTCTGCATGATTGTACCAGTGTTACGCAAGCTTGGCGATATGTGACGTACATCATCAAACGGGCTGCTCGATCCCGACATTTTCAAGTACCACCTTTGGTACAACTTCAACTCATTCTACATCTGCGTTAGTGTTAGTGATTGCATTGTACGTGCATACAGTGTTAAAAACCCATGGAAATCGGAACTATCGATACCATACTTTGTGTCCAGATATCCAAGATAGTATTGGTCAAGTTATATCGTCACCTAAATCTAAATATGTTGGGGAATATACTCCGTTATTGCACTAAAAAATGGATGACTTCTGTACTGATAAGGAACATATTTTGTTATTTTAATCTGTCTTTTTTTAATTCTATGAAATTTATGTTAACGTTCTGGCTCGGTCTTGCCAAAAAGAGTGTTGCTCTTTTTATATATTTTATTTTTATTACTTTTATGTATTTTATTTTCATTACTTTCATCATAACTGTTAAATTGTAATGTTTCCTAACAAAATTTCAACAGTGCCAAGTTATCAAGGCAAAAGAGAACTTTTATATTTTTCAATACGTATATTTTTACCAAGACATTGTTTGCTAATTTTGTAATATCATATATATTATTATTGGTGTTGTATATGTGTACCAACGGGACCATTTTACCCAAGAAGAGGTCGTTACTAGTAATCAATTATTGTCATAGAAATGTTATTTTTTTTTTTTTTTTGTTATTTGCTTTACGTCGCACCGACACAGATAGGTCTTATGGCGACGATGGGGCAGGAAGGGGCTAGGAGTGGGAAGGAAGCGGCCGTGGCCTTAATTAAGGTACAGCCCCAGCATTTCCTTGGGGTGAAAATGAGAAACCACGGAAAACCATCTTCAGGACTGACGACAGTGGGTTCGAACCCACGATCTCCCGAATACTGGATACTGGCCGCACTTAAGCGACTGCAGCTAACGAGCTCGGTTCATAGAAATGTAAAAATGTTCAAGAACCAACAAGATAGTACGAGTGGATATGGAACAGGATACATGTACTATGTAAAACTACCACTGTAAAACTTGCAAACAGGTATTCTTATCAATAAAACGTTGTTTAAAAAAGATGAGTTCTATTATTCTATCTATTCTTCTCCTCAAATTTAGCCAAATCAATCTCCTCTCACCAATTCGATTCATTGTCTCTTCATTCGTGATTCGATCTACCCATCTTACCTTCAGCATTCTTCTGTAACACCACATTCTTTCTTTTTGAGCTACTTATCGTCCATATTTCACTTCCATACAATGCCACGGTACAGAAAAAATCTTCAAAAAATCTTTCTAATTCCTATATCACTGTTCGAAGTGAGCTTTTTTTCTTAAGAAATGTCTTCATTGCTTGTACTAATCTGCATTTTATGTCCTCCGTACTTCTGCTATCGTTAATTATTTTACTACCCAAGTAACAATATTTATCTACTTCCTTTAAGACTTTATTTCCTGATCTAATATTTCCTGCATCACGTGACTTCGTTCGACGCTCTATTACTTGAATTCTGTGTCCAAACCATTCGCCAGCACCGTGGTGTAGGGGTAGCGTGCCTTCCTCTTACCCGGATTCGATTTTCGGCAAGGTCAGGAATTTTCACCTGGATCTGAGGACTGGTACGAGTTCCACTCAGCCTACGTGATTACAATTGAGGAGCTATCTGACAGTCAAATGGCGGCCACGGTCTAGAAAACCAAGAATAACGGCAGAGAGGATCCGCCGTGCTGACCACACGACACCTCATAATCTGCAGACCTTCGGGCTGAGGAGCGGTCGCTTGGTAGGCCATGGCCTTTCAGGGCTGTTGCTCCATAGGGTTTGGTCTTTGGTCCATACCATTCAGCATTTTCTCCAGATCTTCTGTAGACTCAGATAAAATATCAAAATCATCGACAAATCTCAAAAATTTTATTTCCTCACCCTGGACTGTGATTCCTTTTCCAAATTCCTCTTTAATTTTCTATACCGGCTGATCTATATAGACATTGTGAAGAAGGGAGGACAAATCGGGCCTTGCCTCACTCCTTTCAGGATTGTTGCAACTTTCTTTTTCAATAAACCGAATAAGTTGGCCGTGCGGTTAGGGACGGGCAGCTGTGAGCTTGCATTCTGAAGATAGTGGATTCCGACTCCACTGTCGACAGCCCTAAAGATGGTTTTCCCTAGATTCCTATTTTCATACCAGCCAAATGCTGGGGATATACCTTAATTAAGGCCAAGTCCGCTTCCTTCCCATTCCTAGGCCTTTCCTATCCCATCGTCGCCATAAGACTTATCTACAACGGTGTAACGTAAAGCCAACTGTAATTTTTAAATAATAATAATAATAATAATAATAATAATAATAATAATAATAATAATAATAATAATAAAAACAACAACAATAATAATAATAATAATAATAATAATAATAATAATAATAATAACAGAATGTTGCGAAATGCAAAGCAATGGAATCGAGGAAAAATAAACTTGAACTGGCCTTCCAACTAGTAAAAGATACATACAAAAAGAACTCTCTCTATACCGGGGGAGTTGGCCGTGCGGTTATAGGCACGCGGCAGTGAGCTTGCATCCGGGAGATAGTGAATTCGAACCCCACTGTCGGCAGCCCTGAAGATGGTTTTCCGTGGTTTCCCATTTTTACATCAGGTAAATGCTGGGGCTGTACCTTAATTAAGGCCTCGGCCACATCCTTCCCATTCCTAGGTCTTTCCTATCCCATCGTCGCCATAAGACCTGTATCGGTGCTACGTAAAGCAAATAGAAAAAAAAAAAAGATGAAAGTCAAAGGCCAGATGGAGAAACTAGACCTAAATTAAAGGAAGATTTTAAGAAAGATCATAGGACAAAATTTCAGGATAATAAGATAATTTGCATAAAGAATGAAACTCTCTACAAGCGAATTGGAAAGCTCTCAGATACAATGCGAAAATGAAGGATAAATATTTACGGTCATCTTCTCAGAATGAACTGTAACAGATTAAACAAACAAATTTTTGACCTCTTGCTTAACCGCAATACAAAACTCAACTGGTTTAAAGAAACTGAAAAAGACCATGTAGAATTAACAATTACAGAAAAATCACTATTCGGTCGAACAGCTAAAGTGATAAATAAAGACGTAAATAGCCTATAAGGTTCCAAGAGAAATAAATGTCCGCCTCTGTGGTATAGTGGTTAGTGTGATTAGCTGCCACCCCCGGAGGCCCGAGTTCGATTCCCGGCTCTGCTACGAAATTTGAAAAGTGGTACGAGGGCTAAAACGGGGTCCACTCAGCCTCGGGAGGTCAACTGAGTAGAGGTGGGTTCGATTTGCACCTCAACCATCCTGGGAGTGGTTTTCCGTGGTTTCCCACTTCTCCTCCAGGCAAATGCCGAGATGGTACCCAACTTCAGGCCACGGCAGCTTCCTTCCCTCTTCCTTGTCTATGCCTTCCAATCTTCCCATCCCCCGCAAGGCCCCTGTTCAGCATAGCAGGTGAGGCCGCTTGGGCGAGGTACTGATCATCCACCGATCCAAAGTCTGAAGCTCCAGGACACTGCCCTTGAGGCGGTAGAGGTGGCATCCCTCGCTGAGTCCGAGGGAGAAACTGACCCTGAAGATAAAGAATAAGAAGAAGAGAAATCAAGCTACATTAAAAGACAAACCTATTATCTCGGTAGACGAGAGGAAACGAAGATCAAAAAGAATGAAGAAATACTGGGCACTAAGAAAAGAACAACACACAGAGAAATGCCAGATTCAACGAACCCCAAAGAGGATGAAACGGAAGAAGAAGAAGAATACGAACTTTATAACTAAAAGATAATGACTTGATATGGTACCGACATAATATATTACAACTATGATCTAATGAACCTGTACTAATGTCTTTACCCACAAGCCTTCTTATAGTCATCCTTTGTCAATTTCCGAGGCCAGACAATATATACACTCCAAATGGGGAGGATGCCGCTTACCAACCAACCCTCCAGACTTCCTATGAGCCGTGACGCAGGGGTAACCACACAATAAATAGTGGAGTATTTAACCCCTGCGACGTGAGGTCGCGCTTCACAATAGTGCGCTTCGCAGGGGGCTTTGCCTTGTGTTAGTTACACCAGTGGGCCATGACGGGAAGGCTCATTGTAGTACAGAACAGTCTAATAGCCGGAGCTAATGGTCCTAATAGTAGCTGTTAAATGAAGGGTGCGGTTTCAATTAGGCAGAGTTCAAAGGAACATGTTTTGGAGGGGGCCTGTTTAAATTGTCATTCAGGGTGAAAGCATTCTCAATGTTTTTTTAATACTTTGTTTCAATTATCATAAATAGTTTTCCTTGAAAGTGTTTCCATCATGCATAATGTTACCTCATGGTAATGCTTGGTGGGACAGATTACTCTGTCCGTGGTTAGAACTACGGTTGTTAGCCGTAGAGCAAGTTCTTCCGCCCTCTCAGCCGTTGGGAAATATCCTCTTCCGCCATCGAGACCGTTGACTGCAGTCCTGTATGCTAGTGAATGCCTCCAAATGACAGGGAAAGCGGGACTGAGAGAAGCTGAGAAATTCGAAAGAAAGATCCTTCGCAAAATAATGGGTCCAAAGATTGTGGATGGACAGTATAGGTTGCGAGGGAGGGAAGAACTTAACCGAGACAATGAAAGGCTAACTGAGTCCATGAGAAAACGGAGATTTCAATTCTATGGGCAATTATTTAGAATGGATGAGAAGAGACTAACGAAAAGGATTTTCACAATACTAGACAGCAGACCTAAAGTGTCGGACAAATGGTTCAGGGAGGTGAGAAAGGATCTCAAACTGGTGGGAGTAAATTCAGAAGACATCTCAAACCGAACAAAGTTTAGGTCAGTGATCGACAAATTTCAGGGATTCCATGACGTGCCAAAATGCACTTTCTTAACATGGATTTGTTTTGAGGGCGGTGGTCTATCTGGAATTACAGTCATCAATTTTTTGTGGACAGTAAAATCTGGGTTAAGACAGGGTGGTGTTTTGTCTCCTGTTCTTTTTATCACTGTCATGAACGAGATTCGCCTACGGGCGTCAAATCGAAAGACCTGCACATGGCGAGCCGAACTTATCCTCGGACACTCCGGCACTAAAAGCCATACGCCATTTCATTTCATATGAACGAGATTCAGAGAAAAGTACACCTAACCATTGAAGGTAAGAAAATGAAAGTTATCTTGTTCGCTGACTATATATGCTTGTGGGGAGACACTAAAGAAGACCTTCAAGAACAAATAAACTCCTGGACAAAAGCTGCTAAAGAATATGGACTCATCTTCAGCCAATATAAAAAGTGAGGTTATGGTCATGAAAAGACACGGACAACCAGTGTGACACGTTGAAATTGAGGGGAAACAGCTACAGATGAATCATCAATTCAAATATCTTGGAAGTGCTATCTCTGATGCTGGTTCTATATACAAGGACATTTCCTACAGACTTCAGACAGGTAGCAACTTCTACAAAATAGTTAAAGACATAATAAAGAACAATAAAATACCAACAAAATGTAAGAGAGTCATATATGAATCCTATTACGTACCAATCCTGACCTATGGTTGCGCAATATGGACTATGAGAAGTAAAGGTGTCAGTAGAATCCATGCAGCAGTAATGAGATTTGTCCGTAGCATGATCGGTAAGACACGGAGGGACAGAGTCCATCATGAGGAAATCCGCAAGCAGGCTCAAGTTGTAAGACTGCAGGACAGAATAACATCGTAGCGACAGAGATTGTATGGACATATGCGACGCATGGAAGATAACAGATTACCGAAACAAATGTATGATCTAAAAACTTGAAGACAAAAGACCAAGAGGGAGACCAAGGCTCAGGTACAAGGACATGGTAAAGACTGACATTGAACAGCGAGGACATACTTTGGAAAGCATTGAAGAAGGAGAGAAGTTCAGAGACCGGAACTGGTGGAGAAGCCTCGTTCGCCGACCTATCGTTTAAGATGGAACGACGTGGGATATGTATGTAGTGAACCAACTCCCTGATAACCAGGCAACTACTGTTGGTCATCTATCTGTACTAAGTCTTCATCATCGTCTTCCTCGCGTTATTACCGTGTGCCAGAACACTGCCTTCTATATACAGTAGGTACACATGACGCTGTGTTCTAAAAGAGTTTCCACTGTCTTTGACTGGCGTTCTGTCTAGGTCATAGCAAAGCCCCTTATGGCCATAAATGTGTGTACTAAATCAGCGACCATTTTGTTGGACGTAGATCTTATCATGTGACTTGGAATGGGAATGTTGTGTGCTGGATCAGCTGCCATATTGTTGGACATAGATCTTGAGGACTACAAATTTCTTTCGATTTATCGGAACTCTTTGCGGAGTGGAGGGGAGTGAAAGCGAGACCGACACCAATCCTCAGACCTTAAAATGCTACTCTCGATTGTTCAAAGATGGCGAATCGAGTAGCCGGATTTGTTGGAAACCTGGGTTTGTTTTAGTTTGTTGTTATCGTATCTAGTCCGTGTAATTTGATGAAAGTTGACTATAAATGTTAGTTTCTTTGTAGAATATAAGTGTGCGAGTGTGCTTACATGAGTCAGTGGACACATACGATTTGTAATTATACGCAGTAATGAGAGAATATGCTTGTTTTAATCGGTTTTTTTTTTACATATTAAAGAACATGAGTGCAGTAGGTGGACCAGGTTTTAGTCTAACTATGGCAATGCCTCTCATACAGCTATTCTTAAGTTTCCTACGGTATAGAATATTAAGATAGCAATGAATTAGGAGTATACATTGTGATTATTTTGAAGTCCATGACAAAACTGTAGCGTGCATACCGGTACATCATTTTTAGAATAAGTCTGAGGTTAGGGAAGCCATTTCTCTACTTCCAAACTATTCGCGTCCCTCGAAAAATATTAATTTAGATAGAATGTAATTGATATTGTGTTATTCCGTCAATGTCTATGTGCTTCAAAGTGTCGAGTGATTTAGATGCAAATTTATTTTACAATAATCTGTGCTTTGCCTGCGGAAATGTTTGGCTGAATCTTGGAGTATAACAAAACTTATAAGTGTGACAGTTGGACAGCAATCTGTATACTGTTACACAGAAGAAATAGTGACTTAAAGGGATTAGCTGGGTTTGTAACGTAGGGTTTTACACTACCAACACCTTCCGATTCATGCTGTGGTTATCTGTTATCAAACAGACTGCGCCGAACTGAAGCTCGTGCATGTGGTTAAATAACAATCTTTATTCAATAGAGTTTTTGCATGGTCTTTAAAGGGTAAAAACTTATTATATCTTTAGTGTCTGAACGTTTCATTACAAAGGTTACTATCATTGTGTGAAGTGTTGTTATGCCATATGCCAACATTATGTTAACATTACCAGGGCCGTTCATTGGGTTAACATAATCATTTCGGGTGTACTTGGGCTGGGTGGTTCAGACGGTTAAGGCGCTGGCCTTCTGACGCCAAGTTGGCAGATTCGATCCTGGCTCAGCCTGGTGGTATTTGAAGGTGCTCAAATACGTCATCCTCGTGTCGGTAGATTTACTGGCATGTAAAAGAACTACTGCAGGACTAAGTTTCGGCACTTCGACGTTTCCGAAAACCGTAACAAATGTAGTTAATGGGACGTGAAGCCATTAACATCATTTCGGGTGTACTTCCCTCTAATTGGGTGCTGAATGTTCTTCAAGTTCTCATTAGAGCCGACAAATTGAGAAATCTTGCAGCTTAATTTATTTTGAAGCATTCAAAATGATGTTATAAATATAATCTTAAAACAGGTTCATCATGTATTTTCATCTATGCAGCGAAGTGAAATGTAAGAGAAAACGTTATTTGACTAAATGAAATTTCTAAATAATCAGCTTGTTATTCTCTTTTCTGGTAGAATATATGTTATTCTAGTTGATTGTATGTGATGCGTACTTGTTGTCGAAGCGTTTTCATGCGTGAAAGGTGATTTTCCCTGTGATATTACATTTATCATGTTAAATTAGCGCTATTGTACGTGATATTTTCGCGTTAGACATTCACATCAATCCGGCTACTTCGGCTGCCATGTTTTTTAAGGGGAAGTGAAAGGATGCTTTATTTGTACCACATCTATGTCGTAAGAGGCTACCAAGAAGGGAACAACCAAAGAATCTCGCTCTCTCGTATTCTAAGCCCAAAAATATATCTAAGTACTATTCTATGCCTTTCCGTGCAACGGAGACATATATATATCATTTATCGAATGTAGACAGTGCTGGTAATATTTTTTAATACTGAAAACATTGCTTGGCAGACAAAGTAGGGGTTCCGACCAGCGTTGCCAATCGTACGATCCAACCCGCGGATCGTACGCCTATTTTAGGATCCCATGGCGTATCGTATGTTTTGTTTTGTTTTCCCTTTAAAATGCGTAGATTTTTGTTCTTTATTTTATTCGTGCAAGTTACGTTCTATCATAGATAAGAAGTTGGAAAGATAATGTGAATTTGAATTTATTGATAATTTACATGCCACTGAGGCTGAAAAGCCCCTTCGTATAATACAATACAGGTTTATGAACACACTAACTCCAGTTTATAATATTAAAATATTAAATTCAACATTAAACTTAAAAATTAAAATACAGATACCAAATCCAATAAAATTAAAACATAAATTATATAGGAAGTAAGAAAGTATATCATTAAACTTATTATTTTTGACTAAAGGAATCTAAGGAATATAAAGCTAAAATAGAAACAATTTTCTTAGAAATATACATATTTCTCATTGTTAGACACAAGAATCTCTGATCTCAGCCCCTTGCGTACCCCTCCAGGAAGATAGATAAGGACTGCTTTAGTTGGGTACAGTCAGTGTCATTTACGAAACGGTGAAGATTAAAGACGTTAAAGATACGGGACGCAGTGCAAACAAAGGATTTGTTAAATTTAGTGGTACGATGAAGGGGAATTTGACGAGTAGTTTTTGTGAACTTTTTCGAATAATGAGATTTCCAAAGGGAATTGACCAAGAATGGGCACTTTCCTTTCTGAGTTACTTCACGGTCTCGCGCCTGTATTGTAATCAGTGGATCATAGCATTCGCCTTCAGGAGATTGACGATGACTGGAGGAAATTAACTTTTGTCAACATCAATGATGATATTAAAACCTGTTCTGTAGTAGATTAATTTTGGGCTAAGTTACAGGAGGTGAAAAACATGTTTGGTGAATGCGAGTTTCTCGCACTTCCAGAATTCACCCTCTGTTTTGTGACTCAAAAGCAGATTGTGAAAAAAAAATCAGCAAAATTAATCCCATTAAAGCCAAAATCAGGAATAGGCTAATTACTTTAATGGTGAATGGATGCTTGCTGGGTAGTCAGTGTGTTCGAGTCAGTGGTACATGTAAAGATATCAAACCGTCGGATAACATGTTCAGAAGGATGGCTAAAGCAGAGTTGTAGGCCTATAATCAACCAGCAAGCCCACGTACTGGTACTTCATAACCTTCTGCTGTGAATGTGCCTAGAGGTTCCATAGAAGAAGAAGAAGAAGAAGAAGAAGAAGAAGAAGAAGAAGAAGAAGAAGAAGAAGAAGAAGAAGAAGAAGGTGATGATGATGATGATGATGATGATGATGATGATGATGATGATGATGATGATGATGATGATGATGATGATGATGATGATGATTGCAACTATGAGGCAAAGCACTTCAGTGAATTTATATCTCATATTGACTACATCTTTACAAATTACCCAATTCTTGAGTAATCTAAATACAAATTATTTTCGTACTGATACTGTAGCCTAATATATTAGCACAATGACTTATATTTATTTTCCATCTTAACCTGATACTGTAGCCTAATATATTAGCACAATGACTTATATTTATTTTCCATCTTAACCTGATACTGTAGCCTAATATATTAGCACAATGACTTATATTTATTTTCCATCTTAACCTGATACTGTAGCCTAATATATTAGCACAATGATTTATATTTATTTTCCATCTTAACCTGTTTAACTGTGGAGTAGCGACCGTGAGACACCTAGCTATCGTGTTACAGGTAATCCGCGGAACGTACATTTGCGGCCCGAATCATATCATATCATTAAGCATGAATGGAACCAGTCAACTTCCTGAAAAACTTTTTTTTTTTTTTGCTATTTGCTTTACGTCGCACCGACACAGATATATCTTATGGCGACGATGGGCTAGGAAAGGTCTAGGAATGGGAAGGAAGTGGCCGTGGCCTTAATTAAGGTAGGCCTACAGCCCCAGCATTTGCTGATGATGATGATGATGCTTGTTGTTTAGAGGGGCCTAACATCGAGGTCATCGGCCCCTAATGGTACGAAAAGAAATGACAACAAAAAATCAAAATCATCCACTGACCAAAA